>NW_027207500.1:0-306000 GCF_963455315.2 Globicephala melas | reverse complement strand
ATTCTCTTTTGGAGACATAGCAATCCATAGGTTTTAAGATACTTACTAGTCAGGTACATTCTTAGGCGTTTAATATGGGGTGTTGAGTCCATTTCGTTGAGCAAGGAGTAGCTCTTGTCTATTCCATATTTGGCTAAAGGAACTTACTCTGTGCTCATTTCAATCTCTGGTTTTATGCAGCACCCCAACTCACCTTTCCCCTTAAGCAAGCATAAGTTGGTTTTCTAAATTTGAGACCCTGTTCTGTTTTGTAATCCAGTTCCTGTGTAGCCAAGTTTACATTCCGTGTATTAGTGATATCTTATGATGTTTCTTTTTCTGTGTGACTTCTTTCAGTTAGAATCATCATACCTGAATCCACTCATTATGCTGCTACGGGCCTGATGACATAGATGTCATTGCTGAGTGATATTGCATTGTACGTAAGTACCACAACTTCTTCATCCATTTTTCACTTTCTGCGATATTGAACTTGTACCGTAAACGAGGTTCTTGTAAACAGAGCCGTCCCAAAATTTGGGGTGGCTGTGTCTTTTTGATTTTCATTTCCCTAAGCTATAGGACCATAAGTGGAAGTGCCCTAGGCTCTGTTGCTTTGTTTTTTAGATGTTTCAGGAAACACCATACAGTTCTCCCGAGTGGCTGTTGGCAATTTACATCCCGCCCATCAGCATAACAAGGCTCCCAGTTCTCCATGGCCTGTCCTGCCTTTCTGGATTTTACACTTTTTTCAGATGGCCCTTGTGACCGGGGGGAAGTGAGACTTCATTGTAGTGCAGATTTCCTTTGCAAGCTTGCTTGGTTGGCCAAAAAGGGCGTATGCGGTTTTTCCTGAATATATTCAGGAAAAAACGCATACGCCCTTTTTGGCCAAGTGCATCATTGTGGACGTTCTGCCTCTTTTCCTATGCTTTCAATGCAATTCCAGTCTACCTCCTGAAATCGGTTTCCTGCAATTCTGCCCCGCTTTCAAGTCCTCTTGGCAGCCTTACTTCAGTATATTTTTGGACGATAGCTGTCATTTATAACTCTGCAGGTTTGTGAATTACAGTGCCCCTGAGCTCCTTTCTTCAACTCGCTTTCTTGTGAGCTGGCCGCAACACCGCAGGATTGCTTCAGGCCCTAATCTGGTTCCAGCACGGCACGCTGAGCCTTTGGTTAATTCCTCTTCCTGGTGGGAAATGAGAGTTAAATTTGCCCGTCCAGACACCTCCAGCTAGTCTCTCATTGGTTCTCCCTATTCCTGTTCATCTTCCGCAGAAATTGCAAACTGGGCCAAACAGGAGGTTAAAGGCACTGACTCTCCAAGTCGGGAGAGTGTTAGTAAAGCGTCTGGAATGTTGCACCCGAGTACCAGGGGACGAGAACGGAGACATATTTGAAGACGTCTCCCGATCACACGGTTAATCGTACTCTGGGTTCCACATGCATGTTTTAGCTGAAGGAAGAATCCCTTAAACCTGGAGAGTTGAGACCCGTGGAATGGGTACCATGCAATATGACTTCAAAGGGTCTTCATTTGCTCACCGAACCTCTCCAATCCTATCACTGCTGCGTTTATGCCCCTGTACACACGCTTGATTCTCTTTTGGAGACATAGCAATCCATAGGTTTTAAGATACTTACTAGTCAGGTACATTCTTAGGCGTTTAATATGTGGTGTTGAGTCCATTTCGTTGAGCAAGGAGTAGCTCTTGTCTATTCCATATTTGGCTTAAGGAACTTACTCTGTGCTCATTTCAATCTCTGGTTTTATGCAGCACCCCAACTCACCTTTCCCCTTAAGCAAGCATAAGTTGGTTTTCTAAATTTGAGACCCTGTTCTGTTTTGTAATCCAGTTCCTGTGTAGCCAAGTTTACATTCCGTGTATTAGTGATATCTTATGATGTTTCTTTTTCTGTGTGACTTATTTCAGTTAGAATCATCATACCTGAATCCACTCATTATGCTGCTACGGGCCTGATGACATAGATGTCATTGCTGAGTGATATTGCATTGTACGTAAGTACCACAACTTCTTCATCCATTTTTCACTTTCTGAAATATTGAACATGTACCGTAAACGAGGTTCTTGTAAAGAGAGCCGTCCCAAACTTTGGGGTGGCTGTGTCTTTTTGATTTTCATTTCCCTAAGCTATAGGACCATAAGTGGAAGTGCCCTAGGCTCTGTTGCTTTGTTTTTTAGATGTTTCAGGAAACACCATATACTTCTCCCGAGCGGCTGTTGGCAATTTACATCCCGCCCATCAGCATAACAAGGCTCCCAGTTCTCCATGGCCTGTCCTGCCTTTCTGGATTTTACACTTTTTTCAGATGGCCCTTGTGACCGGGGGGAAGTGAGACTTCATTGTAGTGCAGATTTCCTTTGCAAGCTTGCTTGGTTGGCCAAAAAGGGCGTATGCGTTTTTTCCTGAATATATTCAGGAAAAAATGCATACGCCCTTTTTGGCCAAGTGCATCATTGTGGACGTTCTGCCTCTTTTCCTATGCTTTCAATGCAATTCCAGTCTACCTCCTGAAATCGGTTTCCTGCAATTCTGCCCCGCTTTCAAGTCCTCTTGGCAGCCTTACTTCAGTATATTTTTGGACGATAGCTGTCATTTATAACTCTGCAGGTTTGTGAATTACAGTGCCCCTGAGCTCCTTTCTTCAACTCGCTTTCTTGTGAGCTGGCCGCAACACCGCAGGATTGCTTCAGGCCCTAATCTGGTTCCAGCACGGCACGCTGAGCCTTTGGTTAATTCCTCTTCCTGGTGGGAAATGAGAGTTAAATTTGCCCGTCCAGACACCTCCAGCTAGTCTCTCATTGGTTCTCCCTATTCCTGTTCATCTTCCGCAGAAATTGCAAACTGGGCCAAACAGGAGGTTAAAGGCACTGACTCTCCAAGTCGGGAGAGTGTTAGTAAAGCGTCTGGAATGTTGCACCCGAGTACCAGGGGACGAGAATGGAGACATATTTGAAGACGTCTCCCGATCACACGGTTGATCATACTCTGGGTTCCACATGCATGTTTTAGCTGAAGGAAGAATCCCTTAAACCTGGAGAGTTGAGACCCGTGGAATGGGTACCATGCAATATGACTTCAAAGGGTCTTCATTTGCTCACCGAACCTCTCCAATCCTATCACTGCTGCGTTTATGCCCCTGTACACACGCTTGATTCTCTTTTGGAGACATAGCAATCCATAGGTTTTAAGATACTTACTAGTCAGGTACATTCTTAGGCGTTTAATATGGGGTGTTGAGTCCATTTCGTTGAGCAAGGAGTAGCTCTTGTCTATTCCATATTTGGCTTAAGGAACTTACTCTGTGCTCATTTCAATCTCTGGTTTTATGCAGCACCCCAACTCACCTTTCCCCTTAAGCAAGCGTAAGTTGGTTTTCTAAATTTGAGACCCTGTTCTGTTTTGGAATCCAGTTCCTGTGTAGCCAAGTTTACATTCCGTGTATTAGTGATATCTTATGATGTTTCTTTTTCTGTGTGACTTATTTCAGTTAGAATCATCATACCTGAATCCACTCATTATGCTGCTATGGGCCTGATGACATAGATGTCATTGCTGAGTGATATTGCATTGTACGTAAGTACCACAACTTCTTCATCCATTTTTCACTTTCTGCGATATTGAACTTGTACCGTAAACGAGGTTCTTGTAAACAGAGCCGTCCCAAACTTTGGGGTGGCTGTGTCTTTTTGATTTTCATTTCCCTAAGCTATAGGACCATAAGTGGAAGTGCCCTAGGCTCTGTTGCTTTGTTTTTTAGATGTTTCAGGAAACACCATACACTTCTCCTGAGTGGCTGTTGGCAATTTACATCCCGCCCATCAGCATAACAAGGCTCCCAGTTCTCCATGGCCTGTCCTGCCTTTCTGGATTTTACACTTTTTTCAGATGGCCCTTTTGACCGGGGGGAAGTGAGACTTCATTGTAGTGCAGATTTCCTTTGCAAGCTTGCTTGGTTGGCCAAAAAGGGCGTATGCGTTTTTTCCTGAATATATTCAGGAAAAAACGCATACGCCCTTTTTGGCCAAGTGCATCATTGTGGACGTTCTGCCTCTTTTCCTATGCTTTCAATGCAATTCCAGTCTACCTCCTGAAATCGGTTTCCTGCAATTCTGCCCCGCTTTCAAGTCCTCTTGGCAGCCTTACTTCAGTATATTTTTGGACGATAGCTGTCACTTATAACTCTGCAGGTTTGTGAATTACAGTGCCCCTGAGCTCCTTTCTTCAACTCGCTTTCTTGTGAGCTGGCCGCAACACCGCAGGATTGCTTCAGGCCCTAATCTGGTTCCGGCACGGCACGCTGAGCCTTTGGTTAATTCCTCTTCCTGGTGGGAAATGAGAGTTAAATTTGCCCGTCCAGACACCTCCAGCTAGTCTCTCATTGGTTCTCCCTATTCCTGTTCATCTTCCGCAGAAATTGCAAACTGGGCCAAACAGGAGGTTAAAGGCACTGACTCTCCAAGTCGGGAGAGTGTTAGTAAAGCGTCTGGAATGTTGCACCCGAGTAACAGGGGACGAGAACGGAGACATATTTGAACACGTCTCCCGATCACACGGTTGATCGTACTCTGGGTTCCACATGCATGTTTTAGCTGAAGGAAGAATCCCTTAAACCTGGAGAGTTGAGACCCATGGAATGGGTACCATGCAATATGACTTCAAAGGGTCTTCATTTGCTCACCGAACCTCTCCAATCCTATCACTGCTGCGTTTATGCCCCTGTACACACGCTTGATTCTCTTTCGGAGACATAGCAATCCATAGGTTTTAAGATACTTACTAGTCAGGTACATTCTTAGGCGTTTAATATGGGGTGTTGAGTCCATTTCGTTGAGCAAGGAGTAGCTCTTGTCTATTCCATATTTGGCTTAAGGAACTTTATCTGTGCTCATTTCAATCTCTGGTTTTATGCAGCACCCCAACTCACCTTTCCCCTTAAGCAAGCATAAGTTGGTTTTCTAAATTTGAGACCCTGTTCTGTTTGTAATCCAGTTCCTGTGTAGCCAAGTTTACATTCCGTGTATTAGTGATATCTTATGATGTTTCTTTTTCTGTGTGACTTATTTCAGTTAGAATCATCATACCTGAATCCACTCATTATGCTGCTACGGGCCTGATGACATAGATGTCATTGCTGAGTGATATTGCATTGTACGTAAGTACCACAACTTCTTCATCCATTTTTCACTTTCTGCGATATTGAACTTGTACCGTAAACGAGGTTCTTGTAAACAGAGCCGTCCCAAACTTTGGGGTGGCTGTGTCTTTTTGATTTTCATTTCCCTAAGCTATAGGACCATAAGTGGAAGTGCCCTAGGCTCTGTTGCTTTGTTTTTTAGATGTTTCAGGAAACACCATACAGTTCTCCCGAGCGGCTGTTGGCAATTTACATCCCGCCCATCAGCATAACAAGGCTCCCAGTTCTCCATGGCCTGTCCTGCCTTTCTGGATTTTACACTTTTTTCAGATGGCCCTTGTGACCGGGGGGAAGTGAGACTTCATTGTAGTGCAGATTTCCTTTGCAAGCTTGCTTGGTTGGCCAAAAAGGGCGTATGCCTTTTTTCCTGAATATATTCAGGAAAAAACGCATACGCCCTTTTTGGCCAAGTGCATCATTGTGGACGTTCTGCCTCTTTTCCTATGCTTTCAATGCAATTCCAGTCTACCTCCTGAAATCGGTTTCCTGCAATTCTGCCCCGCTTTCAAGTCCTCTTGGCAGCCTTACTTCAGTATATTTTTGGACGATAGCTGTCATTTATAACTCTGCAGGTTTGTGAATTACAGTGCCCCTGAGCTCCTTTCTTCAACTCGCTTTCTTGTGAGCTGGCCGCAACACCGCAGGATTGCTTCAGGCCCTAATCTGGTTCCGGCACGGCATGCTGAGCCTTTGGTTAATTCCTCTTCCTGGTGGGAAATGAGAGTTAAATTTGCCCGTCCAGACACCTCCAGCTAGTCTCTCATTGGTTCTCCCTATTCCTGTTCATCTTCCGCAGAAATTGCAAACTGGGCCAAACAGGAGGTTAAAGGCACTGACTCTCCAAGTCGGGAGAGTGTTAGTAAAGCGTCTGGAATGTTGCACCCGAGTAACAGGGGATGAGAACGGAGACATATTTGAACACGTCTCCCGATCACACGGTTGATCGTACTCTGGGTTCCACATGCATGTTTTAGCTGAAGGAAGAATCCCTTAAACCTGGAGAGTTGAGACCCGTGGAATGGGTACCATGCAATATGACTTCAAAGGGTCTTCATTTGCTCACCGAACCTCTCCAATCCTATCACTGCTGCGTTTATGCCCCTGTACACACGCTTGATTCTCTTTTGGAGACATAGCAATCCATAGGTTTTAAGATACTTACTAGTCAGGTACATTCTTAGGCGTTTAATATGGGGTGTTGAGTCCCTTTCGTTGAGCAAGGAGTAGCTCTTGTCTATTCCATATTTGGCTTAAGGAACTTACTCTGTGCTCATTTCAATCTCTGGTTTTATGCAGCACCCCAACTCACCTTTCCCCTTAAGCAAGCGTAAGTTGGTTTTCTAAATTTGAGACCCTGTTCTGTTTTGTAATCCAGTTCCTGTGTAGCCAAGTTTACATTCCGTGTATTAGTGATATCTTATGATGTTTCTTTTTCTGTGTGACTTCTTTCAGTTAGAATCATCATACCTGAATCCACTCATTATGCTGCTACGGGCCTGATGACATAGATGTCATTGCTGAGTGCTATTGCATTGTACGTAAGTACCACAACTTCTTCATCCATTTTTCACTTTCTGCGATATTGAACTTGTACCGTAAACGAGGTTCTTGTAAACAGAGCCGTCCCAAACTTTGGGGTGGCTGTGTCTTTTTGATTTTCATTTCCCTAAGCTATAGGACCATAAGTGGAAGTGCCCTAGGCTCTGTTGCTTTGTTTTTTAGATGTTTCAGGAAACACCATACAGTTCTCCCGAGCGGCTGTTGGCAATTTACATCCCGCCCATCAGCATAACAAGGCTCCCAGTTCTCCATGGCCTGTCCTGCCTTTCTGGATTTTACACTTTTTTCAGATGGCCCTTGTGACCGGGGGGAAGTGAGACTTCATTGTAGTGCAGATTTCCTTTGCAAGCTTGCTTGGTTGGCCAAAAAGTGCGTATGCCTTTTTTCCTGAATATATTCAGGAAAAAACGCATACGCCCTTTTTGGCCAAGTGCATCATTGTGGACGTTCTGCCTCTTTTCCTATGCTTTCAATGCAATTCCAGTCTACCTCCTGAAATCGGTTTCCTGCAATTCTGCCCCGCTTTCAAGTCCTCTTGGCAGCCTTACTTCAGTATATTTTTGGACGATAGCTGTCATTTATAACTCTGCAGGTTTGTGAATTACAGTGCCCCTGAGCTCCTTTCTTCAACTCGCTTTCTTGTGAGCTGGCCGCAACACCGCAGGATTGCTTCAGGCCCTAATCTGGTTCCAGCACGGCACGCTGAGCCTTTGGTTAATTCCTCTTCCTGGTGGGAAATGAGAGTTAAATTTGCCCGTCCAGACACCTCCAGCTAGTCTCTCATTGGTTCTCCCTATTCCTGTTCATCTTCCGCAGAAATTGCAAACTGGGCCAAACAGGAGGTTAAAGGCACTGACTCTCCAAGTCGGGAGAGTGTTAGTAAAGCGTCTGGAATGTTGCACCCGAGTACCAGGGGACGAGAATGGAGACATATTTGAAGACGTCTCCCGATCACACGGTTGATCGTACTCTGGGTTCCACATGCATGTTTTAGCTGAAGGAAGAATCCCTTAAACCTGGAGAGTTGAGACCCGTGGAATGGGTACCATGCAATATGACTTCAAAGGGTCTTCATTTGCTCACCGAACCTCTCCAATCCTATCACTGCTGCGTTTATGCCCCTGTACACACGCTTGATTCTCTTTTGGAGACATAGCAATCCATAGGTTTTAAGATACTTACTAGTCAGGTACATTCTTAGGCGTTTAATATGGGGTGTTGAGTCCATTTCGTTGAGCAAGGAGTAGCTCTTGTCTATTCCATATTTGGCTTAAGGAACTTACTCTGTGCTCATTTCAATCTCTGGTTTTATGCAGCACCCCAACTCACCTTTCCCCTTAAGCAAGCATAAGTTGGTTTTCTAAATTTGAGACCCTGTTCTGTTTTGTAATCCAGTTCCTGTGTAGCCAAGTTTACATTCCGTGTATTAGTGATATCTTATGATGTTTCTTTTTCTGTGTGACTTATTTCAGTTAGAATCATCATACCTGAATCCACTCATTATGCTGCTACGGGCCTGATGACATAGATGTCATTGCTGAGTGATATTGCATTGTACGTAAGTACCACAACTTCTTCATCCATTTTTCACTTTCTGCGATATTGAACTTGTACCGTAAACGAGGTTCTTGTAAACAGAGCCGTCCCAAACTTTGGGGTGGCTGTGTCTTTTTGATTTTCATTTCCCTAAGCTATAGGACCATAAGTGGAAGTGCCCTAGGCTCTGTTGCTTTGTTTTTTAGATGTTTCAGGAAACACCATACAGTTCTCC
The DNA here is from genome assembly GCF_963455315.2 of Globicephala melas. Classification (NCBI taxonomy): domain Eukaryota; kingdom Metazoa; phylum Chordata; class Mammalia; order Artiodactyla; family Delphinidae; genus Globicephala; species Globicephala melas. Next base: position 297,466 of record NW_027207500.1, on the reverse strand, counting down.
CGAGCGGCTGTTGGCAATTTACATCCCGCCCATCAGCATAACAAGGCTCCCAGTTCTCCATGGCCTGTCCTGCCTTTCTGGATTTTACACTTTTTTCAGATGGCCCTTGTGACCGGGGGGAAGTGAGACTTCATTGTAGTGCAGATTTCCTTTGCAAGCTTGCTTGGTTGGCCAAAAAGGGCGTATGCCTTTTTTCCTGAATATATTCAGGAAAAAACGCATACGCCCTTTTTGGCCAAGTGCATCATTGTGGACGTTCTGCCTCTTTTCCTATGCTTTAAATGCAATTCCAGTCTACCTCCTGAAATCGGTTTCCTGCAATTCTGCCCCGCTTTCAAGTCCTCTTGGCAGCCTTACTTCAGTATATTTTTGGACGATAGCTGTCATTTATAACTCTGCAGGTTTGTGAATTACAGTGCCCCTGAGCTCCTTTCTTCAACTCGCTTTCTTGTGAGCTGGCCGCAACACCGCAGGATTGCTTCAGGCCCTAATCTGGTTCCGGCACGGCACGCTGAGCCTTTGGTTAATTCCTCTTCCTGGTGGGAAATGAGAGTTAAATTTGCCCGTCCAGACACCTCCAGCTAGTCTCTCATTGGTTCTCCCTATTCCTGTTCATCTTCCGCAGAAATTGCAAACTGGGCCAAACAGGAGGTTAAAGGCACTGACTCTCCAAGTCGGGAGAGTGTTAGTAAAGCGTCTGGAATGTTGCACCCGAGTACCAGGGGACGAGAACGGAGACATATTTGAACACGTCTCCCGATCACACGGTTGATCGTACTCTGGGTTCCACATGCATGTTTTAGCTGAAGGAAGAATCCCTTAAACCTGGAGAGTTGAGACCCGTGGAATGGGTACCATGCAATATGACTTCAAAGGGTCTTCATTTGCTCACCGAACCTCTTCAATCCTATCACTGCTGCGTTTATGCCCCTGTACACATGCTTGATTCTCTTTCAGAGACATAGCAATCCATAGGTTTTAAGATACTTACTAGTCAGGTACATTCTTAGGCGTTTAATATGGGGTGTTGAGTCCATTTCGTTGAGCAAGGAGTAGCTCTTGTCTATTCCATATTTGGCTTAAGGAACTTTATCTGTGCTCATTTCAATCTCTGGTTTTATGCAGCACCCCAACTCACCTTTCCCCTTAAGCAAGCATAAGTTGGTTTTCTAAATTTGAGACCCTGTTCTGTTTTGTAATCCAGTTCCTGTGTAGCCAAGTTTACATTCCGTGTATTAGTGATATCTTATGATGTTTCTTTTTCTGTGTGACTTCTTTCAGTTAGACTCATCATACCTGAATCCACTCATTATGCTGCTACGGGCCTGATGACATAGATGTCATTGCTGAGTGATATTGCATTGTACGTAAGTACCACAACTTCTTCATCCATTTTTCACTTTCTGCGATATTGAACTTGTACCGTAAACGAGGTTCTTGTAAACAGAGCCGTCCCAAACTTTGTGGTGGCTGTGTCTTTTTGATTTTCATTTCCCTAAGCTATAGGACCATAAGTGGAAGTGCCCTAGGCTCTGTTGCTTTGTTTTTTAGATGTTTCAGGAAACACCATACACTTCTCCCGAGTGGCTGTTGGCAATTTACATCCCGCCCATCAGCATAACAAGGCTCCCAGTTCTCCATGGCCTGTCCTGCCTTTCTGGATTTTACACTTTTTTCAGATGGCCCTTTTGACCGGGGGGAAGTGAGACTTCATTGTAGTGCAGATTTCCTTTGCAAGCTTACTTGGTTGGCCAAAAAGGGCGTATGCGTTTTTTCCTGAATATATTCAGGAAAAAACGCATACGCCCTTTTTGGCCAAGTGCATCATTGTGGACGTTCTGCCTCTTTTCCTATGCTTTCAATGCAATTCCAGTCTACCTCCTGAAATCGGTTTCCTGCAATTCTGCCCCGCTTTCAAGTCCTCTTGGCAGCCTTACTTCAGTATATTTTTGGACGATAGCTGTCACTTATAACTCTGCAGGTTTGTGAATTACAGTGCCCCTGAGCTCCTTTCTTCAACTCGCTTTCTTGTGAGCTGGCCGCAACACCGCAGGATTGCTTCAGGCCCTAATGTGGTTCCGGCACGGCACGCTGAGCCTTTGGTTAATTCCTCTTCCTGGTGGGAAATGAGAGTTAAATTTGCCCGTCCAGACACCTCCAGCTAGTCTCTCATTGGTTCTCCCTATTCCTGTTCATCTTCCGCAGAAATTGCAAACTGGGCCAAACAGGAGGTTAAAGGCACTGACTCTCCAAGTCGGGAGAGTGTTAGTAAAGCGTCTGGAATGTTGCACCCGAGTACCAGGGGACGAGAACGGAGACATATTTGAACACGTCTCCCGATCACACGGTTGATCGTACTCTGGGTTCCACATGCATGTTTTAGCTGAAGGAAGAATCCCTTAAACCTGGAGAGTTGAGACCCGTGGAATGGGTACCATGCAATATGACTTCAAAGGGTCTTCATTTGCTCACCGAACCTCTTCAATCCTATCACTGCTGCGTTTATGCCCCTGTACACACGCTTGATTCTCTTTCGGAGACATAGCAATCCATAGGTTTTAAGATACTTACTAGTCAGGTACATTCTTAGGCGTTTAATATGGGGTGTTGAGTCCATTTCGTTGAGCAAGGAGTAGCTCTTGTCTATTCCATATTTGGCTTAAGGAACTTTATCTGTGCTCATTTCAATCTCTGGTTTTATGCAGCACCCCAACTCACCTTTCCCCTTAAGCAAGCATAAGTTGGTTTTCTAAATTTGAGACCCTGTTCTGTTTTGTAATCCAGTTCCTGTGTAGCCAAGTTTACATTCCGTGTATTAGTGATATCTTATGATGTTTCTTTTTCTGTGTGACTTCTTTCAGTTAGACTCATCATACCTGAATCCACTCATTATGCTGCTACGGGCCTGATGACATAGATGTCATTGCTGAGTGATATTGCATTGTACGTAAGTACCACAACTTCTTCATCCATTTTTCACTTTCTGCGATATTGAACTTGTACCGTAAACGAGGTTCTTGTAAACAGAGCCGTCCCAAACTTTGTGGTGGCTGTGTCTTTTTGATTTTCATTTCCCTAAGCTATAGGACCATAAGTGGAAGTGCCCTAGGCTCTGTTGCTTTGTTTTTTAGATGTTTCAGGAAACACCATACACTTCTCCCGAGTGGCTGTTGGCAATTTACATCCCGCCCATCAGCATAACAAGGCTCCCAGTTCTCCATGGCCTGTCCTGCCTTTCTGGATTTTACACTTTTTTCAGATGGCCCTTTTGACCGGGGGGAAGTGAGACTTCATTGTAGTGCAGATTTCCTTTGCAAGCTTGCTTGGTTGGCCAAAAAGGGCGTATGCGTTTTTTCCTGAATATATTCAGGAAAAAACGCATACGCCCTTTTTGGCCAAGTGCATCATTGTGGACGTTCTGCCTCTTTTCCTATGCTTTCAATGCAATTCCAGTCTACCTCCTGAAATCGGTTTCCTGCAATTCTGCCCCGCTTTCAAGTCCTCTTGGCAGCCTTACTTCAGTATATTTTTGGACGATAGCTGTCATTTATAACTCTGCAGGTTTGTGAATTACAGTGCCCCTGAGCTCCTTTCTTCAACTCGCTTTCTTGTGAGCTGGCCGCAACACCGCAGGATTGCTTCAGGCCCTAATCTGGTTCCGGCACGGCACGCTGAGCCTTTGGTTAATTCCTCTTCCTGGTGGGAAATGAGAGTTAAATTTGCCCGTCCAGACACCTCCAGCTAGTCTCTCATTGGTTCTCCCTATTCCTGTTCATCTTCCGCAGAAATTGCAAACTGGGCCAAACAGGAGGTTAAAGGCACTGACTCTCCAAGTCGGGAGAGTGTTAGTAAAGCGTCTGGAATGTTGCACCCGAGTACCAGGGGACGAGAACGGAGACATATTTGAACACGTCTCCCGATCACACGGTTGATCATACTCTGGGTTCCACATGCATGTTTTAGCTGAAGGAAGAATCCCTTAAACCTGGAGAGTTGAGACCCGTGGAATGGGTACCATGCAATATGACTTCAAAGGGTCTTCATTTGCTCACCGAACCTCTCCAATCCTATCACTGCTGCGTTTATGCCCCTGTACACACGCTTGATTCTCTTTCGGAGACATAGCAATCCATAGGTTTTAAGATACTTACTAGTCAGGTACATTCTTAGGCGTTTAATATGGGGTGTTGAGTCCATTTCGTTGAGCAAGGAGTAGCTCTTGTCTATTCCATATTTGGCTTAAGGAACTTTATCTGTGCTCATTTCAATCTCTGGTTTTATGCAGCACCCCAACTCACCTTTCCCCTTAAGCAAGCATAAGTTGGTTTTCTAAATTTGAGACCCTGTTCTGTTTTGTAATCCAGTTCCTGTGTAGCCAAGTTTACATTCCGTGTATTAGTGATATCTTATGATGTTTCTTTTTCTGTGTGACTTCTTTCAGTTAGAATCATCATACCTGAATCCACTCATTATGCTGCTACGGGCCTGATGACATAGATGTCATTGCTGAGTGATATTGCATTGTACGTAAGTACCACAACTTCTTCATCCATTTTTCACTTTCTGCGATATTGAACTTGTACCGTAAACGAGGTTCTTGTAAACAGAGCCGTCCCAAACTTTGGGGTGGCTGTGTCTTTTTGATTTTCATTTCCCTAAGCTATAGGACCATAAGTGGAAGTGCCCTAGGCTCTGTTGCTTTGTTTTTTAGATGTTTCAGGAAACACCATACACTTCTCCCGAGTGGCTGTTGGCAATTTACATCCCGCCCATCAGCATAACAAGGCTCCCAGTTCTCCATGGCCTGTCCTGCCTTTCTGGATTTTACACTTTTTTCAGATGGCCCTTTTGACCGGGGGGAAGTGAGACTTCATTGTAGTGCAGATTTCCTTTGCAAGCTTGCTTGGTTGGCCAAAAAGGGCGTATGCGTTTTTTCCTGAATATATTCAGGAAAAAACGCATACGCCCTTTTTGGCCAAGTGCATCATTGTGGACGTTCTGCCTCTTTTCCTATGCTTTCAATGCAATTCCAGTCTACCTCCTGAAATCGGTTTCCTGCAATTCTGCCCCGCTTTCAAGTCCTCTTGGCAGCCTTACTTCAGTATATTTTTGGACGATAGCTGTCACTTATAACTCTGCAGGTTTGTGAATTACAGTGCCCCTGAGCTCCTTTCTTCAACTCGCTTTCTTGTGAGCTGGCCGCAATACCGCAGGATTGCTTCAGGCCCTAATCTGGTTCCGGCACGGCACGCTGAGCCTTTGGTTAATTCCTCTTCCTGGTGGGAAATGAGAGTTAAATTTGCCCGTCCAGACACCTCCAGCTAGTCTCTCATTGGTTCTCCCTATTCCTGTTCATCTTCCGCAGAAATTGCAAAATGGGCCAAACAGGAGGTTAAAGGCACTGACTCTCCAAGTCGGGAGAGTGTTAGTAAAGCGTCTGGAATGTTGCACCCGAGTACCAGGGGACGAGAACGGAGACATATTTGAACACGTCTCCCGATCACACGGTTGATCATACTCTGGGTTCCACATGCATGTTTTAGCTGAAGGAAGAATCCCTTAAACCTGGAGAGTTGAGACCCGTGGAATGGGTACCATGCAATATGACTTCAAAGGGTCTTCATTTGCTCACCGAACCTCTCCAATCCTATCACTGCTGCGTTTATGCCCCTGTACACACGCTTGATTCTCTTTCGGAGACATAGCAATCCATAGGTTTTAAGATACTTACTAGTCAGGTACATTCTTAGGCGTTTAATATGGGGTGTTGAGTCCATTTCGTTGAGCAAGGAGTAGCTCTTGTCTATTCCATATTTGGCTTAAGGAACTTTATCTGTGCTCATTTCAATCTCTGGTTTTATGCAGCACCCCAACTCACCTTTCCCCTTAAGCAAGCATATGTTGGTTTTCTAAATTTGAGATCCTGTTCTGTTTTGTAATCCAGTTCCTGTGTAGCCAAGTTTACATTCCGTGTATTAGTGATATCTTATGATGTTTCTTTTTCTGTGTGACTTCTTTCAGTTAGAATCATCATACCTGAATCCACTCATTATGCTGCTACGGGCCTGATGACATAGATATCATTGCTGAGTGCTATTGCATTGTACGTAAGTACCACAACTTCTTCATCCATTTTTCACTTTCTGCGATATTGAACTTGTACCGTAAACGAGGTTCTTGTAAACAGAGCCGTCCCAAACTTTGGGGTGGCTGTGTCTTTTTGATTTTCATTTCCCTAAGCTATAGGACCATAAGTGGAAGTGCCCTGGGCTCTGTTGCTTTGTTTTTTAGATGTTTCAGGAAACACCATACACTTCTCCCGAGTGGCTGTTGGCAATTTACATCCCGCCCATCAGCATAACAAGGCTCCCAGTTCTCCATGGCCTGTCCTGCCTTTCTGGATTTTACACTTTTTTCAGATGGCCCTTGTGACCGGGGGGAAGTGAGACTTCATTGTAGTGCAGATTTCCTTTGCAAGCTTGCTTGGTTGGCCAAAAAGGGCGTATGCGTTTTTTCCTGAATATATTCAGGAAAAAACGCATACGCCCTTTTTGGCCAAGTGCATCATTGTGGACGTTCTGCCTCTTTTCCTATGCTTTCAATGCAATTCCAGTCTACCTCCTGAAATCGGTTTCCTGCAATTCTGCCCCGCTTTCAAGTCCTCTTGGCAGCCTTACTTCAGTATATTTTTGGACGATAGCTGTCACTTATAACTCTGCAGGTTTGTGAATTACAGTGCCCCTGAGCTCCTTTCTTCAACTCGCTTTCTTGTGAGCTGGCCGCAACACCGCAGGATTGCTTCAGGCCCTAATCTGGTTCCGGCACGGCACGCTGAGCCTTTGGTTAATTCCTCTTCCTGGTGGGAAATGAGAGTTAAATTTGCCCGTCCAGACACCTCCAGCTAGTCTCTCATTGGTTCTCCCTATTCCTGTTCATCTTCCGCAGAAATTGCAAACTGGGCCAAACAGGAGGTTAAAGGCACTGACTCTCCAAGTCGGGAGAGTGTTAGTAAAGCGTCTGGAATGTTGCACCCGAGTACCAGGGGACGAGAACGGAGACATATTTGAACACGTCTCCCGATCACACGGTTGATCATACTCTGGGTTCCACATGCATGTTTTAGCTGAAGGAAGAATCCCTTAAACCTGGAGAGTTGAGACCCGTGGAATGGGTACCATGCAATATGACTTCAAAGGGTCTTCATTTGCTCACCGAACCTCTCCAATCCTATCACTGCTGCGTTTATGCCCCTGTACACACGCTTGATTCTCTTTCGGAGACATAGCAATCCATAGGTTTTAAGATACTTACTAGTCAGGTACATTCTTAGGCGTTTAATATGGGGTGTTGAGTCCATTTCGTTGAGCAAGGAGTAGCTCTTGTCTATTCCATATTTGGCTTAAGGAACTTTATCTGTGCTCATTTCAATCTCTGGTTTTATGCAGCACCCCAACTCACCTTTCCCCTTAAGCAAGCATATGTTGGTTTTCTAAATTTGAGATCCTGTTCTGTTTTGTAATCCAGTTCCTGTGTAGCCAAGTTTACATTCCGTGTATTAGTGATATCTTATGATGTTTCTTTTTCTGTGTGACTTCTTTCAGTTAGAATCATCATACCTGAATCCACTCATTATGCTGCTACGGGCCTGATGACATAGATATCATTGCTGAGTGCTATTGCATTGTACGTAAGTACCACAACTTCTTCATCCATTTTTCACTTTCTGCGATATTGAACTTGTACCGTAAACGAGGTTCTTGTAAACAGAGCCGTCCCAAACTTTGGGGTGGCTGTGTCTTTTTGATTTTCATTTCCCTAAGCTATAGGACCATAAGTGGAAGTGCCCTAGGCTCTGTTGCTTTGTTTTTTAGATGTTTCAGGAAACACCATACACTTCTCCCGAGTGGCTGTTGGCAATTTACATCCCGCCCATCAGCATAACAAGGCTCCCAGTTCTCCATGGCCTGTCCTGCCTTTCTGGATTTTACACTTTTTTCAGATGGCCCTTTTGACCGGGGGGAAGTGAGACTTCATTGTAGTGCAGATTTCCTTTGCAAGCTTGCTTGGTTGGCCAAAAAGGGCGTATGCGTTTTTTCCTGAATATATTCAGGAAAAAACGCATACGCCCTTTTTGGCCAAGTGCATCATTGTGGACGTTCTGCCTCTTTTCCTATGCTTTCAATGCAATTCCAGTCTACCTCCTGAAATCGGTTTCCTGCAATTCTGCCCCGCTTTCAAGTCCTCTTGGCAGCCTTACTTCAGTATATTTTTGGACGATAGCTGTCACTTATAACTCTGCAGGTTTGTGAATTACAGTGCCCCTGAGCTCCTTTCTTCAACTCGCTTTCTTGTGAGCTGGCCGCAACACCGCAGGATTGCTTCAGGCCCTAATGTGGTTCCGGCACGGCACGCTGAGCCTTTGGTTAATTCCTCTTCCTGGTGGGAAATGAGAGTTAAATTTGCCCGTCCAGACACCTCCAGCTAGTCTCTCATTGGTTCTCCCTATTCCTGTTCATCTTCCGCAGAAATTGCAAACTGGGCCAAACAGGAGGTTAAAGGCACTGACTCTCCAAGTCGGGAGAGTGTTAGTAAAGCGTCTGGAATGTTGCACCCGAGTACCAGGGGACGAGAACGGAGACATATTTGAACACGTCTCCCGATCACACGGTTGATCATACTCTGGGTTCCACATGCATGTTTTAGCTGAAGGAAGAATCCCTTAAACCTGGAGAGTTGAGACCCGTGGAATGGGTACCATGCAATATGACTTCAAAGGGTCTTCATTTGCTCACCGAACCTCTCCAATCCTATCACTGCTGCGTTTATGCCCCTGTACACACGCTTGATTCTCTTTCGGAGACATAGCAATCCATAGGTTTTAAGATACTTACTAGTCAGGTACATTCTTAGGCGTTTAATATGGGGTGTTGAGTCCATTTCGTTGAGCAAGGAGTAGCTCTTGTCTATTCCATATTTGGCTTAAGGAACTTTATCTGTGCTCATTTCAATCTCTGGTTTTATGCAGCACCCCAACTCACCTTTCCCCTTAAGCAAGCATAAGTTGGTTTTCTAAATTTGAGACCCTGTTCTGTTTTGTAATCCAGTTCCTGTGTAGCCAAGTTTACATTCCGTGTATTAGTGATATCTTATGATGTTTCTTTTTCTGTGTGACTTATTTCAGTTAGAATCATCATACCTGAATCCACTCATTATGCTGCTACGGGCCTGATGACATAGATGTCATTGCTGAGTGATATTGCATTGTACGTAAGTACCACAACTTCTTCATCCATTTTTCACTTTCTGCGATATTGAACTTGTACCGTAAACGAGGTTCTTGTAAACAGAGCCGTCCCAAACTTTGGGGTGGCTGTGTCTTTTTGATTTTCATTTCCCTAAGCTATAGGACCATAAGTGGAAGTGCCCTAGGCTCTGTTGCTTTGTTTTTTAGATGTTTCAGGAAACACCATACACTTCTCCCGAGTGGCTGTTGGCAATTTACATCCCGCCCATCAGCATAACAAGGCTCCCAGTTCTCCATGGCCTGTCCTGCCTTTCTGGATTTTACACTTTTTTCAGATGGCCCTTTTGACCGGGGGGAAGTGAGACTTCATTGTAGTGCAGATTTCCTTTGCAAGCTTGCTTGGTTGGCCAAAAAGGGCGTATGCGTTTTTTCCTGAATATATTCAGGAAAAAACGCATACGCCCTTTTTGGCCAAGTGCATCATTGTGGACGTTCTGCCTCTTTTCCTATGCTTTCAATGCAATTCCAGTCTACCTCCTGAAATCGGTTTCCTGCAATTCTGCCCCGCTTTCAAGTCCTCTTGGCAGCCTTACTTCAGTATATTTTTGGATGATAGCTGTCATTTATAACTCTGCAGGTTTGTGAATTACAGTGCCCCTGAGCTCCTTTCTTCAACTCGCTTTCTTGTGAGCTGGCCGCAACACCGCAGGATTGCTTCAGGCCCTAATCTGGTTCCGGCACGGCATGCTGAGCCTTTGGTTAATTCCTCTTCCTGGTGGGAAATGAGAGTTAAATTTGCCCGTCCAGACACCTCCAGCTAGTCTCTCATTGGTTCTCCCTATTCCTGTTCATCTTCCGCAGAAATTGCAAACTGGGCCAAACAGGAGGTTAAAGGCACTGACTCTCCAAGTCGGGAGAGTGTTAGTAAAGCGTCTGGAATGTTGCACCCGAGTACCAGGGGACGAGAACGGAGACATATTTGAACACGTCTCCCGATCACACGGTTGATCATACTCTGGGTTCCACATGCATGTTTTAGCTGAAGGAAGAATCCCTTAAACCTGGAGAGTTGAGACCCGTGGAATGGGTACCATGCAATATGACTTCAAAGGGTCTTCATTTGCTCACCGAACCTCTCCAATCCTATCACTGCTGCGTTTATGCCCCTGTACACACGCTTGATTCTCTTTCGGAGACATAGCAATCCATAGGTTTTAAGATACTTACTAGTCAGGTACATTCTTAGGCGTTTAATATGGGGTGTTGAGTCCATTTCGTTGAGCAAGGAGTAGCTCTTGTCTATTCCATATTTGGCTTAAGGAACTTTATCTGTGCTCATTTCAATCTCTGGTTTTATGCAGCACCCCAACTCACCTTTCCCCTTAAGCAAGCATATGTTGGTTTTCTAAATTTGAGATCCTGTTCTGTTTTGTAATCCAGTTCCTGTGTAGCCAAGTTTACATTCCGTGTATTAGTGATATCTTATGATGTTTCTTTTTCTGTGTGACTTCTTTCAGTTAGAATCATCATACCTGAATCCACTCATTATGCTGCTACGGGCCTGATGACATAGATGTCATTGCTGAGTGCTATTGCATTGTACGTAAGTACCACAACTTCTTCATCCATTTTTCACTTTCTGCGATATTGAACTTGTACCGTAAACGAGGTTCTTGTAAACAGAGCCGTCCCAAACTTTGGGGTGGCTGTGTCTTTTTGATTTTCATTTCCCTAAGCTATAGGACCATAAGTGGAAGTGCCCTAGGCTCTGTTGCTTCGTTTTTTAGATGTTTCAGGAAACACCATACACTTCTCCCGAGTGGCTGTTGGCAATTTACATCCCGCCCATCAGTATAACAAGGCTCCCAGTTCTCCATGGCCTGTCCTGCCTTTCTGGATTTTACACTTTTTTCAGATGGCCCTTTTGACCGGGGGGAAGTGAGACTTCATTGTAGTGCAGATTTCTTTGCAAGCTTGCTTGGTTAGCCAAAAAGGGCGTATGCGTTTTTTCCTGAATATATTCAGGAAAAAACGCATACGCCCTTTTTGGCCAAGTGCATCATTGTGGACGTTCTGCCTCTTTTCCTATGCTTTCAATGCAATTCCAGTCTACCTCCTGAAATCGGTTTCCTGCAATTCTGCCCCGCTTTCAAGTCCTCTTGGCAGCCTTACTTCAGTATATTTTTGGACGATAGCTGTCATTTATAACTCTGCAGGTTTGTGAATTACAGTGCCCCTGAGCTCCTTTCTTCAACTTGCTTTCTTGTGAGCTGGCCGAAACACCGCAGGATTGCTTCAGGCCCTAATCCGGTTCCGGCACGGCACACTGAGCCTTTGGTTAATTCCTCTTCCTGGTGGGAAATGAGAGTTAAATTTGCCCGACCAGACACCTCCAGCTAGTCTCTCATTGGTTCTCCCTATTCCTGTTCATCTTCCGCAGAAATTGCAAACTGGGCCAAACAGGAGGTTAAAGGTACTGACTCTCCAAGTCGGGAGAGTGTTAGTAAAGCGTCTGGAATGTTGCACCCGAGTACCAGGGGACGAGAACGGAGACATATTTGAACACGTCTCCCGATCACACGGTTGATCATACTCTGGGTTCCACATGCATGTTTTAGCTGAAGGAAGAATCCCTTAAACCTGGAGAGTTGAGACCCGTGGAATGGGTACCATGCAATATGACTTCAAAGGGTCTTCATTTGCTCACCGAACCTCTCCAATCCTATCACTGCTGCGTTTATGCCCCTGTGCACACGCTTGATTCTCTTTCGGAGACATAGCAATCCATAGGTTTTAAGATACTTACTAGTCAGGTACATTCTTAGGCGTTTAATATGGGTTGTTGAGTCCATTTCGTTGAGCAAGGAGTAGCTCTTGTCTATTCCATATTTGGCTTAAGGAACTTTATCTGTGCTCATTTCAATCTCTGGTTTTATGCAGCACCCCAACTCACCTTTCCCCTTAAGCAAGCATAAGTTGGTTTTCTCAATTTGAGACCCTGTTCTGTTTTGTAATCCAGTTCCTGTGTAGCCAAGTTTACATTCCGTGTATTAGTGATATCTTATGATGTTTCTTTTTCTGTGTGACTTCTTTCAGTTAGAATCATCATACCTGAATCCACTCATTATGCTGCTACGGGCCTGATGACATAGAGGTCATTGCTGAGTGATATTGCATTGTACGTAAGTACCACAACTTCTTCATCCATTTTTCACTTTCTGCGATATTGAACTTGTACCGTAAACGAGGTTCTTGTAAACAGAGCCGTCCCAAACTTTGGGGTGGCTGTGTCTTTTTGATTTTCATTTCCCTAAGCTATTGGACCATAAGTGGAAGTGCCCTAGGCTCTGTTGCTTTGTTTTTTAGATGTTTCAGAAAACACCATACACTTCTCCCGAGTGGCTGTTGGCAATTTACATCCCGCCCATCAGTATAACAAGGCTCCCAGTTCTCCATGGCCTGTCCTGCCTTTCTGGATTTTACACTTTTTTCAGATGGCCCTTTTGACCGGGGGGAAGTGAGACTTCATTGTAGTGCAGATTTCCTTTGCAAGCTTGCTTGGTTGGCCAAAAAGGGCGTATGCGTTTTTTCCTGAATATATTCAGGAAAAAACGCATACGCCCTTTTTGGCCAAGTGCATCATTGTGGACGTTCTGCCTCTTTTCCTATGCTTTCAATGCAATTCCAGTCTACCTCCTGAAATCGGTTTCCTGCAATTCGGCCCCGCTTTCAAGTCCTCTTGGCAGCCTTACTTCAGTATATTTTTGGACGATAGCTGTCATTTATAACTCTGCAGGTTTGTGAATTACAGTGCCCCTGAGCTCCTTTCTTCAACTCGCTTTCTTGTGAGCTGGCCGCAACACCGCAGGATTGCTTCAGGCCCTAATCCGGTTCCGGCACGGCACGCTGAGCCTTTGGTTAATTCCTCTTCCTGGTGGGAAATGAGAGTTAAATTTGCCCGTCCAGACACCTCCAGCTAGTCTCTCATTGGTTCTCCCTATTCCTGTTCATCTTCCGCAGAAATTGCAAACTGGGCCAAACAGGAGGTTAAAGGCACTGACTCTCCAAGTCGGGAGAGTGTTAGTAAAGCGTCTGGAATGTTGCACCCGAGTACCAGGGGACGAGAACGGAGACATATTTGAACACGTCTCCCGATCACACGGTTGATCATACTCTGGGTTCCACATGCATGTTTTAGCTGAAGGAAGAATCCCTTAAACCTGGAGAGTTGAGACCCGTGGAATGGGTACCATGCAATATGACTTCAAAGGGTCTTCATTTGCTCACCGAACCTCTCCAATCCTATCACTGCTGCGTTTATGCCCCTGTACACACGGTTGATTCTCTTTCGGAGACATAGCAATCCATAGGTTTTAAGATACTTACTAGTCAGGTACATTCTTAGGCGTTTAATATGGGGTGTTGAGTCCATTTCGTTGAGCAAGGAGTAGCTCTTGTCTATTCCATATTTGGCTTAAGGAACTTTATCTGTGCTCATTTCAATCTCTGGTTTTATGCAGCACCCCAACTCACCTTTCCCCTTAAGCAAGCATAAGTTGGTTTTCTAAATTTGAGACCCTGTTCTGTTTTGTAATCCAGTTCCTGTGTAGCCAAGTTTACATTCCGTGTATTAGTGATATCTTATGATGTTTCTTTTTCTGTGTGACTTCTTTCAGTTAGAATCATCATACCTGAATCCACTCATTATGCTGCTACGGGCCTGATGACATAGATGTCATTGCTGAGTGATATTGCATTGTACGTAAGTACCACAACTTCTTCATCCATTTTTCACTTTCTGCGATATTGAACTTGTACCGTAAACGAGGTTCTTGTAAACAGAGCCGTCCCAAACTTTGGGGTGGCTGTGTCTTTTTGATTTTCATTTCCCTAAGCTATAGGACCATAAGTGGAAGTGCCCTAGGCTCTGTTGCTTTGTTTTTTAGATGTTTCAGGAAACACATACACTTCTCCCGAGTGGCTGTTGGCAATTTACATCCCGCCCATCAGCATAACAAGGCTCCCAGTTCTCCATGGCCTGTCCTGCCTTTCTGGATTTTACACTTTTTTCAGATGGCCCTTTTGACCGGGGGGAAGTGAGACTTCATTGTAGTGCAGATTTCCTTTGCAAGCTTGCTTGGTTGGCCAAAAAGGGCGTATGCCTTTTTTCCTGAATATATTCAGGAAAAAAGGCATACGCTCTATTTGGCCAAGTGCATCATTGTGGACGTTCTGCCTCTTTTCCTATGCTTTCAATGCAATTCCAGTCTACCTCCTGAAATCGGTTTCCTGCAATTCTGCCCTGCTTTCAAGTCCTCTTGGCAGCCTTACTTCAGTATATTTTTGGACGATAGCTGTCATTTATAACTCTGCAGGTTTGTGAATTACAGTGCCCCTCAGCTCCTTTCTTCAACTCGCTTTCTTGTGAGCTGGCCGCAACACCGCAGGATTGCTTCAGGCCCTAATGTGGTTCCGGCACGGCACGCTGAGCCTTTGGTTAATTCCTCTTCCTGGTGGGAAATGAGAGTTAAATTTGCCCGTCCAGACACCTCCAGCTAGTCTCTCATTGGTTCTCCCTATTCCTGTTCATCTTCCGCAGAAATTGCAAACTGGGCCAAACAGGAGGTTAAAGGCACTGACTCTCCAAGTCGGGAGAGTGTTAGTAAAGCGTCTGGAATGTTGCACCCGAGTACCAGGGGACGAGAACGGAGACATATTTGAACACGTCTCCCGATCACACGGTTGATCATACTCTGGGTTCCACATGCATGTTTTAGCTGAAGGAAGAATCCCTTAAACCTGGAGAGTTGAGACCCGTGGAATGGGTACCATGCAATATGACTTCAAAGGGTCTTCATTTGCTCACCGAACCTCTCCAATCGTATCACTGCTGCGTTTATGCCCCTGTACACACGCTTGATTCTCTTTCGGAGACATAGCAATCCATAGGTTTTAAGATACTTACTAGTCAGGTACATTCTTAGGCGTTTAATATGGGGTGTTGAGTCCATTTCGTTGAGCAAGGAGTAGCTCTTGTCTATTCCATATTTGGCTTAAGGAACTTTATCTGTGCTCATTTCAATCTCTGGTTTTATGCAGCACCCCAACTCACCTTTCCCCTTAAGCAAGCATAAGTTGGTTTTCTAAATTTGAGACCCTGTTCTGTTTTGTAATCCAGTTCCTGTGTAGCCAAGTTTACATTCCGTGTATTAGTGATATCTTATGATGTTTCTTTTTCTGTGTGACTTCTTTCAGTTAGAATCATCATACCTGAATGCACTCATTATGCTGCTACGGGCCTGATGACATAGATGTCATTGCTGAGTGATATTGCATTGTACGTAAGTACCACAACTTCTTCATCCATTTTTCACTTTCTGCGATATTGAACTTGTACCGTAAACGAGGTTCTTGTAAACAGAGCCGTCCCAAACTTTGGGGTGGCTGTGTCTTTTTGATTTTCATTTCCCTAAGCTATAGGACCATAAGTGGAAGTGCCCTGGGCTCTGTTGCTTTGTTTTTTAGATGTTTCAGGAAACACCATACACTTCTCCCGAGTGGCTGTTGGCAATTTACATCCCGCCCATCAGCATAACAAGGCTCCCAGTTCTCCATGGCCTGTCCTGCCTTTCTGGATTTTACACTTTTTTCAGATGGCCCTTTTGACCGGGGGGAAGTGAGACTTCATTGTAGTGCAGATTTCCTTTGCAAGCTTGCTTGGTTGGCCAAAAAGGGCGTATACGTTTTTTCCTGAATATATTCAGGAAAAAACGCATACGCCCTTTTTGGCCAAGTGCATCATTGTGGACGTTCTGCCTCTTTTCCTATGCTTTCAATGCAATTCCAGTCTACCTCCTGAAATCGGTTTCCTGCAATTCGGCCCCGCTTTCAAGTCCTCTTGGCAGCCTTACTTCAGTATATTTTTGGACGATAGCTGTCATTTATAACTCTGCAGGTTTGTGAATTACAGTGCCCCTGAGCTCCTTTCTTCAACTCGCTTTCTTGTGAGCTGGCCGCAACACCGCAGGATTGCTTCAGGCCCTAATGTGGTTCCGGCACGGCACGCTGAGCCTTTGGTTAATTCCTCTTCCTGGTGGGAAATGAGAGTTAAATTTGCCCGTCCAGACACCTCCAGCTAGTCTCTCATTGGTTCTCCCTATTCCTGTTCATCTTCCACAGAAATTGCAAACTGGGCCAAACAGGAGGTTAAAGGCACTGACTCTCCAAGTCGGGAGAGTTTTAGTAAAGCGTCTGGAATGTTGCACCCGAGTACCAGGGGACGAGAACGGAGACATATTTGAAGACGTCTCCCGATCACACGGTTGATCATACTCTGGGTTCCACATGCATGTTTTAGCTGAAGGAAGAATCCCTTAAACCTGGAGAGTTGAGACCCGTGGAATGGGTACCATGCAATATGACTTCAAAGGGTCTTCATTTGCTCACCGAACCTCTCCAATCCTATCACTGGTGCGTTTATGTCCCTGTACACACTCTTGATTCTCTTTCGGAGACATAGCAATCCATAGGTTTTAAGATACTTACTAGTCAGGTACATTCTTAGGCGTTTAATATGGGGTGTTGAGTCCATTTCGTTGAGCAAGGAGTAGCTCTTGTCTATTCCATATTTGGCTTAAGGAACTTTATCTGTGCTCATTTCAATCTCTGGTTTTATGCAGCACCCCAACTCACCTTTCCCCTTAAGCAAGCATAAGTTGGTTTTCTAAATTTGAGACCCTGTTCTGTTTTGTAATCCAGTTCCTGTGTAGCCAAGTTTACATTCCGTGTATTAGTGATATCTTATGATGTTTCTTTTTCTGTGTGACTTCTTTCAGTTAGAATCATCATACCTGAATCCACTCATTATGCTGCTACGGGCCTGATGACATAGATGTCATTGCTGAGTGATATTGCATTGTACGTAAGTACCACAACTTCTTCATCCATTTTTCACTTTCTGCGATATTGAACTTGTACCGTAAACGAGGTTCTTGTAAACAGAGCCGTCCCAAACTTTGGGGTGGCTGTGTCTTTTTGATTTTCATTTCCCTAAGCTATTGGACCATAAGTGGAAGTGCCCTAGGCTCTGTTGCTTTGTTTTTTAGATGTTTCAGGAAACACCATACACTTCTCCCCAGTGGCTGTTGGCAATTTACATCCCGCCCATCAGCATAACAAGGCTCCCAGTTCTCCATGGCCTGTCCTGCCTTTCTGGATTTTACACTTTTTTCAGATGGCCCTTTTGACCGGGGGGAAGTGAGACTTCATTGTAGTGCAGATTTCCTTTGCAAGCTTGCTTGGTTGGCCAAAAAGGGCGTATGCGTTCTTTCCTGAATATATTCAGGAAAAAACGCATACGCCCTTTTTGGCCAAGTGCATCATTGTGGACGTTCTGCCTCTTTTCCTATGCTTTCAATGCAATTCCAGTCTACCTCCTGAAATCGGTTTCCTGCAATTCTGCCCCGCTTTCAAGTCCTCTTGGCAGCCTTACTTCAGTATACTTTTGGACGATAGCTGTCATTTATAACTCTGCAGGTTTGTGAATTACAGTGCCCCTGAGCTCCCTTCTTCAACTCGCTTTCTTGTGAGCTGGCCGCAACACCGCAGGATTGCTTCAGGCCCTAATCTGGTTCCGGCACGGCACGCTGAGCCTTTGGTTAATTCCTCTTCCTGGTGGGAAATGAGAGTTAAATTTGCCCGTCCAGACACCTCCAGCTAGTCTCTCATTGGTTCTCCCTATTCCTGTTCATCTTCCGCAGAAATTGCAAACTGGGCCAAACAGGAGGTTAAAGGCACTGACTCTCCAAGTCGGGAGAGTGTTAGTAAAGCGTCTGGAATGTTGCACCCGAGTACCAGGGGACGAGAACGGAGACATATTTGAACACGTCTCCCGATCACACGGTTGATCATACTCTGGGTTCCACATGCATGTTTTAGCTGAAGGAAGAATCCCTTAAACCTGGAGAGTTGAGACCCGTGGAATGGGTACCATGCAATATGACTTCAAAGGGTCTTCATTTGCTCACCGAACCTCTCCAATCCTATCACTGCTGCGTTTATGCCCCTGTACACACGCTTGATTCTCTTTCGGAGACATAGCAATCCATCGGTTTTAAGATACTTACTAGTCAGGTACATTCTTAGGCGTTTAATATGGGGTGTTGAGTCCATTTCGTTGAGCAAGGAGTAGCTCTTGTCTATTCCATATTTGGCTTAAGGAACTTTATCTGTGCTCATTTCAATCTCTGGTTTTATGCAGCACCCCAACTCACCTTTCCCCTTAAGCAAGCATAAGTTGGTTTTCTAAATTTGAGACCCTGTTCTGTTTTGTAATCCAGTTCCTGTGTAGCCAAGTTTACATTCCGTGTATTAGTGATATCTTATGATGTTTCTTTTTCTGTGTGACTTCTTTCAGTTAGAATCATCATACCTGAATCCACTCATTATGCTGCTACGGGCCTGATGACATAGATGTCATTGCTGAGTGATATTGCATTGTACGTAAGTACCACAACTTCTTCATCCATTTTTCACTTTCTGCGATATTGAACTTGTACCGTAAACGAGGTTCTTGTAAACAGAGCCGTCCCAAACTTTGGGGTGGCTGTGTCTTTTTGATTTTCATTTCCCTAAGCTATAGGACCATAAGTGGAAGTGCCCTAGGCTCTGTTGCTTTGTTTTTTAGATGTTTCAGGAAACACCATACACTTCTCCCGAGTGGCTGTTGGCAATTTACATCCCGCCCATCAGCATAACAAGGCTCCCAGTTCTCCATGGCCTGTCCTGCCTTTGTGGATTTTACACTTTTTTCAGATGGCCCTTTTGACCGGGGGGAAGTGAGACTTCATTGTAGTGCAGATTTCCTTTGCAAGCTTGCTTGGTTGGCCAAAAAGGGCGTATGCGTTTTTTCCTGAATATATTCAGGAAAAAACGCATACGCCCTTTTTGGCCAAGTGCATCATTGTGGACGTTCTGCCTCTTTTCCTATGCTTTCAATGCAATTCCAGTCTACCTCCTGAAATCGGTTTCCTGCAATTCTGCCCTGCTTTCAAGTCCTCTTGGCAGCCTTACTTCAGTATATTTGTGGATGATAGCTGTCATTTATAACTCTGCAGGTTTGTGAATTACAGTGCCCCTGAGCTCCTTTCTTCAACTCGCTTTCTTGTGAGCTGGCCGCAACACCGCAGGATTGCTTCAGGCCCTAATGTGGTTCCGGCACGGCACACTGAGCCTTTGGTTAATTCCTCTTCCTGCTGGGAAATGAGAGTTAAATTTGTCCGTCCAGACACCTCCAGCTAGTCTCTCATTGGTTCTCCCTATTCCTGTTCATCTTCCGCAGAAATTGCAAACTGGGCCAAACAGGAGGTTAAAGGTACTGACTCTCCAAGTCGGGAGAGTGTCAGTAAAGCGTCTGGAATGTTGCACCCGAGTACGAGGGGACGAGAACGGAGACATATTTGAACACGTCTCCCGATCACACGGTTGATCATACTCTGGGTTCCACATGCATGTTTTAGCTGAAGGAAGAATCCCTTAAACCTGGAGAGTTGAGACCCGTGGAAAGGGTACCATGCAATATGACTTCAAAGGGTCTTCATTTGCTCACCGAACCTCTCCAATCCTATCACTGCTGCGTTTATGCCCCTGTACACACGCTTAATTCTCTTTCGGAGACATAGCAATCCATAGGTTTTAAGATACGTACTAGTCAGGTACATGCTTAGGCGTTTAATATGGGGTGTTGAGTCCATTTCGTTGAGCAAGGAGTAGCTCTTGTCTATTCCATATTTGGCTTAAGGAACTTTATCTGTGCTCATTTCAATCTCTGGTTTTATGCAGCACCCCAACTCACCTTTCCCCTTAAGCAAGCATAACTTGGTTTTCTCAATTCGAGACCCTGTTCTGTTTTGTAATCCAGTTCCTGTGTAGCCAAGTTTACATTCCGTGTATTAGTGATATCTTATGATGTTTCTTTTTCTGTGTGACTTCTTTCAGTTAGAATCATCATACCTGAATCCACTCATTATGCTGCTACGGGCCTGATGACATAGATGTCATTGCTGAGTGATATTGCATTGTACGTAAGTACCACAACTTCTTCATCCATTTTTCACTTTCTGCGATATTGAACTTGTACCGTAAACGAGGTTCTTGTAAACAGAGCCGTCCCAAACTTTGGGGTGGCTGTGTCTTTTTGATTTTCATTTCCCTAAGCTATAGGACCATAAGTGGAAGTGCCCTAGGCTCTGTTGCTTTGTTTTTTAGATGTTTCAGGAAACACCATACACTTCTCCCGAGTGGCTGTTGGCAATTTACATCCCGCCCATCAGCATAACAAGGCTCCCAGTTCTCCATGGCCTGTCCTGCCTTTCTGGATTTTACACTTTTTTCAGATGGCCCGTTTGACCGGGGGGAAGTGAGACTTCATTGTAGTGCAGATTTCCTTTGCAAGCTTGCTTGGTTGGCCAAAAAGGGCGTATGCGTTTTTTCCTGAATATATTCAGGAAAAAACGCATACGCCCTTTTTGGCCAAGTGCATCATTGTGGACGTTCTGCCTCTTTTCCTATGCTTTCAATGCAATTCCAGTCTACCTCCTGAAATCGGTTTCCTGCAATTCTGCCCCGCTTTCAAGTCCTCTTGGCAGCCTTACTTCAGTATACTTTTGGACGATAGCTGTCATTTATAACTCTGCAGGTTTGTGAATTACAGTGCCCCTGAGCTCCTTTCTTCAACTCGCTTTCTTGTGAGATGGCCGCAACACCGCAGGATTGCTTCAGGCCCTAATCTTGTTCCGGCACGGCATGCTGAGCCTTTGGTTAATTCCTCTTCCTGGTGGGAAATGAGAGTTAAATTTGCCCGTCCAGACACCTCCAGCTAGTCTCTCATTGGTTCTCCCTATTCCTGTTCATCTTCCGCAGAAATTGCAAACTGGGCCAAACAGGAGGTTAAAGGCACTGACTCTCCAAGTCGGGAGAGTGTTAGTAAAGCGTCTGGAATGTTGCACCCGAGTACCAGGGGACGAGAACGGAGACATATTTGAACACGTCTCCCGATCACACGGTTGATCATACTCTGGGTTCCACATGCATGTTTTAGCTGAAGGAAGAATCCCTTAAACCTGGAGAGTTGAGACCCGTGGAATGGGTACCATGCAATATGACTTCAAAGGGTCTTCATTTGCTCACCGAACCTCTTCAATCCTATCACTGCTGCGTTTATGCCCCTGTACACACGCTTGATTCTCTTTCGGAGACATAGCAATCCATAGGTTTTAAGATACTTACTAGTCAGGTACATTCTTAGGCGTTTAATATGGGGTGTTGAGTCCATTTCGTTGAGCAAGGAGTAGCTCTTGTCTATTCCATATTTGGCTTAAGGAACTTTATCTGTGCTCATTTCAATCTCTGGTTTTATGCAGCACCCCAACTCACCTTTCCCCTTAAGCAAGCATAAGTTGGTTTTCTAAATTTGAGACCCTGTTCTGTTTTGTAATCCAGTTCCTGTGTAGCCAAGTTTACATTCCGTGTATTAGTGATATCTTATGATGTTTCTTTTTCTGTGTGACTTCTTTCAGTTAGAATCATCATACCTGAATCCACTCATTATGCTGCTACGGGCCTGATGACATAGATGTCATTGCTGAGTGATATTGCATTGTACGTAAGTACCACAACTTCTTCATCCATTTTTCACTTTCTGCGATATTGAACTTGTACCGTAAACGAGGTTCTTGTAAACAGAGCCGTCCCAAACTTTGGGGTGGCTGTGTCTTTTTGATTTTCATTTCCCTAAGCTATAGGACCATAAGTGGAAGTGCCCTAGGCTCTGTTGCTTTGTTTTTTAGATGTTTCAGGAAACACCCTACACTTCTCCCGAGTGGCTGTTGGCAATTTACATCCCGCCCATCAGCATAACAAGGCTCCCAGTTCTCCATGGCCTGTCCTGCCTTTCCGGATTTTACACTTTTTTCAGATGGCCCTTTTGACCGGGGGGAAGTGAGACTTCATTGTAGTGCAGATTTCCCTTGCAAGCTTGCTTGGTTGGCCAAAAAGGGCGCATGCGTTTTTTCCTGAAATTCAGGAAAAAACGCATACGCCCTTTTTGGCCAAGTGCATCATTGTGGACGTTCTGCCTCTTTTCCTATGCTTTCAATGCAATTCCAGTCTACCTCCTGAAATCGGTTTCCTGCAATTATGCCCTGCTTTCAAGTCCTCTTGGCAGCCTTACTTCAGTATATTTGTGGATGATAGCTGTCATTTATAACTCTGCAGGTTTGTGAATTACAGTGCCCCTGAGCTCCTTTCTTCAACTCGCTTTCTTGTGAGCTGGCCGCAACACCGCAGGGTTGCTTCAGGCCCTAATGTGGTTCCGGCACGGCACACTGAGCCTTTGGTTAATTCCTCTTCCTGCTGGGAAATGAGAGTTAAATTTGCCCGTCCAGACACCTCCAGCTAGTCTCTCATTGGTTCTCCCTATTCCTGTTCATCTTCCGCAGAAATTGCAAACTGGGCCAAACAGGAGGTTAAAGGTACTGACTCTCCAAGTCGGGAGAGTGTTAGTAAAGCGTCTGGAATGTTGCACCCGAGTACCAGGGGACGAGAACGGAGACATATTTGAACACGTCTCCCGATCACACGGTTGATCATACTCTGGGTTCCACATGCATGTTTTAGCTGAAGGAAGAATCCCTTAAACCTGGAGAGTTGAGACCTGTGGAAAGGGTACCATGCAATATGACTTCAAAGGGTCTTCATTTGCTCACCGAACCTCTCCAATCCTATCACTGCTGCGTTTATGCCCCTGTACACACGCTTAATTCTCTTTCGGAGACATAGCAATCCATAGGTTTTAAGATACTTACTAGTCAGGTACATTCTTAGGCGTTTAATATGGGGTGTTGAGTCCATTTCGTTGAGCAAGGAGTAGCTCTTGTCTATTCCATATTTGGCTTAAGGAACTTTATCTGTGCTCATTTCAATCTCTGGTTTTATGCAGCACCCCAACTCACCTTTCCCCTTAAGCAAGCATAAGTTGGTTTGCTCAATTTGAGACCCTGTTCTGTTTTGTAATCCAGTTCCTGTGTAGCCAAGTTTACATTCCGTGTATTAGTGATATCTTATGATGTTTCTTTTTCTGTGTGACTTCTTTCAGTTAGAATCATCATACCTGAATCCACTCATTATGCTGCTACGGGCCTGATGACATAGATGTCATTGCTGAGTGATATTGCATTGTACGTAAGTACCACAACTTCTTCATCCATTTTTCACTTTCTGCGATATTGAACTTGTACCGTAAACGAGGTTCTTGTAAACAGAGCCGTCCCAAACTTTGGGGTGGCTGTGTCTTTTTGATTTTCATTTCCCTAAGCTATAGGACCATAAGTGGAAGTGCCCTAGGCTCTGTTGCTTTGTTTTTTAGATGTTTCAGGAAACACCATACACTTCTCCCGAGTGGCTGTTGGCAATTTACATCCCGCCCATCAGCATAACAAGGCTCCCAGTTCTCCATGGCCTGTCCTGCCTTTCCGGATTTTACACTTTTTTCAGATGGCCCTTTTGACCGGGGGGAAGTGAGACTTCATTGTAGTGCAGATTTCCTTTGCAAGCTTGCTTGGTTGGCCAAAAAGGGCGTATGCGTTTTTTCCTGAATATATTCAGGAAAAAACGCATACGCCCTTTTTGGCCAAGTGCATCATTGTGGACGTTCTGCCTCTTTTCCTATGCTTTCAATGCAATTCCAGTCTACCTCCTGAAATCGGTTTCCTGCAATTCTGCCCCGCTTTCAAGTCCTCTTGGCAGCCTTACTTCAGTATATTTTTGGACGATAGCTGTCATTTATAACTCTGCAGGTTTGTGAATTACAGTGCCCCTGAGCTCCTTTCTTCAACTCGCTTTCTTGTGAGCTGGCCGCAACACCGCCGGATTGCTTCAGGCGCTAATCTGGTTCCGGCACGGCACACTGAGCCTTTGGTTAATTCCTCTTCCTGGTGGGAAATGAGAGTTAAATTTGCCCGTCCAGACACCTCCAGCTAGTCTCTCATTGGTTCTCCCTATTCCTGTTCACCTTCCGCAGAAATTGCAAACTGGGCCAAACAGGAGGTTAAAGGCACTGACTCTCCAAGTCGGGAGAGTGTTAGTAAAGCGTCTGGAATGTTGCACCCGAGTACCAGGGGACGAGAACGGAGACATATTTGAACACGTCTCCCGATCACACGGTTGATCATACTCTGGGTTCCACATGCATGTTTTAGCTGAAGGAAGAATCCCTTAAACCTGGAGAGTTGAGACCCGTGGAATGGGTACCATGCAATATGACTTCAAATGGTCTTCATTTGCTCACCGAACCTCTTCAATCCTATCACTGCTGCGTTTATGCCCCTGTACACACGCTTGATTCTCTTTCGGAGACATAGCAATCCATAGGTTTTAAGATACTTACTAGTCAGGTACATTCTTAGGCGTTTAATATGGGGTGTTGAGTCCATTTCGTTGAGCAAGGAGTAGCTCTTGTCTATTCCATATTTGGCTTAAGGAACTTTATCTGTGCTCATTTCAATCTCTGGTTTTATGCAGCACCCCAACTCACCTTTCCCCTTAAGCAAGCATAAGTTGGTTTTCTCAATTTGAGACCCTGTTCTGTTTTGGAATCCAGTTCCTGTGTAGCCAAGTTTACATTCCGTGTATTAGTGATATCTTATGATGTTTCTTTTTCTGTGTGACTTCTTTCAGTTAGAATCATCATACCTGAATCCACTCATTATGCTGCTACGGGCCTGATGACATAGATGTCATTGCTGAGTGATATTGCATTGTACGTAAGTACCACAACTTCTTCATCCATTTTTCACTTTCTGCGATATTGAACTTGTACCGTAAACGAGGTTCTTGTAAACAGAGCCGTCCCAAACTTTGGGGTGGCTGTGTCTTTTTGATTTTCATTTCCCTAAGCTATAGGACCATAAGTGGAAGTGCCCTAGGCTCTGTTGCTTTGTTTTTTAGATGTTTCAGGAAACACCATACACTTCTCCCGAGTGGCTGTTGGCAATTTACATCCCGCCCATCAGCATAACAAGGCTCCCAGTTCTCCATGGCCTGTCCTGCCTTTCTGGATTTTACACTTTTTTCAGATGGCCCTTTTGACCGGGGGGAAGTGAGACTTCATTGTAGTGCAGATTTCCTTTGCAAGCTTGCTTGGTTGGCCAAAAAGGGCGTATGCGTTTTTTCCTGAATATATTCAGGAAAAAACGCATACGCCCTTTTTGGCCAAGTGCATCATTGTGGACGTTCTGCCTCTTTTCCTATGCTTTCAATGCAATTCCAGTCTACCTCCTGAAATCGGTTTCCTGCAATTCTGCCCCGCTTTCAAGTCCTCTTGGCAGCCTTACTTCAGTATATTTTTGGACGATAGCTGTCATTTATAACTCTGCAGGTTTGTGAATTACAGTGCCCCTGAGCTCCTTTCTTCAACTAGCTTTCTTGTGAGCTGGCCGCAACACCGCAGGATTGCTTCAGGCCCTAATCTGGTTCCGGCACGGCACGCTGAGCCTTTGGTTAATTCCTCTTCCTGGTGGGAAATGAGAGTTAAATTTCCCGTCCAGACACCTCCAGCTAGTCTCTCATTGGTTCTCCCTATTCCTGTTCATCTTCCGCAGAAATTGCAAACTGGGCCAAACAGGAGGTTAAAGGCACTGACTCTCCAAGTCGGGAGAGTGTTAGTAAAGCGTCTGGAATGTTGCACCCGAGTACCACCGGACAAGAACGGAGACATATTTGAACACGTCTCCCGATCACACGGTTGATCATACTCTGGGTTCCACATGCATGTTTTAGCTGAAGGAAGAATCCCTTAAACCTGGAGAGTTGAGACCCGTGGAATGGGTACCATGCAATATGACTTCAAAGGGTCTTCATTTGTTCACCGAACCTCTTCAATCCTATCACTGCTGCGTTTATGCCCCTGTACACGCGCTTGATTCTCTTTCGGAGACATAGCAATCCATAGGTTTTAAGATACTTACTAGTCAGGTACATTCTTAGGCGTTTAATATGGGGTGTTGAGTCCATTTCGTTGAGCAAGGAGTAGCTCTTGTCTATTCCATATTTGGCTTAAGGAACTTTATCTGTGCTCATTTCAATCTCTGGTTTTATGCAGCACCCCAACTCACATTTCCCCTTAAGCAAGCATAAGTTGGTTTTCTAAATTTGAGACCCTGTTCTGTTTTGGAATCCAGTTCCTGTGTAGCCAAGTTTACATTCCGTGTATTAGTGATATCTTATGATGTTTCTTTTTCTGTGTGACTTCTTTCAGTTAGAATCATCATACCTGAATCCACTCATTATGCTGCTACGGGCCTGATGACATAGATGTCATTGCTGAGTGATATTGCATTGTACGTAAGTACCACAACTTCTTCATCCATTTTTCACTTTCTGCGATATTGAACTTGTACCGTAAACGAGGTTCTTGTAAACAGAGCCGTCCCAAACTTTGGGGTGGCTGTGTCTTTTTGATTTTCATTTCCCTAAGCTATAGGACCATAAGTGGAAGTGCCCTAGGCTCTGTTGCTTTGTTTTTTAGATGTTTCAGGAAACACCATACACTTCTCCCGAGTGGCTGTTGGCAATTTACATCCCGCCCATCAGCATAACAAGGCTCCCAGTTCTCCATGGCCTGTCCTGCCTTTCCGGATTTTACACTTTTTTCAGATGGCCCTTTTGACCGGGGGGAAGTGAGACTTCATTGTAGTGCAGATTTCCTTTGCAAGCTTGCTTGGTTGGCCAAAAAGGGCGTATGCGTTTTTTCCTGAATATATTCAGGAAAAAACGCATACGCCCTTTTTGGCCAAGTGCATCATTGTGGACGTTCTGCCTCTTTTCCTATGCTTTCAATGCAATTCCAGTCTACCTCCTGAAATCGGTTTCCTGCAATTCTGCCCCGCTTTCAAGTCCTCTTGGCAGCCTTACTTCAGTATATTTTTGGACGATAGCTGTCATTTATAACTCTGCAGGTTTGTGAATTACAGTGCCCCTGAGCTCCTTTCTTCAACTCGCTTTCTTGTGAGCTGGCCGCAACACCGCCGGATTGCTTCAGGCCCTAATCTGGTTCCGGCACGGCACACTGAGCCTTTGGTTAATTCCTCTTCCTGCTGGGAAATGAGAGTTAAATTTGCCCGTCCAGACACCTCCAGCTAGTCTCTCATTGGTTCTCCCTATTCCTGTTCACCTTCCGCAGAAATTGCAAACTGGGCCAAACAGGAGGTTAAAGGCACTGACTCTCCAAGTCGGGAGAGTGTTAGTAAAGCGTCTGGAATGTTGCACCCGAGTACCAGGGGACGAGAACGGAGACATATTTGAACACGTCTCCCGATCACACGGTTGATCATACTCTGGGTTCCACATGCATGTTTTAGCTGAAGGAAGAATCCCTTAAACCTGGAGAGTTGAGACCCGTGGAAAGGGTACCATGCAATATGACTTCAAAGGGTCTTCATTTGCTCACCGAACCTCTCCAATCCTATCACTGCTGCGTTTATGCCCCTGTACACACGCTTAATTCTCTTTCGGAGACATAGCAATCCATAGGTTTTAAGATACGTACTAGTCAGGTACATGCTTAGGCGTTTAATATGGGGTGTTGAGTCCATTTCGTTGAGCAAGGAGTAGCTCTTGTCTATTCCATATTTGGCTTAAGGAACTTTATCTGTGCTCATTTCAATCTCTGGTTTTATGCAGCACCCCAACTCACCTTTCCCCTTAAGCAAGCATAACTTGGTTTTCTCAATTTGAGACCCTGTTCTGTTTTGTAATCCAGTTCCTGTGTAGCCAAGTTTACATTCCGTGTATTAGTGATATCTTATGATGTTTCTTTTTCTGTGTGACTTCTTTCAGTTAGAATCATCATACCTGAATCCACTCATTATGCTGCTACGGGCCTGATGACATAGATGTCATTGCTGAGTGATATTGCATTGTACGTAAGTACCACAACTTCTTCATCCATTTTTCACTTTCTGCGATATTGAACTTGTACCGTAAACGAGGTTCTTGTAAACAGAGCCGTCCCAAACTTTGGGGTGGCTGTGTCTTTTTGATTTTCATTTCCCTAAGCTATAGGACCATAAGTGGAAGTGCCCTAGGCTCTGTTGCTTTGTTTTTTAGATGTTTCAGGAAACACCATACACTTCTCCCGAGTGGCTGTTGGCAATTTACATCCCGCCCATCAGCATAACAAGGCTCCCAGTTCTCCATGGCCTGTCCTGCCTTTCTGGATTTTACACTTTTTTCAGATGGCCCGTTTGACCGGGGGGAAGTGAGACTTCATTGTAGTGCAGATTTCCTTTGCAAGCTTGCTTGGTTGGCCAAAAAGGGCGTATGCGTTTTTTCCTGAATATATTCAGGAAAAAACGCATACGCCCTTTTTGGCCAAGTGCATCATTGTGGACGTTCTGCCTCTTTTCCTATGCTTTCAATGCAATTCCAGTCTACCTCCTGAAATCGGTTTCCTGCAATTCTGCCCCGCTTTCAAGTCCTCTTGGCAGCCTTACTTCAGTATACTTTTGGACGATAGCTGTCATTTATAACTCTGCAGGTTTGTGAATTACAGTGCCCCTGAGCTCCTTTCTTCAACTCGCTTTCTTGTGAGATGGCCGCAACACCGCAGGATTGCTTCAGGCCCTAATCTTGTTCCGGCACGGCATGCTGAGCCTTTGGTTAATTCCTCTTCCTGGTGGGAAATGAGAGTTAAATTTGCCCGTCCAGACACCTCCAGCTAGTCTCTCATTGGTTCTCCCTATTCCTGTTCATCTTCCGCAGAAATTGCAAACTGGGCCAAACAGGAGGTTAAAGGCACTGACTCTCCAAGTCGGGAGAGTGTTAGTAAAGCGTCTGGAATGTTGCACCCGAGTACCAGGGGACGAGAACGGAGACATATTTGAACACGTCTCCCGATCACACGGTTGATCATACTCTGGGTTCCACATGCATGTTTTAGCTGAAGGAAGAATCCCTTAAACCTGGAGAGTTGAGACCCGTGGAATGGGTACCATGCAATATGACTTCAAAGGGTCTTCATTTGCTCACCGAACCTCTTCAATCCTATCACTGCTGCGTTTATGCCCCTGTACACACGCTTGATTCTCTTTCGGAGACATAGCAATCCATAGGTTTTAAGATACTTACTAGTCAGGTACATTCTTAGGCGTTTAATATGGGGTGTTGAGTCCATTTCGTTGAGCAAGGAGTAGCTCTTGTCTATTCCATATTTGGCTTAAGGAACTTTATCTGTGCTCATTTCAATCTCTGGTTTTATGCAGCACCCCAACTCACCTTTCCCCTTAAGCAAGCATAAGTTGGTTTTCTAAATTTGAGACCCTGTTCTGTTTTGTAATCCAGTTCCTGTGTAGCCAAGTTTACATTCCGTGTATTAGTGATATCTTATGATGTTTCTTTTTCTGTGTGACTTCTTTCAGTTAGAATCATCATACCTGAATCCACTCATTATGCTGCTACGGGCCTGATGACATAGATGTCATTGCTGAGTGATATTGCATTGTACGTAAGTACCACAACTTCTTCATCCATTTTTCACTTTCTGCGATATTGAACTTGTACCGTAAACGAGGTTCTTGTAAACAGAGCCGTCCCAAACTTTGGGGTGGCTGTGTCTTTTTGATTTTCATTTCCCTAAGCTATAGGACCATAAGTGGAAGTGCCCTAGGCTCTGTTGCTTTGTTTTTTAGATGTTTCAGGAAACACCCTACACTTCTCCCGAGTGGCTGTTGGCAATTTACATCCCGCCCATCAGCATAACAAGGCTCCCAGTTCTCCATGGCCTGTCCTGCCTTTCCGGATTTTACACTTTTTTCAGATGGCCCTTTTGACCGGGGGGAAGTGAGACTTCATTGTAGTGCAGATTTCCTTTGCAAGCTTGCTTGGTTGGCCAAAAAGGGCGCATGCGTTTTTTCCTGAAATTCAGGAAAAAACGCATACGCCCTTTTTGGCCAAGTGCATCATTGTGGACGTTCTGCCTCTTTTCCTATGCTTTCAATGCAATTCCAGTCTACCTCCTGAAATCGGTTTCCTGCAATTCTGCCCTGCTTTCAAGTCCTCTTGGCAGCCTTACTTCAGTATATTTGTGGATGATAGCTGTCATTTATAACTCTGCAGGTTTGTGAATTACAGTGCCCCTGAGCTCCTTTCTTCAACTCGCTTTCTTGTGAGCTGGCCGCAACACCGCAGGGTTGCTTCAGGCCCTAATGTGGTTCCGGCACGGCACACTGAGCCTTTGGTTAATTCCTCTTCCTGCTGGGAAATGAGAGTTAAATTTGCCCGTCCAGACACCTCCAGCTAGTCTCTCATTGGTTCTCCCTATTCCTGTTCATCTTCCGCAGAAATTGCAAACTGGGCCAAACAGGAGGTTAAAGGTACTGACTCTCCAAGTCGGGAGAGTGTTAGTAAAGCGTCTGGAATGTTGCACCCGAGTACCAGGGGACGAGAACGGAGACATATTTGAACACGTCTCCCGATCACACGGTTGATCATACTCTGGGTTCCACATGCATGTTTTAGCTGAAGGAAGAATCCCTTAAACCTGGAGAGTTGAGACCTGTGGAAAGGGTACCATGCAATATGACTTCAAAGGGTCTTCATTTGCTCACCGAACCTCTCCAATCCTATCACTGCTGCGTTTATGCCCCTGTACACACGCTTAATTCTCTTTCGGAGACATAGCAATCCATAGGTTTTAAGATACTTACTAGTCAGGTACATTCTTAGGCGTTTAATATGGGGTGTTGAGTCCATTTCGTTGAGCAAGGAGTAGCTCTTGTCTATTCCATATTTGGCTTAAGGAACTTTATCTGTGCTCATTTCAATCTCTGGTTTTATGCAGCACCCCAACTCACCTTTCCCCTTAAGCAAGCATAAGTTGGTTTGCTCAATTTGAGACCCTGTTCTGTTTTGTAATCCAGTTCCTGTGTAGCCAAGTTTACATTCCGTGTATTAGTGATATCTTATGATGTTTCTTTTTCTGTGTGACTTCTTTCAGTTAGAATCATCATACCTGAATCCACTCATTATGCTGCTACGGGCCTGATGACATAGATGTCATTGCTGAGTGATATTGCATTGTACGTAAGTACCACAACTTCTTCATCCATTTTTCACTTTCTGCGATATTGAACTTGTACCGTAAACGAGGTTCTTGTAAACAGAGCCGTCCCAAACTTTGGGGTGGCTGTGTCTTTTTGATTTTCATTTCCCTAAGCTATAGGACCATAAGTGGAAGTGCCCTAGGCTCTGTTGCTTTGTTTTTTAGATGTTTCAGGAAACACCATACACTTCTCCCGAGTGGCTGTTGGCAATTTACATCCCGCCCATCAGCATAACAAGGCTCCCAGTTCTCCATGGCCTGTCCTGCCTTTCCGGATTTTACACTTTTTTCAGATGGCCCTTTTGACCGGGGGGAAGTGAGACTTCATTGTAGTGCAGATTTCCTTTGCAAGCTTGCTTGGTTGGCCAAAAAGGGCGTATGCGTTTTTTCCTGAATATATTCAGGAAAAAACGCATACGCCCTTTTTGGCCAAGTGCATCATTGTGGACGTTCTGCCTCTTTTCCTATGCTTTCAATGCAATTCCAGTCTACCTCCTGAAATCGGTTTCCTGCAATTCTGCCCCGCTTTCAAGTCCTCTTGGCAGCCTTACTTCAGTATATTTTTGGACGATAGCTGTCATTTATAACTCTGCAGGTTTGTGAATTACAGTGCCCCTGAGCTCCTTTCTTCAACTCGCTTTCTTGTGAGCTGGCCGCAACACCGCCGGATTGCTTCAGGCGCTAATCTGGTTCCGGCACGGCACACTGAGCCTTTGGTTAATTCCTCTTCCTGGTGGGAAATGAGAGTTAAATTTGCCCGTCCAGACACCTCCAGCTAGTCTCTCATTGGTTCTCCCTATTCCTGTTCACCTTCCGCAGAAATTGCAAACTGGGCCAAACAGGAGGTTAAAGGCACTGACTCTCCAAGTCGGGAGAGTGTTAGTAAAGCGTCTGGAATGTTGCACCCGAGTACCAGGGGACGAGAACGGAGACATATTTGAACACGTCTCCCGATCACACGGTTGATCATACTCTGGGTTCCACATGCATGTTTTAGCTGAAGGAAGAATCCCTTAAACCTGGAGAGTTGAGACCCGTGGAATGGGTACCATGCAATATGACTTCAAAGGGTCTTCATTTGCTCACCGAACCTCTTCAATCCTATCACTGCTGCGTTTATGCCCCTGTACACACGCTTGATTCTCTTTCGGAGACATAGCAATCCATAGGTTTTAAGATACTTACTAGTCAGGTACATTCTTAGGCGTTTAATATGGGGTGTTGAGTCCATTTCGTTGAGCAAGGAGTAGCTCTTGTCTATTCCATATTTGGCTTAAGGAACTTTATCTGTGCTCATTTCAATCTCTGGTTTTATGCAGCACCCCAACTCACCTTTCCCCTTAAGCAAGCATAAGTTGGTTTTCTCAATTTGAGACCCTGTTCTGTTTTGGAATCCAGTTCCTGTGTAGCCAAGTTTACATTCCGTGTATTAGTGATATCTTATGATGTTTCTTTTTCTGTGTGACTTCTTTCAGTTAGAATCATCATACCTGAATCCACTCATTATGCTGCTACGGGCCTGATGACATAGATGTCATTGCTGAGTGATATTGCATTGTACGTAAGTACCACAACTTCTTCATCCATTTTTCACTTTCTGCGATATTGAACTTGTACCGTAAACGAGGTTCTTGTAAACAGAGCCGTCCCAAACTTTGGGGTGGCTGTGTCTTTTTGATTTTCATTTCCCTAAGCTATAGGACCATAAGTGGAAGTGCCCTAGGCTCTGTTGCTTTGTTTTTTAGATGTTTCAGGAAACACCATACACTTCTCCCGAGTGGCTGTTGGCAATTTACATCCCGCCCATCAGCATAACAAGGCTCCCAGTTCTCCATGGCCTGTCCTGCCTTTCTGGATTTTACACTTTTTTCAGATGGCCCTTTTGACCGGGGGGAAGTGAGACTTCATTGTAGTGCAGATTTCCTTTGCAAGCTTGCTTGGTTGGCCAAAAAGGGCGTATGCGTTTTTTCCTGAATATATTCAGGAAAAAACGCATACGCCCTTTTTGGCCAAGTGCATCATTGTGGACGTTCTGCCTCTTTTCCTATGCTTTCAATGCAATTCCAGTCTACCTCCTGAAATCGGTTTCCTGCAATTCTGCCCCGCTTTCAAGTCCTCTTGGCAGCCTTACTTCAGTATATTTTTGGACGATAGCTGTCATTTATAACTCTGCAGGTTTGTGAATTACAGTGCCCCTGAGCTCCTTTCTTCAACTAGCTTTCTTGTGAGCTGGCCGCAACACCGCAGGATTGCTTCAGGCCCTAATCTGGTTCCGGCACGGCACGCTGAGCCTTTGGTTAATTCCTCTTCCTGGTGGGAAATGAGAGTTAAATTTCCCGTCCAGACACCTCCAGCTAGTCTCTCATTGGTTCTCCCTATTCCTGTTCATCTTCCGCAGAAATTGCAAACTGGGCCAAACAGGAGGTTAAAGGCACTGACTCTCCAAGTCGGGAGAGTGTTAGTAAAGCGTCTGGAATGTTGCACCCGAGTACCACCGGACAAGAACGGAGACATATTTGAACACGTCTCCCGATCACACGGTTGATCATACTCTGGGTTCCACATGCATGTTTTAGCTGAAGGAAGAATCCCTTAAACCTGGAGAGTTGAGACCCGTGGAATGGGTACCATGCAATATGACTTCAAAGGGTCTTCATTTGTTCACCGAACCTCTTCAATCCTATCACTGCTGCGTTTATGCCCCTGTACACGCGCTTGATTCTCTTTCGGAGACATAGCAATCCATAGGTTTTAAGATACTTACTAGTCAGGTACATTCTTAGGCGTTTAATATGGGGTGTTGAGTCCATTTCGTTGAGCAAGGAGTAGCTCTTGTCTATTCCATATTTGGCTTAAGGAACTTTATCTGTGCTCATTTCAATCTCTGGTTTTATGCAGCACCCCAACTCACATTTCCCCTTAAGCAAGCATAAGTTGGTTTTCTAAATTTGAGACCCTGTTCTGTTTTGGAATCCAGTTCCTGTGTAGCCAAGTTTACATTCCGTGTATTAGTGATATCTTATGATGTTTCTTTTTCTGTGTGACTTCTTTCAGTTAGAATCATCATACCTGAATCCACTCATTATGCTGCTACGGGCCTGATGACATAGATGTCATTGCTGAGTGATATTGCATTGTACGTAAGTACCACAACTTCTTCATCCATTTTTCACTTTCTGCGATATTGAACTTGTACCGTAAACGAGGTTCTTGTAAACAGAGCCGTCCCAAACTTTGGGGTGGCTGTGTCTTTTTGATTTTCATTTCCCTAAGCTATAGGACCATAAGTGGAAGTGCCCTAGGCTCTGTTGCTTTGTTTTTTAGATGTTTCAGGAAACACCATACACTTCTCCCGAGTGGCTGTTGGCAATTTACATCCCGCCCATCAGCATAACAAGGCTCCCAGTTCTCCATGGCCTGTCCTGCCTTTCCGGATTTTACACTTTTTTCAGATGGCCCTTTTGACCGGGGGGAAGTGAGACTTCATTGTAGTGCAGATTTCCTTTGCAAGCTTGCTTGGTTGGCCAAAAAGGGCGTATGCGTTTTTTCCTGAATATATTCAGGAAAAAACGCATACGCCCTTTTTGGCCAAGTGCATCATTGTGGACGTTCTGCCTCTTTTCCTATGCTTTCAATGCAATTCCAGTCTACCTCCTGAAATCGGTTTCCTGCAATTCTGCCCCGCTTTCAAGTCCTCTTGGCAGCCTTACTTCAGTATATTTTTGGACGATAGCTGTCATTTATAACTCTGCAGGTTTGTGAATTACAGTGCCCCTGAGCTCCTTTCTTCAACTCGCTTTCTTGTGAGCTGGCCGCAACACCGCCGGATTGCTTCAGGCCCTAATCTGGTTCCGGCACGGCACACTGAGCCTTTGGTTAATTCCTCTTCCTGCTGGGAAATGAGAGTTAAATTTGCCCGTCCAGACACCTCCAGCTAGTCTCTCATTGGTTCTCCCTATTCCTGTTCACCTTCCGCAGAAATTGCAAACTGGGCCAAACAGGAGGTTAAAGGCACTGACTCTCCAAGTCGGGAGAGTGTTAGTAAAGCGTCTGGAATGTTGCACCCGAGTACCAGGGGACGAGAACGGAGACATATTTGAACACGTCTCCCGATCACACGGTTGATCATACTCTGGGTTCCACATGCATGTTTTAGCTGAAGGAAGAATCCCTTAAACCTGGAGAGTTGAGACCCGTGGAATGGGTACCATGCAATATGACTTCAAAGGGTCTTCATTTGCTCACCGAACCTCTTCAATCCTATCACTGCTGCGTTTATGCCCCTGTACACACGCTTGATTCTCTTTCGGAGACATAGCAATCCATAGGTTTTAAGATACTTACTAGTCAGGTACATTCTTAGGCGTTTAATATGGGGTGTTGAGTCCATTTCGTTGAGCAAGGAGTAGCTCTTGTCTATTCCATATTTGGCTTAAGGAACTTTATCTGTGCTCATTTCAATCTCTGGTTTTATGCAGCACCCCAACTCACCTTTCCCCTTAAGCAAGCATAAGTTGGTTTTCTCAATTTGAGACCCTGTTCTGTTTTGGAATCCAGTTCCTGTGTAGCCAAGTTTACATTCCGTGTATTAGTGATATCTTATGATGTTTCTTTTTCTGTGTGACTTCTTTCAGTTAGAATCATCATACCTGAATCCACTCATTATGCTGCTACGGGCCTGATGACATAGATGTCATTGCTGAGTGATATTGCATTGTACGTAAGTACCACAACTTCTTCATCCATTTTTCACTTTCTGCGATATTGAACTTGTACCGTAAACGAGGTTCTTGTAAACAGAGCCGTCCCAAACTTTGGGGTGGCTGTGTCTTTTTGATTTTCATTTCCCTAAGCTATAGGACCATAAGTGGAAGTGCCCTAGGCTCTGTTGCTTTGTTTTTTAGATGTTTCAGGAAACACCATACACTTCTCCCGAGTGGCTGTTGGCAATTTACATCCCGCCCATCAGCATAACAAGGCTCCCAGTTCTCCATGGCCTGTCCTGCCTTTCCGGATTTTACACTTTTTTCAGATGGCCCTTTTGACCGGGGGGAAGTGAGACTTCATTGTAGTGCAGATTTCCTTTGCAAGCTTGCTTGGTTGGCCAAAAAGGGCGTATGCGTTTTTTCCTGAATATATTCAGGAAAAAACGCATACGCCCTTTTTGGCCAAGTGCATCATTGTGGACGTTCTGCCTCTTTTCCTATGCTTTCAATGCAATTCCAGTCTACCTCCTGAAATCGGTTTCCTGCAATTCTGCCCCGCTTTCAAGTCCTCTTGGCAGCCTTACTTCAGTATATTTTTGGACGATAGCTGTCATTTATAACTCTGCAGGTTTGTGAATTACAGTGCCCCTGAGCTCCTTTCTTCAACTAGCTTTCTTGTGAGCTGGCCGCAACACCGCAGGATTGCTTCAGGCCCTAATCTGGTTCCGGCACGGCACGCTGAGCCTTTGGTTAATTCCTCTTCCTGGTGGGAAATGAGAGTTAAATTTGCCCGTCCAGACACCTCCAGCTAGTCTCTCATTGGTTCTCCCTATTCCTGTTCATCTTCCGCAGAAATTGCAAACTGGGCCAAACAGGAGGTTAAAGGCACTGACTCTCCAAGTCGGGAGAGTGTTAGTAAAGCGTCTGGAATGTTGCACCCGAGTACCAGGGGACGAGAACGGAGACATATTTGAACACGTCTCCCGATCACACGGTTGATCATACTCTGGGTTCCACATGCATGTTTTAGCTGAAGGAAGAATCCCTTAAACCTGGAGAGTTGAGACCCGTGGAATGGGTACCATGCAATATGACTTCAAAGGGTCTTCATTTGCTCACCGAACCTCTTCAATCCTATCACTGCTGCGTTTATGCCCCTGTACACACGCTTGATTCTCTTTCGGAGACATAGCAATCCATAGGTTTTAAGATACTTACTAGTCAGGTACATTCTTAGGCGTTTAATATGGGGTGTTGAGTCCATTTCGTTGAGCAAGGAGTAGCTCTTGTCTATTCCATATTTGGCTTAAGGAACTTACTCTGTGCTCATTTCAATCTCTGGTTTTATGCAGCACCCCAACTCACCTTTCCCCTTAAGCAAGCATTAGTTGGTTTTCTCAATTTGAGACCCTGTTCTGTTTTGGAATCCAGTTCCTGTGTAGCCAAGTTTACATTCCGTGTATTAGTGATATCTTATGATGTTTCTTTTTCTGTGTGACTTCTTTCAGTTAGAATCATCATACCTGAATCCACTCATTATGCTGCTACGGGCCTGATGACATAGATGTCATTGCTGAGTGATATTGCATTGTACGTAAGTACCACAACTTCTTCATCCATTTTTCACTTTCTGCGATATTGAACTTGTACCGTAAACGAGGTTCTTGTAAACAGAGCCGTCCCAAACTTTGGGGTGGCTGTGTCTTTTTGATTTTCATTTCCCTAAGCTATAGGACCATAAGTGGAAGTGCCCTAGGCTCTGTTGCTTTGTTTTTTAGATGTTTCAGGAAACACCATACACTTCTCCCGAGTGGCTGTTGGCAATTTACATCCCGCCCATCAGCATAACAAGGCTCCCAGTTCTCCATGGCCTGTCCTGCCTTTCCGGATTTTACACTTTTTTCAGATGGCCCTTTTGACCGGGGGGAAGTGAGACTTCATTGTAGTGCAGATTTCCTTTGCAAGCTTGCTTGGTTGGCCAAAAAGGGCGTATGCGTTTTTTCCTGAATATATTCAGGAAAAAACGCATACGCCCTTTTTGGCCAAGTGCATCATTGTGGACGTTCTGCCTCTTTT
This sequence comes from Globicephala melas, assembly GCF_963455315.2. NCBI lineage: Eukaryota > Metazoa > Chordata > Mammalia > Artiodactyla > Delphinidae > Globicephala > Globicephala melas. Next base: position 259,287 of record NW_027207500.1, on the reverse strand, counting down.
CCTATGCTTTCAATGCAATTCCAGTCTACCTCCTGAAATCGGTTTCCTGCAATTCTGCCCCGCTTTCAAGTCCTCTTGGCAGCCTTACTTCAGTATATTTTTGGACGATAGCTGTCATTTATAACTCTGCAGGTTTGTGAATTACAGTGCCCCTGAGCTCCTTTCTTCAACTAGCTTTCTTGTGAGCTGGCCGCAACACCGCAGGATTGCTTCAGGCCCTAATCTGGTTCCGGCACGGCACGCTGAGCCTTTGGTTAATTCCTCTTCCTGGTGGGAAATGAGAGTTAAATTTGCCCGTCCAGACACCTCCAGCTAGTCTCTCATTGGTTCTCCCTATTCCTGTTCATCTTCCGCAGAAATTGCAAACTGGGCCAAACAGGAGGTTAAAGGCACTGACTCTCCAAGTCGGGAGAGTGTTAGTAAAGCGTCTGGAATGTTGCACCCGAGTACCAGGGGACAAGAACGGAGACATATTTGAACACGTCTCCCGATCACACGGTTGATCATACTCTGGGTTCCACATGCATGTTTTAGCTGAAGGAAGAATCCCTTAAACCTGGAGAGTTGAGACCCGTGGAATGGGTACCATGCAATATGACTTCAAAGGGTCTTCATTTGCTCACCGAACCTCTTCAATCCTATCACTGCTGCGTTTATGCCCCTGTACACACGCTTGATTCTCTTTCGGAGACATAGCAATCCATAGGTTTTAAGATACTTACTAGTCAGGTACATTCTTAGGCGTTTAATATGGGGTGTTGAGTCCATTTCGTTGAGCAAGGAGTAACTCTTGTCTATTCCATATTTGGCTTAAGGAACTTACTCTGTGCTCATTTCAATCTCTGGTTTTATGCAGCACCCCAACTCACCTTTCCCCTTAAGCAAGCATAAGTTGGTTTTCTAAATTTGAGACCCTGTTCTGTTTTGGAATCCAGTTCCTGTGTAGCCAAGTTTACATTCCGTGTATTAGTGATATCTTATGATGTTTCTTTTTCTGTGTGACTTCTTTCAGTTAGAATCATCATACCTGAATCCACTCATTATGCTGCTACGGGCCTGATGACATAGATGTCATTGCTGAGTGATATTGCATTGTACGTAAGTACCACAACTTCTTCATCCATTTTTCACTTTCTGCGATATTGAACTTGTACCGTAAACGAGGTTCTTGTAAACAGAGCCGTCCCAAACTTTGGGGTGGCTGTGTCTTTTTGATTTTCATTTCCCTAAGCTATAGGACCATAAGTGGAAGTGCCCTAGGCTCTGTTGCTTTGTTTTTTAGATGTTTCAGGAAACACCATACACTTCTCCCGAGTGGCTGTTGGCAATTTACATCCCGCCCATCAGCATAACAAGGCTCCCAGTTCTCCATGGCCTGTCCTGCCTTTCCGGATTTTACACTTTTTTCAGATGGCCCTTTTGACCGGGGGGAAGTGAGACTTCATTGTAGTGCAGATTTCCTTTGCAAGCTTGCTTGGTTGGCCAAAAAGGGCGTATGCGTTTTTTCCTGAATATATTCAGGAAAAAACGCATACGCCCTTTTTGGCCAAGTGCATCATTGTGGACGTTCTGCCTCTTTTCCTATGCTTTCAATGCAATTCCAGTCTACCTCCTGAAATCGGTTTCCTGCAATTCTGCCCCGCTTTCAAGTCCTCTTGGCAGCCTTACTTCAGTATATTTTTGGACGATAGCTGTCATTTATAACTCTGCAGGTTTGTGAATTACAGTGCCCCTGAGCTCCTTTCTTCAACTAGCTTTCTTGTGAGCTGGCCGCAACACCGCAGGATTGCTTCAGGCCCTAATCTGGTTCCGGAACGGCACGCTGAGCCTTTGGTTAATTCCTCTTCCTGGTGGGAAATGAGAGTTAAATTTGCCCGTCCAGACACCTCCAGCTAGTCTCTCATTGGTTCTCCCTATTCCTGTTCATCTTCCGCAGAAATTGCAAACTGGGCCAAACAGGAGGTTAAAGGCACTGACTCTCCAAGTCGGGAGAGTGTTAGTAAAGCGTCTGGAATGTTGCACCCGAGTACCAGGGGACGAGAACGGAGACATATTTGAACACGTCTCCCGATCACACGGTTGATCATACTCTGGGTTCCACATGCATGTTTTAGCTGAAGGAAGAATCCCTTAAACCTGGAGAGTTGAGACCCGTGGAATGGGTACCATGCAATATGACTTCAAAGGGTCTTCATTTGCTCACCGAACCTCTTCAATCCTATCACTGCTGCGTTTATGCCCCTGTACACACGCTTGTTTCTCTTTCGGAGACATAGCAATCCATAGGTTTTAAGATACTTACTAGTCAGGTACATTCTTAGGCGTTTAATATGGGGTGTTGAGTCCATTTCGTTGAGCAAGGAGTAGCTCTTGTCTATTCCATATTTGGCTTAAGGAACTTTATCTGTGCTCATTTCAATCTCTGGTTTTATGCAGCATCCCAACTCACCTTTCCCCTTAAGCAAGCATAAGTTGGTTTTCTCAATTTGAGACCCTGTTCTGTTTTGGAATCCAGTTCCTGTGTAGCCAAGTTTACATTCCGTGTATTAGTGATATCTTATGATGTTTCTTTTTCTGTGTGACTTCTTTCAGTTAGAATCATCATACCTGAATCCACTCATTATGCTGCTACGGGCCTGATGACATAGATGTCATTGCTGAGTGATATTGCATTGTACGTAAGTACCACAACTTCTTCATCCATTTTTCACTTTCTGCGATATTGAACTTGTACCATAAACGAGGTTCTTGTAAACAGAGCCGTCCCAAACTTTGGGGTGGCTGTGTCTTTTTGATTTTCATTTCCCTAAGCTATAGGACCATAAGTGGAAGTGCCCTAGGCTCTGTTGCTTTGTTTTTTAGATGTTTCAGGAAACACCATACACTTCTCCCGAGTGGCTGTTGGCAATTTACATCCCGCCCATCAGCATAACAAGGCTCCCAGTTCTCCATGGCCTGTCCTGCCTTTCCGGATTTTACACTTTTTTCAGATGGCCCTTTTGACCGGGGGGAAGTGAGACTTCATTGTAGTGCAGATTTCCTTTGCAAGCTTGCTTGGTTGGCCAAAAAGGGCGTATGCGTTTTTTCCTGAATATATTCAGGAAAAAACGCATACGCCCTTTTTGGCCAAGTGCATCATTGTGGACGTTCTGCCTCTTTTCCTATGCTTTCAATGCAATTCCAGTCTACCTCCTGAAATCGGTTTCCTGCAATTCTGCCCCGCTTTCAAGTCCTCTTGGCAGCCTTACTTCAGTATATTTTTGGACGATAGCTGTCATTTATAACTCTGCAGGTTTGTGAATTACAGTGCCCCTGAGCTCCTTTCTTCAACTAGCTTTCTTGTGAGCTGGCCACAACACCGCAGGATTGCTTCAGGCCCTAATCTGGTTCCGGCACGGCACGCTGAGCCTTTGGTTAATTCCTCTTCCTGGTGGGAAATGAGAGTTAAATTTGCCCGTCCAGACACCTCCAGCTAGTCTCTCATTGGTTCTCCCTATTCCTGTTCATCTTCCGCAGAAATTGCAAACTGGGCCAAACAGGAGGTTAAAGGTACTGACTCTCCAAGTCGGGAGAGTGTTAGTAAAGCGTCTGGATTGTTGCACCCGAGTATCAGGGGACGAGAACGGAGACATATTTGAAGACGTCTCCCGATCACACGGTTGATCATACTCTGGGTTCCACATGCATGTTTTAGCTGAAGGAAGAATCCCTTAAACCTGGAGAGTTGAGACCTGTGGAAAGGGTACCATGCAATATGACTTCAAAGGGTCTTCATTTGCTCACCGAACCTCTCCAATCCTATCACTGCTGCGTTTATGCCCCTGTACACACGCTTAATTCTCTTTCGGAGACATAGCAATCCATAGGTTTTAAGATACTTACTAGTCAGGTACATTCTTAGGCGTTTAATATGGGGTGTTGAGTCCATTTCGTTGAGCAAGGAGTAGCTCTTGTCTATTCCATATTTGGCTTAAGGAACTTTATCTGTGCTCATTTCAATCTCTGGTTTTATGCAGCACCCCAACTCACCTTTCCCCTTAAGCAAGCATAAGTTGGTTTTCTCAATTTGAGACCCTGTTCTGTTTTGTAATCCAGTTCCTGTGTAGCCAAGTTTACATTCCGTGTATTAGTGATATCTTATGATGTTTCTTTTTCTGTGTGACTTCTTTCAGTTAGAATCATCATACCTGAATCCACTCATTATGCTGCTACGGGCCTGATGACATAGATGTCATTGCTGAGTGATATTGCATTGTACGTAAGTACCACAACTTCTTCATCCATTTTTCACTTTCTGCGATATTGAACTTGTACCGTAAACGAGGTTCTTGTAAACAGAGCCGTCCCAAACTTTGGGGTGGCTGTGTCTTTTTGATTTTCATTTCCCTAAGCTATAGGACCATAAGTGGAAGTGCCCTAGGCTCTGTTGCTTTGTTTTTTAGATGTTTCAGGAAACACCATACACTTCTCCCGAGTGGCTGTTGGCAATTTACATCCCGCCCATCAGCATAACAAGGCTCCCAGTTCTCCATGGCCTGTCCTGCCTTTCCGGATTTTACACTTTTTTCAGATGGCCCTTTTGACCGGGGGGAAGTGAGACTTCATTGTAGTGCAGATTTCCTTTGCAAGCTTGCTTGGTTGGCCAAAAAGGGCGTATGCGTTTTTTCCTGAATATATTCAGGAAAAAACGCATACGCCCTTTTTGGCCAAGTGCATCATTGTGGACGTTCTGCCTCTTTTCCTATGCTTTCAATGCAATTCCAGTCTACCTCCTGAAATCGGTTTCCTGCAATTCTGCCCCGCATTCAAGTCCTCTTGGCAGCCTTACTTCAGTATATTTTTGGACGATAGCTGTCATTTATAACTCTGCAGGTTTGTGAATTACAGTGCCCCTGAGCTCCTTTCTTCAACTCGCTTTCTTGTGAGCTGGCCGCAACACCGCCGGATTGCTTCAGGCCCTAATGTGGTTCCGGCACGGCACGCTGAGCCTTTGGTTAATTCCTCTTCCTGGTGGGAAATGAGAGTTAAATTTGCCCGTCCAGACACCTCCAGCTAGTCTCTCATTGGTTCTCCCTATTCCTGTTCACCTTCCGCAGAAATTGCAAACTGGGCCAAACAGGAGGTTAAAGGCACTGACTCTCCAAGTCGGGAGAGTGTTAGTAAAGCGTCTGGAATGTTGCACCCGAGTACCAGGGGACAAGAACGGAGACATATTTGAACACGTCTCCCGATCACACGGTTGATCATACTCTGGGTTCCACATGCATGTTTTAGCTGAAGGAAGAATCCCTTAAACCTGGAGAGTTGAGACCCGTGGAATGGGTACCATGCAATATGACTTCAAAGGGTCTTCATTTGCTCACCGAACCTCTTCAATCCTATCACTGCTGCGTTTATGCCCCTGTACACACGCTTGATTCTCTTTCGGAGACATAGCAATCCATAGGTTTTAAGATACTTACTAGTCAGGTACATTCTTAGGCGTTTAATATGGGGTGTTGAGTCCATTTCGTTGAGCAAGGAGTAGCTCTTGTCTATTCCATATTTGGCTTAAGGAACTTTATCTGTGCTCATTTCAATCTCTGGTTTTATGCAGCACCCCAACTCACCTTTCCCCTTAAGCAAGCATAAGTTGGTTTTCTCAATTTGAGACCCTGTTCTGTTTTGGAATCCAGTTCCTGTGTAGCCAAGTTTACATTCCGTGTATTAGTGATATCTTATGATGTTTCTTTTTCTGTGTGACTTCTTTCAGTTAGAATCATCATACCTGAATCCACTCATTATGCTGCTACGGGCCTGATGACATAGATGTCATTGCTGAGTGATATTGCATTGTACGTAAGTACCACAACTTCTTCATCCATTTTTCACTTTCTGCGATATTGAACTTGTACCGTAAACGAGGTTCTTGTAAACAGAGCCGTCCCAAACTTTGGGGTGGCTGTGTCTTTTTGATTTTCATTTCCCTAAGCTATAGGACCATAAGTGGAAGTGCCCTAGGCTCTGTTGCTTTGTTTTTTAGATGTTTCAGGAAACACCATACACTTCTCCCGAGTGGCTGTTGGCAATTTACATCCCACCCATCAGCATAACAAGGCTCCCAGTTCTCCATGGCCTGTCCTGCCTTTCCGGATTTTACACTTTTTTCAGATGGCCCTTTTGACCGGGGGGAAGTGAGACTTCATTGTAGTGCAGATTTCCTTTGCAAGCTTGCTTGGTTGGCCAAAAAGGGCGTATGCGTTTTTTCCTGAATATATTCAGGAAAAAACACATACGCCCTTTTTGGCCAAGTGCATCATTGTGGACGTTCTGCCTCTTTTCCTATGCTTTCAATGCAATTCCAGTCTACCTCCTGAAATCGGTTTCCTGCAATTCTGCCCCGCTTTCAAGTCCTCTTGGCAGCCTTACTTCAGTATATTTTTGGACGATAGCTGTCATTTATAACTCTGCAGGTTTGTGAATTACAGTGCCCCTGAGCTCCTTTCTTCAACTAGCTTTCTTGTGAGCTGGCCGCAACACCGCAGGATTGCTTCAGGCCCTAATCTGGTTCCGGCACGGCACGCTGAGCCTTTGGTTAATTCCTCTTCCTGGTGGGAAATGAGAGTTAAATTTCCCGTCCAGACACCTCCAGCTAGTCTCTCATTGGTTCTCCCTATTCCTGTTCATCTTCCGCAGAAATTGCAAACTGGACCAAACAGGAGGTTAAAGGCACTGACTCTCCAAGTCGGGAGAGTGTTAGTAAAGCGTCTGGAATGTTGCACCCGAGTACCAGGGGACGAGAACGGAGACATATTTGAACACGTCTCCCGATCACACGGTTGATCATACTCTGGGTTCCACATGCATGTTTTAGCTGAAGGAAGAATCCCTTAAACCTGGAGAGTTGAGACCCGTGGAATGGGTACCATGCAATATGACTTCAAAGGGTCTTCATTTGCTCACCGAACCTCTTCAATCCTATCACTGCTGCGTTTATGCCCCTGTACACACGCTTGATTCTCTTTCGGAGACATAGCAATCCATAGGTTTTAAGATACTTACTAGTCAGGTACATTCTTAGGCGTTTAATATGGGGTGTTGAGTCCATTTCGTTGAGCAAGGAGTAGCTCTTGTCTATTCCATATTTGGCTTAAGGAACTTTATCTGTGCTCATTTCAATCTCTGGTTTTATGCAGCACCCCAACTCACCTTTCCCCTTAAGCAAGCATAAGTTGGTTTTCTCAATTTGAGACCCTGTTCTGTTTTGGAATCCAGTTCCTGTGTAGCCAAGTTTACATTCCGTGTATTAGTGATATCTTATGATGTTTCTTTTTCTGTGTGACTTCTTTCAGTTAGAATCATCATACCTGAATCCACTCATTATGCTGCTACGGGCCTGATGACATAGATGTCATTGCTGAGTGATATTGCATTGTACGTAAGTACCACAACTTCTTCATCCATTTTTCACTTTCTGCGATATTGAACTTGTACCGTAAACGAGGTTCTTGTAAACAGAGCCGTCCCAAACTTTGGGGTGGCTGTGTCTTTTTGATTTTCATTTCCCTAAGCTATAGGACCATAAGTGGAAGTGCCCTAGGCTCTGTTGCTTTGTTTTTTAGATGTTTCAGGAAACACCATACACTTCTCCCGAGTGGCTGTTGGCAATTTACATCCCACCCATCAGCATAACAAGGCTCCCAGTTCTCCATGGCCTGTCCTGCCTTTCCGGATTTTACACTTTTTTCAGATGGCCCTTTTGACCGGGGGGAAGTGAGACTTCATTGTAGTGCAGATTTCCTTTGCAAGCTTGCTTGGTTGGCCAAAAAGGGCGTATGCGTTTTTTCCTGAATATATTCAGGAAAAAACACATACGCCCTTTTTGGCCAAGTGCATCATTGTGGACGTTCTGCCTCTTTTCCTATGCTTTCAATGCAATTCCAGTCTACCTCCTGAAATCGGTTTCCTGCAATTCTGCCCCGCTTTCAAGTCCTCTTGGCAGCCTTACTTCAGTATATTTTTGGACGATAGCTGTCATTTATAACTCTGCAGGTTTGTGAATTACAGTGCCCCTGAGCTCCTTTCTTCAACTAGCTTTCTTGTGAGCTGGCCGCAACACCGCAGGATTGCTTCAGGCCCTAATCTGGTTCCGGCACGGCACGCTGAGCCTTTGGTTAATTCCTCTTCCTGGTGGGAAATGAGAGTTAAATTTCCCGTCCAGACACCTCCAGCTAGTCTCTCATTGGTTCTCCCTATTCCTGTTCATCTTCCGCAGAAATTGCAAACTGGACCAAACAGGAGGTTAAAGGCACTGACTCTCCAAGTCGGGAGAGTGTTAGTAAAGCGTCTGGAATGTTGCACCCGAGTACCAGGGGACGAGAACGGAGACATATTTGAACACGTCTCCCGATCACACGGTTGATCATACTCTGGGTTCCACATGCATGTTTTAGCTGAAGGAAGAATCCCTTAAACCTGGAGAGTTGAGACCCGTGGAATGGGTACCATGCAATATGACTTCAAAGGGTCTTCATTTGTTCACCGAACCTCTTCAATCCTATCACTGCTGCGTTTATGCCCCTGTACACACGCTTGATTCTCTTTCAGAGACATAGCAATCCATAGGTTTTAAGATACTTACTAGTCAGGTACATTCTTAGGCGTTTAATATGGGGTGTTGAGTCCATTTCGTTGAGCAAGGAGTAGCTCTTGTCTATTCCATATTTGGCTTAAGGAACTTTATCTGTGCTCATTTCAATCTCTGGTTTTATGCAGCACCCCAACTCACCTTTCCCCTTAAGCAAGCATAAGTTGGTTTTCTCAATTTGAGACCCTGTTCTGTTTTGGAATCCAGTTCCTGTGTAGCCAAGTTTACATTCCGTGTATTAGTGATATCTTATGATGTTTCTTTTTCTGTGTGACTTCTTTCAGTTAGAATCATCATACCTGAATCCACTCATTATGCTGCTACGGGCCTGATGACATAGATGTCATTGCTGAGTGATATTGCATTGTACGTAAGTACCACAACTTCTTCATCCATTTTTCACTTTCTGCGATATTGAACTTGTACCGTAAACGAGGTTCTTGTAAACAGAGCCGTCCCAAACTTTGGGGTGGCTGTGTCTTTTTGATTTTCATTTCCCTAAGCTATAGGACCATAAGTGGAAGTGCCCTAGGCTCTGTTGCTTTGTTTTTTAGATGTTTCAGGAAACACCATACACTTCTCCCGAGTGGCTGTTGGCAATTTACATCCCGCCCATCAGCATAACAAGGCTCCCAGTTCTCCATGGCCTGTCCTGCCTTTCCGGATTTTACACTTTTTTCAGATGGCCCTTTTGACCGGGGGGAAGTGAGACTTCATTGTAGTGCAGATTTCCTTTGCAAGCTTGCTAGGTTGGCCAAAAAGGGCGTATGCGTTTTTTCCTGAATATATTCAGGAAAAAACGCATACGCCCTTTTTGGCCAAGTGCATCATTGTGGACGTTCTGCCTCTTTTCCTATGCTTTCAATGCAATTCCAGTCTACCTCCTGAAATCGGTTTCCTGCAATTCTGCCCCGCTTTCAAGTCCTCTTGGCAGCCTTACTTCAGTATATTTTTGGACGATAGCTGTCATTTATAACTCTGCAGGTTTGTGAATTACAGTGCCCCTGAGCTCCTTTCTTCAACTAGCTTTCTTGTGAGCTGGCCGCAACACCGCAGGATTGCTTCAGGCCCTAATCTGGTTCCGGCACGGCACGCTGAGCCTTTGGTTAATTCCTCTTCCTGGTGGGAAATGAGAGTTAAATTTCCCGTCCAGACACCTCCAGCTAGTCTCTCATTGGTTCTCCCTATTCCTGTTCATCTTCCGCAGAAATTGCAAACTGGGCCAAACAGGAGGTTAAAGGCACTGACTCTCCAAGTCGGGAGAGTGTTAGTAAAGCGTCTGGAATGTTGCACCCGAGTACCAGGGGACGAGAACGGAGACATATTTGAACACGTCTCCCGATCACACGGTTGATCATACTCTGGGTTCCACATGCATGTTTTAGCTGAAGGAAGAATCCCTTAAACCTGGAGAGTTGAGACCCGTGGAATGGGTACCATGCAATATGACTTCAAAGGGTCTTCATTTGTTCACCGAACCTCTTCAATCCTATCACTGCTGCGTTTATGCCCCTGTACACACGCTTGATTCTCTTTCGGAGACATAGCAATCCATAGGTTTTAAGATACTTACTAGTCAGGTACATTCTTAGGCGTTTAATATGGGGTGTTGAGTCCATTTCGTTGAGCAAGGAGTAGCTCTTGTCTATTCCATATTTGGCTTAAGGAACTTTATCTGTGCTCATTTCAATCTCTGGTTTTATGCAGCACCCCAACTCACATTTCCCCTTAAGCAAGCATAAGTTGGTTTTCTAAATTTGAGACCCTGTTCTGTTTTGGAATCCAGTTCCTGTGTAGCCAAGTTTACATTCCGTGTATTAGTGATATCTTATGATGTTTCTTTTTCTGTGTGACTTATTTCAGTTAGAATCATCATACCTGAATCCACTCATTATGCTGCTACGGGCCTGATGACATAGATGTCATTGCTGAGTGATATTGCATTGTACGTAAGTACCACAACTTCTTCATCCATTTTTCACTTTCTGCGATATTGAACTTGTACCGTAAACGAGGTTCTTGTAAACAGAGCCGTCCCAAACTTTGGGGTGGCTGTGTCTTTTTGATTTTCATTTCCCTAAGCTATAGGACCATAAGTGGAAGTGCCCTAGGCTCTGTTGCTTTGTTTTTTAGATGTTTCAGGAAACACCATACACTTCTCCCGAGTGGCTGTTGGCAATTTACATCCCGCCCATCAGCATAACAAGGCTCCCAGTTCTCCATGGCCTGTCCTGCCTTTCCGGATTTTACACTTTTTTCAGATGGCCCTTTTGACCGGGGGGAAGTGAGACTTCATTGTAGTGCAGATTTCCTTTGCAAGCTTGCTTGGTTGGCCAAAAAGGGCGTATGCGTTTTTTCCTGAATATATTCAGGAAAAAACGCATACGCCCTTTTTGGCCAAGTGCATCATTGTGGACGTTCTGCCTCTTTTCCTATGCTTTCAATGCAATTCCAGTCTACCTCCTGAAATCGGTTTCCTGCAATTCTGCCCCGCTTTCAAGTCCTCTTGGCAGCCTTACTTCAGTATATTTTTGGACGATAGCTGTCATTTATAACTCTGCAGGTTTGTGAATTACAGTGCCCCTGAGCTCCTTTCTTCAACTCGCTTTCTTGTGAGCTGGCCGCAACACCGCCGGATTGCTTCAGGCCCTAATCTGGTTCCGGCACGGCACACTGAGCCTTTGGTTAATTCCTCTTCCTGCTGGGAAATGAGAGTTAAATTTGCCCGTCCAGACACCTCCAGCTAGTCTCTCATTGGTTCTCCCTATTCCTGTTCACCTTCCGCAGAAATTGCAAACTGGGCCAAACAGGAGGTTAAAGGCACTGACTCTCCAAGTCGGGAGAGTGTTAGTAAAGCGTCTGGAATGTTGCACCCGAGTACCAGGGGACGAGAACGGAGACATATTTGAACACGTCTCCCGATCACACGGTTGATCATACTCTGGGTTCCACATGCATGTTTTAGCTGAAGGAAGAATCCCTTAAACCTGGAGAGTTGAGACCCGTGGAATGGGTACCATGCAATATGACTTCAAAGGGTCTTCATTTGCTCACCGAACCTCTTCAATCCTATCACTGCTGCGTTTATGCCCCTGTACACACGCTTGATTCTCTTTCGGAGACATAGCAATCCATAGGTTTTAAGATACTTACTAGTCAGGTACATTCTTAGGCGTTTAATATGGGGTGTTGAGTCCATTTCGTTGAGCAAGGAGTAGCTCTTGTCTATTCCATATTTGGCTTAAGGAACTTTATCTGTGCTCATTTCAATCTCTGGTTTTATGCAGCACCCCAACTCACCTTTCCCCTTAAGCAAGCATAAGTTGGTTTTCTCAATTTGAGACCCTGTTCTGTTTTGGAATCCAGTTCCTGTGTAGCCAAGTTTACATTCCGTGTATTAGTGATATCTTATGATGTTTCTTTTTCTGTGTGACTTCTTTCAGTTAGAATCATCATACCTGAATCCACTCATTATGCTGCTACGGGCCTGATAACATAGATGTCATTGCTGAGTGATATTGCATTGTACGTAAGTACCACAAATTCTTCATCCATTTTTCACTTTCTGCGATATTGAACTTGTACCGTAAACGAGGTTCTTGTAAACAGAGCCGTCCCAAACTTTGGGGTGGCTGTGTCTTTTTGATTTTCATTTCCCTAAGCTATAGGACCATAAGTGGAAGTGCCCTAGGCTCTGTTGCTTTGTTTTTTAGATGTTTCAGGAAACACCATACACTTCTCCCGAGTGGCTGTTGGCAATTTACATCCCGCCCATCAGCATAACAAGGCTCCCAGTTCTCCATGGCCTGTCCTGCCTTTCCGGATTTTACACTTTTTTCAGATGGCCCTTTTGACCGGGGGGAAGTGAGACTTCATTGTAGTGCAGATTTCCTTTGCAAGCTTGCTTGGTTGGCCAAAAAGGGCGTATGCGTTTTTTCCTGAATATATTCAGGAAAAAACGCATACGCCCTTTTTGGCCAAGTGCATCATTGTGGACGTTCTGCCTCTTTTCCTATGCTTTCAATGCAATTCCAGTCTACCTCCTGAAATCGGTTTCCTGCAATTCTGCCCCGCTTTCAAGTCCTCTTGGCAGCCTTACTTCAGTATATTTTTGGACGATAGCTGTCATTTATAACTCTGCAGGTTTGTGAATTACAGTGCCCCTGAGCTCCTTTCTTCAACTAGCTTTCTTGTGAGCTGGCCGCAACACCGCAGGATTGCTTCAGGCCCTAATCTGGTTCCGGCACGGCACGCTGAGCCTTTGGTTAATTCCTCTTCCTGGTGGGAAATGAGAGTTAAATTTGCCCGTCCAGACACCTCCAGCTAGTCTCTCATTGGTTCTCCCTATTCCTGTTCATCTTCCGCAGAAATTGCAAACTGGGCCAAACAGGAGGTTAAAGGCACTGACTCTCCAAGTCGGGAGAGTGTTAGTAAAGCGTCTGGAATGTTGCACCCGAGTACCAGGGGACGAGAACGGAGACATATTTGAACACGTCTCGCGATCACACGGTTGATCATACTCTGGGTTCCACATGCATGTTTTAGCTGAAGGAAGAATCCCTTAAACCTGGAGAGTTGAGACCCGTGGAATGGGTACCATGCAATATGACTTCAAAGGGTCTTCATTTGCTCACCGAACCTCTTCAATCCTATCACTGCTGCGTTTATGCCCCTGTACACATGCTTGATTCTCTTTCGGAGACATAGCAATCCATAGGTTTTAAGATACTTACTAGTCAGGTACATTCTTAGGCGTTTAATATGGGGTGTTGAGTCCATTTCGTTGAGCAAGGAGTAGCTCTTGTCTATTCCGTATTTGGCTTAAGGAACTTTATCTGTGCTCATTTCAATCTCTGGTTTTATGCAGCACCCCAACTCACCTTTCCCCTTAAGCAAGCATAAGTTGGTTTTCTCAATTTGAGACCCTGTTCTGTTTTGGAATCCAGTTCCTGTGTAGCCAAGTTTACATTCCGTGTATTAGTGATATCTTATGATGTTTCTTTTTCTGTGTGACTTCTTTCAGTTAGAATCATCATACCTGAATCCACTCATTATGCTGCTACGGGCCTGATGACATAGATGTCATTGCTGAGTGATATTGCATTGTACGTAAGTACCACAACTTCTTCATCCATTTTTCACTTTCTGCGATATTGAACTTGTACCGTAAACGAGGTTCTTGTAAACAGAGCCGTCCCAAACTTTGGGGTGGCTGTGTCTTTTTGATTTTCATTTCCCTAAGCTATAGGACCATAAGTGGAAGTGCCCTAGGCTCTGTTGCTTTGTTTTTTAGATGTTTCAGGAAACACCATACACTTCTCCCGAGTGGCTGTTGGCAATTTACATCCCGCCCATCAGCATAACAAGGCTCCCAGTTCTCCATGGCCTGTCCTGCCTTTCCGGATTTTACACTTTTTTCAGATGGCCCTTTTGACCGGGGGGAAGTGAGACTTCATTGTAGTGCAGATTTCCTTTGCAAGCTTGCTTGGTTGGCCAAAAAGGGCGTATGCGTTTTTTCCTGAATATATTCAGGAAAAAACGCATACGCCCTTTTTGGCCAAGTGCATCATTGTGGACGTTCTGCCTCTTTTCCTATGCTTTCAATGCAATTCCAGTCTACCTCCTGAAATCGGTTTCCTGCAATTCTGCCCCGCTTTCAAGTCCTCTTGGCAGCCTTACTTCAGTATATTTTTGGACGATAGCTGTCATTCATAACTCTGCAGGTTTGTGAATTACAGTGCCCCTGAGCTCCTTTCTTCAACTAGCTTTCTTGTGAGCTGGCCGCAACACCGCAGGATTGCTTCAGGCCCTAATCTGGTTCCGGCACGGCACGCTGAGCCTTTGGTTAATTCCTCTTCCTGGTGGGAAATGAGAGTTAAATTTGCCCGTCCAGACACCTCCAGCTAGTCTCTCATTGGTTCTCCCTATTCCTGTTCATCTTCCGCAGAAATTGCAAACTGGGCCAAACAGGAGGTTAAAGGCACTGACTCTCCAAGTCGGGAGAGTGTTAGTAAAGCGTCTGGAATGTTGCACCCGAGTACCAGGGGACGAGAACGGAGACATATTTGAAGACTTCTCCCGATCACACGGTTGATCATACTCTGGGTTCCACATGCATGTTTTAGCTGAAGGAAGAATCCCTTAAACCTGGAGAGTTGAGACCCGTGGAATGGGTACCATGCAATATGACTTCAAAGGGTCTTCATTTGCTCACCGAACCTCTCCAATCCTATCACTGCTGCGTTTATGCCCCTGTACACACGCTTGATTCTCTTTCGGAGACATAGCAATCCATAGGTTTTAAGATACTTACTAGTCAGGTACATTCTTAGGCGTTTAATATGGGGTGTTGAGTCCATTTCGTTGAGCAAGGAGTAGCTCTTGTCTATTCCATATTTGGCTTAAGGAACTTTATCTGTGCTCATTTCAATCTCTGGTTTTATGCAGCATCCCAACTCACCTTTCCCCTTAAGCAAGCATAAGTTGGTTTTCTCAATTTGAGACCCTGTTCTGTTTTGGAATCCAGTTCCTGTGTAGCCAAGTTTACATTCCGTGTATTAGTGATATCTTATGATGTTTCTTTTTCTGTGTGACTTCTTTCAGTTAGAATCATCATACCTGAATCCACTCATTATGCTGCTACGGGCCTGATGACATAGATGTCATTGCTGAGTGATATTGCATTGTACGTAAGTACCACAACTTCTTCATCCATTTTTCACTTTCTGCGATATTGAACTTGTACCATAAACGAGGTTCTTGTAAACAGAGCCGTCCCAAACTTTGGGGTGGCTGTGTCTTTTTGATTTTCATTTCCCTAAGCTATAGGACCATAAGTGGAAGTGCCCTAGGCTCTGTTGCTTTGTTTTTTAGATGTTTCAGGAAACACCATACACTTCTCCCGAGTGGCTGTTGGCAATTTACATCCCGCCCATCAGCATAACAAGGCTCCCAGTTCTCCATGGCCTGTCCTGCCTTTCCGGATTTTACACTTTTTTCAGATGGCCCTTTTGACCGGGGGGAAGTGAGACTTCATTGTAGTGCAGATTTCCTTTGCAAGCTTGCTTGGTTGGCCAAAAAGGGCGTATGCGTTTTTTCCTGAATATATTCAGGAAAAAACGCATACGCCCTTTTTGGCCAAGTGCATCATTGTGGACGTTCTGCCTCTTTTCCTATGCTTTCAATGCAATTCCAGTCTACCTCCTGAAATCGGTTTCCTGCAATTCTGCCCCGCTTTCAAGTCCTCTTGGCAGCCTTACTTCAGTATATTTTTGGACGATAGCTGTCATTTATAACTCTGCAGGTTTGTGAATTACAGTGCCCCTGAGCTCCTTTCTTCAACTCGCTTTCTTGTGAGCTGGCCACAACACCGCAGGATTGCTTCAGGCCCTAATCTGGTTCCGGCACGGCACGCTGAGCCTTTGGTTAATTCCTCTTCCTGGTGGGAAATGAGAGTTAAATTTGCCCGTCCAGACACCTCCAGCTAGTCTCTCATTGGTTCTCCCTATTCCTGTTCATCTTCCGCAGAAATTGCAAACTGGGCCAAACAGGAGGTTAAAGGTACTGACTCTCCAAGTCGGGAGAGTGTTAGTAAAGCGTCTGGAATGTTGCACCCGAGTAACAGGGGACGAGAACGGAGACATATTTGAAGACGTCTCCCGATCACACGGTTGATCATACTCTGGGTTCCACATGCATGTTTTAGCTGAAGGAAGAATCCCTTAAACCTGGAGAGTTGAGACCTGTGGAAAGGGTACCATGCAATATGACTTCAAAGGGTCTTCATTTGCTCACCGAACCTCTCCAATCCTATCACTGCTGCGTTTATGCCCCTGTACACACGCTTAATTCTCTTTCGGAGACATAGCAATCCATAGGTTTTAAGATACTTACTAGTCAGGTACATTCTTAGGCGTTTAATATGGGGTGTTGAGTCCATTTCGTTGAGCAAGGAGTAGCTCTTGTCTATTCCATATTTGGCTTAAGGAACTTTATCTGTGCTCATTTCAATCTCTGGTTTTATGCAGCACCCCAACTCACCTTTCCCCTTAAGCAAGCATAAGTTGGTTTTCTCAATTTGAGACCCTGTTCTGTTTTGTAATCCAGTTCCTGTGTAGCCAAGTTTACATTCCGTGTATTAGTGATATCTTATGATGTTTCTTTTTCTGTGTGACTTCTTTCAGTTAGAATCATCATACCTGAATCCACTCATTATGCTGCTACGGGCCTGATGACATAGATGTCATTGCTGAGTGATATTGCATTGTACGTAAGTACCACAACTTCTTCATCCATTTTTCACTTTCTGCGATATTGAACTTGTACCGTAAATGAGGTTCTTGTAAACAGAGCCGTCCCAAACTTTGGGGTGGCTGTGTCTTTTTGATTTTCATTTCCCTAAGCTATAGGACCATAAGTGGAAGTGCCCTAGGCTCTGTTGCTTTGTTTTTTAGATGTTTCAGGAAACACCATACACTTCTCCCGAGTGGCTGTTGGCAATTTACATCCCGCCCATCAGCATAACAAGGCTCCCAGTTCTCCATGGCCTGTCCTGCCTTTCTGGATTTTACACTTTTTTCAGATGGCCCTTTTGACCGGGGGGAAGTGAGACTTCATTGTAGTGCAGATTTCCTTTGCAAGCTTGCGTGGTTGGCCAAAAAGGGCGTATGCGTTTTTTCCTGAATATATTCAGGAAAAAACGCATACGCCCTTTTTGGCCAAGTGCATCATTGTGGACGTTCTGCCTCTTTTCCTATGCTTTCAATGCAATTCCAGTCTACCTCCTGAAATCGGTTTCCTGCAATTCTGCCCCGCTTTCAAGTCCTCTTGGCAGCCTTACTTCAGTATATTTTTGGACGATAGCTGTCATTTATAACTCTGCAGGTTTGTGAATTACAGTGCCCCTGAGCTCCTTTCTTCAACTAGCTTTCTTGTGAGCTGGCCGCAACACCGCAGGATTGCTTCAGGCCCTAATCTGGTTCCGGCACGGCACGCTGAGCCTTTGGTTAATTCCTCTTCCTGGTGGGAAATGAGAGTTAAATTTGCCCGTCCAGACACCTCCAGCTAGTCTCTCATTGGTTCTCCCTATTCCTGTTCATCTTCCGCAGAAATTGCAAACTGGGCCAAACAGGAGGTTAAAGGCACTGACTCTCCAAGTCGGGAGAGTGTTAGTAAAGCGTCTGGAATGTTGCACCCGAGTACCAGGGGACAAGAACGGAGACATATTTGAACACGTCTCCCGATCACACGGTTGATCATACTCTGGGTTCCACATGCATGTTTTAGCTGAAGGAAGAATCCCTTAAACCTGGAGAGTTGAGACCCGTGGAATGGGTACCATGCAATATGACTTCAAAGGGTCTTCATTTGCTCACCGAACCTCTTCAATCCTATCACTGCTGCGTTTATGCCCCTGTACACACGCTTGATTCTCTTTCGGAGACATAGCAATCCATAGGTTTTAAGATACTTACTAGTCAGGTACATTCTTAGGCGTTTAATATGGGGTGTTGAGTCCATTTCGTTGAGCAAGGAGTAGCTCTTGTCTATTCCATATTTGGCTTAAGGAACTTACTCTGTGCTCATTTCAATCTCTGGTTTTATGCAGCACCCCAACTCACCTTTCCCCTTAAGCAAGCATAAGTTGGTTTTCTAAATTTGAGACCCTGTTCTGTTTTGGAATCCAGTTCCTGTGTAGCCAAGTTTACATTCCGTGTATTAGTGATATCTTATGATGTTTCTTTTTCTGTGTGACTTCTTTCAGTTAGAATCATCATACCTGAATCCACTCATTATGCTGCTACGGGCCTGATGACATAGATGTCATTGCTGAGTGATATTGCATTGTACGTAAGTACCACAACTTCTTCATCCATTTTTCACTTTCTGCGATATTGAACTTGTACCGTAAACGAGGTTCTTGTAAACAGAGCCGTCCCAAACTTTGGGGTGGCTGTGTCTTTTTGATTTTCATTTCCCTAAGCTATAGGACCATAAGTGGAAGTGCCCTAGGCTCTGTTGCTTTGTTTTTTAGATGTTTCAGGAAACACCATACACTTCTCCCGAGTGGCTGTTGGCAATTTACATCCCGCCCATCAGCATAACAAGGCTCCCAGTTCTCCATGGCCTGTCCTGCCTTTCCGGATTTTACACTTTTTTCAGATGGCCCTTTTGACCGGGGGGAAGTGAGACTTCATTGTAGTGCAGATTTCCTTTGCAAGCTTGCTTGGTTGGCCAAAAAGGGCGTATGCGTTTTTTCCTGAATATATTCAGGAAAAAACGCATACGCCCTTTTTGGCCAAGTGCATCATTGTGGACGTTCTGCCTCTTTTCCTATGCTTTCAATGCAATTCCAGTCTACCTCCTGAAATCGGTTTCCTGCAATTCTGCCCCGCTTTCAAGTCCTCTTGGCAGCCTTACTTCAGTATATTTTTGGACGATAGCTGTCATTTATAACTCTGCAGGTTTGTGAATTACAGTGCCCCTGAGCTCCTTTCTTCAACTAGCTTTCTTGTGAGCTGGCCGCAACACCGCAGGATTGCTTCAGGCCCTAATCTGGTTCCGGCACGGCACGCTGAGCCTTTGGTTAATTCCTCTTCCTGGTGGGAAATGAGAGTTAAATTTGCCCGTCCAGACACCTCCAGCTAGTCTCTCATTGGTTCTCCCTATTCCTGTTCATCTTCCGCAGAAATTGCAAACTGGGCCAAACAGGAGGTTAAAGGCACTGACTCTCCAAGTCGGGAGAGTGTTAGTAAAGCGTCTGGAATGTTGCACCCGAGTACCAGGGGACGAGAACGGAGACATATTTGAACACGTCTCCCGATCACACGGTTGATCATACTCTGGGTTCCACATGCATGTTTTAGCTGAAGGAAGAATCCCTTAAACCTGGAGAGTTGAGACCCGTGGAATGGGTACCATGCAATATGACTTCAAAGGGTCTTCATTTGCTCACCGAACCTCTTCAATCCTATCACTGCTGCGTTTATGCCCCTGTACACACGCTTGATTCTCTTTCGGAGACATAGCAATCCATAGGTTTTAAGATACTTACTAGTCAGGTACATTCTTAGGCGTTTAATATGGGGTGTTGAGTCCATTTCGTTGAGCAAGGAGTAGCTCTTGTCTATTCCATATTTGGCTTAAGGAACTTTATCTGTGCTCATTTCAATCTCTGGTTTTATGCAGCACCCCAACTCACCTTTCCCCTTAAGCAAGCATAAGTTGGTTTTCTAAATTTGAGACCCTGTTCTGTTTTGGAATCCAGTTCCTGTGTAGCCAAGTTTACATTCCGTGTATTAGTGATATCTTATGATGTTTCTTTTTCTGTGTGACTTCTTTCAGTTAGAATCATCATACCTGAATCCACTCATTATGCTGCTACGGGCCTGATGACATAGATGTCATTGCTGAGTGATATTGCATTGTACGTAAGTACCACAACTTCTTCATCCATTTTTCACTTTCTGCGATATTGAACTTGTACCGTAAACGAGGTTCTTGTAAACAGAGCCGTCCCAAACTTTGGGGTGGCTGAGTCTTTTTGATTTTCATTTCCCTAAGCTATAGGACCATAAGTGGAAGTGCCCTAGGCTCTGTTGCTTTGTTTTTTAGATGTTTCAGGAAACACCATACACTTCTCCCGAGTGGCTGTTGGCAATTTACATCCCGCCCATCAGCATAACAAGGCTCCCAGTTCTCCATGGCCTGTCCTGCCTTTCCGGATTTTACACTTTTTTCAGATGGCCCTTTTGACCGGGGGGAAGTGAGACTTCATTGTAGTGCAGATTTCCTTTGCAAGCTTGCTTGGTTGGCCAAAAAGGGCGTATGCGTTTTTTCCTGAATATATTCAGGAAAAAACGCATACGCCCTTTTTGGCCAAGTGCATCATTGTGGACGTTCTGCCTCTTTTCCTATGCTTTCAATGCAATTCCAGTCTACCTCCTGAAATCGGTTTCCTGCAATTCTGCCCCGCTTTCAAGTCCTCTTGGCAGCCTTACTTCAGTATATTTTTGGATGATAGCTGTCATTTATAACTCTGCAGGTTTGTGAATTACAGTGCCCCTGAGCTCCTTTCTTCAACTCGCTTTCTTGTGAGCTGGCCGCAACACCGCAGGATTGCTTCAGGCCCTAATGTGGTTCCGGCACGGCACACTGAGCCTTTGGTTAATTCCTCTTCCTGGTGGGAAATGAGAGTTAAATTTGCCCGTCCAGACACCTCCAGCTAGTCTCTCATTGGTTCTCCCTATTCCTGTTCATCTTCCGCAGAAATTGCAAACTGGGCCAAACAGGAGGTTAAAGGCACTGACTCTCCAAGTCGGGAGAGTGTTAGTAAAGTGTCTGGAATGTTGCACCCGAGTACCAGGGGACGAGAACGGAGACATATTTGAACACGTCTCCCGATCACACGGTTGATCATACTCTGGGTTCCACATGCATGTTTTAGCTGAAGGAAGAATCCCTTAAACCTGGAGAGTTGAGACCTGTGGAAAGGGTACCATGCAATATGACTTCAAAGGGTCTTCATTTGCTCACCGAACCTCTCCAATCCTATAACTGCTGCGTTTATGCCCCTGTACACACGCTTAATTCTCTTTCGGAGACATAGCAATCCATAGGTTTTAAGATACTTACTAGTCAGGTACATTCTTAGGCGTTTAATATGGGGTGTTGAGTCCATTTCGTTGAGCAAGGAGTAGCTCTTGTCTATTCCATATTTGGCTTAAGGAACTTTATCTGTGCTCATTTCAATCTCTGGTTTTATGCAGCACCCCAACTCACCTTTCCCCTTAAGCAAGCATAAGTTGGTTTTCTAAATTTGAGACCCTGTTCTGGTTTGTAAT
The DNA here is from genome assembly GCF_963455315.2 of Globicephala melas. NCBI lineage: Eukaryota > Metazoa > Chordata > Mammalia > Artiodactyla > Delphinidae > Globicephala > Globicephala melas. The sequence continues at coordinate 237,819 of NW_027207500.1, read as the reverse complement.
CCAGTTCCTGTGTAGCCAAGTTTACATTCCGTGTATTAGTGATATCTTATGATGTTTCTTTTTCTGTGTGACTTCTTTCAGTTAGAATCATCATACCTGAATCCACTCATTATGCTGCTACGGGCCTGATGACATAGATGTCATTGCTGAGTGATATTGCATTGTACGTAAGTACCACAACTTCTTCATCCATTTTTCACTTTCTGCGATATTGAACTTGTACCGTAAACGAGGTTCTTGTAAACAGAGCCGTCCCAAACTTTGGGGTGGCTGTGTCTTTTTGATTTTCATTTCCCTAAGCTATAGGACCATAAGTGGAAGTGCCCTAGGCTCTGTTGCTTTGTTTTTTAGATGTTTCAGGAAACACCATACACTTCTCCCGAGTGGCTGTTGGCAATTTACATCCCGCCCATCAGCATAACAAGGCTCCCAGTTCTCCATGGCCTGTCCTGCCTTTCCGGATTTTACACTTTTTTCAGATGGCCCTTTTGACCGGGGGGAAGTGAGACTTCATTGTAGTGCAGATTTCCTTTGCAAGCTTGCTTGGTTGGCCAAAAAGGGCGTATGCGTTTTTTCCTGAATATATTCAGGAAAAAACGCATACGCCCTTTTTGGCCAAGTGCATCATTGTGGACGTTCTGCCTCTTTTCCTATGCTTTCAATGCAATTCCAATCTACCTCCTGAAATCGGTTTCCTGCAATTCTGCCCCGCTTTCAAGTCCTCTTGGCAGCCTTACTTCAGTATATTTTTGGACGATAGCTGTCATTTATAACTCTGCAGGTTTGTGAATTACAGTGCCCCTGAGCTCCTTTCTTCAACTAGCTTTCTTGTGAGCTGGCCGCAACACCGCAGGATTGCTTCAGGCCCTAATCTGGTTCCGGCACGGCATGCTGAGCCTTTGGTTAATTCCTCTTCCTGGTGGGAAATGAGAGTTAAATTTGCCCGTCCAGACACCTCCAGCTAGTCTCTCATTGGTTCTCCCTATTCCTGTTCATCTTCCGCAGAAATTGCAAACTGGGCCAAACAGGAGGTTAAAGGCACTGACTCTCCAAGTCGGAAGAGTGTTAGTAAAGCATCTGGAATGTTGCACCCGAGTACCAGGGGACGAGAACGGAGACATATTTGAAGACTTCTCCCGATCACACGGTTGATCATACTCTGGGTTCCACATGCATGTTTTAGCTGAAGGAAGAATCCCTTAAACCTGGAGAGTTGAGACCCGTGGAATGGGTACCATGCAATATGACTTCAAAGGGTCTTCATTTGCTCACCGAACCTCTCCAATCCTATCACTGCTGCGTTTATGCCCCTGTACACACGGTTGATTCTCTTTCGGAGACATAGCAATCCATAGGTTTTAAGATACTTACTAGTCAGGTACATTCTTAGGCGTTTAATATGGGGTGTTGAGTCCATTTCGTTGAGCAAGGAGTAGCTCTTGTCTATTCCATATTTGGCTTAAGGAACTTACTCTGTGCTCATTTCAATCTCTGGTTTTATGGAGCACCCCAACTCACCTTTCCCCTTAAGCAAGCATAAGTTGGTTTTCTAAATTTGAGACCCTGTTCTGTTTTGTAATCCAGTTCCTGTGTAGCCAAGTTTACATTCCATGTATTAGTGATATCTTATGATGTTTCTTTTTCTGCGTGACTTATTTCAGGTAGAATCATCATACCTGAATCCTCTCATTATGCTGCTATGGGCCTGATGACGTAGATGTCATTGCTGAGTGATATTGCATTGTACGTAAGTACCACAACTTCTTCATCCATTTTTCACTTTCTGCGATATTGAACTTGTACCGTAAACGAGGTTCTTGTAAACAGAGCCGTCCCAAACTTTGGGGTGGCTGTGTCTTTTTGATTTTCATTTCCCTAAGCTATAGGACCATAAGTGGAAGTGCCCTAGGCTCTGTTGCTTTGTTTTTTAGATGTTTCAGGAAACACCATACACTTCTCCCGAGTGGCTGTTGGCAATTTACATCCCGCCCATCAGCATAACAAGGCTCCCAGTTCTCCATGGCCTGTCCTGCCTTTCTGGATTTTACACTTTTTTCAGATGGCCCTTTTGACCGGGGGGAAGTGAGACTTCATTGTAGTGCAGATTTCCTTTGCAAGCTTGCTTGGTTGGCCAAAAAGGGCGTATGCGTTTTTTCCTGAATATATTCAGGAAAAAACGCATACGCCCTTTTTGGCCAAGTGCATCATTGTGGACGTTCTGCCTCTTTTCCTATGCTTTCAATGCAATTCCAGTCTACCTCCTGAAATCGGTTTCCTGCAATTCTGCCCCGCTTTCAAGTCCTCCTGGCAGCCTTACTTCAGTATATTTTTGGACGATAGCTGTCATTTATAACTCTGCAGGTCTGTGAATTACAGTGCCCCTGAGCTCCTTTCTTCAACTCGCTTTCTTGTGAGCTGGCTGCAACACCGCAGGATTGCTTCAGGCCCTAATCTGGTTCCGGCACGGCATGCTGAGCCTTTGGTTAATTCCTCTTCCTGGTGGGAAATGAGAGTTAAATTTGCCCGTCCAGACACCTCCAGCTAGTCTCTCATTGGTTCTCCCTATTCCTGTTCATCTTCCGCAGAAATTGCAAACTGGGCCAAACAGGAGGTTAAAGGCACTCACTCTCCAATTCGGAAGAGTGTTAGTAAAGCGTCTGGAATGTTGCACCCGAGTACCAGGGGACGAGAACGGAGACATATTTGAAGACTTCTCCCGATCACACGGTTGATCATACTCTGGGTTCCACATGCATGTTTTAGCTGAAGGAAGAATCCCTTAAACCTGGAGAGTTGAGACCCGTGGAATGGGTACCATGCAATATGACTTCAAAGGGTCTTCATTTGCTCACCGAACCTCTCCAATCCTATCACTGCTGCGTTTATGCCCCTGTACACACGGTTGATTCTCTTTCGGAGACATAGCAATCCATAGGTTTTAAGATACTTACTAGTCAGGTACATTCTTAGGCGTTTAATATGGGGTGTTGAGTCCATTTCGTTGAGCAAGGAGTAGCTCTTGTCTATTCCATATTTGGCTTAAGGAACTTACTCTGTGCTCATTTCAATCTCTGGTTTTATGGAGCACCCCAACTCACCTTTCCCCTTAAGCAAGCATAAGTTGGTTTTCTAAATTTGAGACCCTGTTCTGTTTTGTAATCCAGTTCCTGTGTAGCCAAGTTTACATTCCATGTATTAGTGATATCTTATGATGTTTCTTTTTCTGCGTGACTTATTTCAGGTAGAATCATCATACCTGAATCCTCTCATTATGCTGCTACGGGCCTGATGACGTATATGTCATTGCTGAGTGATATTGCATTGTACGTAAGTACCACAGCTTCTTCATCCATTTTTCACTTTCTGCGATATTGAACTTGTACCGTAAACGAGGTTCTTGTAAACAGAGCCGTCCCAAACATTGGGGTGGCTGTGTCTTTTTGATTTTCATTTCCCTAAGCTATAGGACCATAAGTGGAAGTGCCCTGGGCTCTGTTGCTTTATTTTTTAGATGTTTCAGGAAACACCATACACTTCTCCCGAGTGGCTGTTGGCAATTTACATCCCGCCCATCAGCATAACAAGGCTCCCAGTTCTCCATGGCCTGTCCTGCCTTTCTGGATTTTACACTTTTTTCAGATGGCCCTTTTGACCGGGGGGAAGTGAGACTTCATTGTAGTGCAGATTTCTTTGCAAGCTTGCTTGGTTGGCCAAAAAGGGCGTATGCGTTTTTTCCTGAATATATTCAGGAAAAAACGCATACGTCCTTTTTGGCCAAGTGCATCATTGTGGACGTTCTGCCTCTTTTCCTATGCTTTAAATGCAATTCCAGTCTACCTCCTGAAATCGGTTTCTTGCAACTCTGCCCCGCTTTCAAATCCTCTTGGCAGCCTTACTTCAGTATATTTTTGGACGATAGCTGTCATTTATAACTCTGCAGGTCTGTGAATTACAGTGCCCCTGAGCTCCTTTCTTCAACTCGCTTTCTTGTGAGCTGGCCGCAACACCGCAGGATTGCTTCAGGCCCTAATCTGGTTCCGGCACGGCATGCTGAGCCTTTGGTTAATTCCTCTTCCTGGTGGGAAATGAGAGTTAAATTTGCCCGTCCAGACACCTCCAGCTAGTCTCTCATTGGTTCTCCCTATTCCTGTTCATCTTCCGCAGAAATTGCAAACTGGGACAAACAGGAGGTTAAAGGCACTGACTCTCCAAGTCGGGAGAGTGTTAGTAAAGCGTCTGGAATGTTGCACCCGAGTACCAGGGGACGAGATCGGAGACATATTTGAAGACGTCTCCTGATCACACGGTTGATCATACTCTGGGTTCCACATGCATGTTTTAGCTGAAGGAAGAATCCCTTAAACCTGGAGAGTTGAGACCCGTGGAATGGGTACCATGCAATATGACTTCAAAGGGTCTTCATTTGCTCACCGAACCTCTCCAATCCTATCACTGCTGCGTTTATGCCCCTCTACACACGCTTGATTCTCTTTTGGAGACATAGCAATCCATAGGTTTTAAGATACTTACTAGTCAGGTACATTCTTAGGCGTTTAATATGGGGTGTTGAGTCCATTTCGTTGAGCAAGGAGTAGCTCTTGTCTATTCCATATTTGGCTTAAGGAACTTTATCTGTGCTCATTTCAATCTCTGGTTTTATGCAGCACCCCAACTCACCTTTCCCCTTAAGCAAGCATAAGTTGGTTTTCTAAATTTGAGACCCTGTTCTGGTTTGTAATCCAGTTCCTGTGTAGCCAAGTTTACATTCCGTGTATTAGTGATATCTTATGATGTTTCTTTTTCTGTGTGACTTCTTTCAGTTAGAATCATCATACCTGAATCCACTCATTATGCTGCTACGGGCCTGATGACATAGATGTCATTGCTGAGTGATATTGCATTGTACGTAAGTACCACAACTTCTTCATCCATTTTTCACTTTCTGCGATATTGAACTTGTACCGTAAACGAGGTTCTTGTAAACAGAGCCGTCCCAAACTTTGGGGTGGCTGTGTCTTTTTGATTTTCATTTCCCTAAGCTATAGGACCATAAGTGGAAGTGCCCTAGGCTCTGTTGCTTTGTTTTTTAGATGTTTCAGGAAACACCATACACTTCTCCCGAGTGGCTGTTGGCAATTTACATCCCGCCCATCAGCATAACAAGGCTCCCAGTTCTCCATGGCCTGTCCTGCCTTTCCGGATTTTACACTTTTTTCAGATGGCCCTTTTGACCGGGGGGAAGTGAGACTTCATTGTAGTGCAGATTTCCTTTGCAAGCTTGCTTGGTTGGCCAAAAAGGGCGTATGCGTTTTTTCCTGAATATATTCAGGAAAAAACGCATACGCCCTTTTTGGCCAAGTGCATCATTGTGGACGTTCTGCCTCTTTTCCTATGCTTTCAATGCAATTCCAATCTACCTCCTGAAATCGGTTTCCTGCAATTCTGCCCCGCTTTCAAGTCCTCTTGGCAGCCTTACTTCAGTATATTTTTGGACGATAGCTGTCATTTATAACTCTGCAGGTTTGTGAATTACAGTGCCCCTGAGCTCCTTTCTTCAACTAGCTTTCTTGTGAGCTGGCCGCAACACCGCAGGATTGCTTCAGGCCCTAATCTGGTTCCGGCACGGCATGCTGAGCCTTTGGTTAATTCCTCTTCCTGGTGGGAAATGAGAGTTAAATTTGCCCGTCCAGACACCTCCAGCTAGTCTCTCATTGGTTCTCCCTATTCCTGTTCATCTTCCGCAGAAATTGCAAACTGGGCCAAACAGGAGGTTAAAGGCACTGACTCTCCAAGTCGGAAGAGTGTTAGTAAAGCATCTGGAATGTTGCACCCGAGTACCAGGGGACGAGAACGGAGACATATTTGAAGACTTCTCCCGATCACACGGTTGATCATACTCTGGGTTCCACATGCATGTTTTAGCTGAAGGAAGAATCCCTTAAACCTGGAGAGTTGAGACCCGTGGAATGGGTACCATGCAATATGACTTCAAAGGGTCTTCATTTGCTCACCGAACCTCTCCAATCCTATCACTGCTGCGTTTATGCCCCTGTACACACGGTTGATTCTCTTTCGGAGACATAGCAATCCATAGGTTTTAAGATACTTACTAGTCAGGTACATTCTTAGGCGTTTAATATGGGGTGTTGAGTCCATTTCGTTGAGCAAGGAGTAGCTCTTGTCTATTCCATATTTGGCTTAAGGAACTTACTCTGTGCTCATTTCAATCTCTGGTTTTATGGAGCACCCCAACTCACCTTTCCCCTTAAGCAAGCATAAGTTGGTTTTCTAAATTTGAGACCCTGTTCTGTTTTGTAATCCAGTTCCTGTGTAGCCAAGTTTACATTCCATGTATTAGTGATATCTTATGATGTTTCTTTTTCTGCGTGACTTATTTCAGGTAGAATCATCATACCTGAATCCTCTCATTATGCTGCTATGGGCCTGATGACGTAGATGTCATTGCTGAGTGATATTGCATTGTACGTAAGTACCACAACTTCTTCATCCATTTTTCACTTTCTGCGATATTGAACTTGTACCGTAAACGAGGTTCTTGTAAACAGAGCCGTCCCAAACTTTGGGGTGGCTGTGTCTTTTTGATTTTCATTTCCCTAAGCTATAGGACCATAAGTGGAAGTGCCCTAGGCTCTGTTGCTTTGTTTTTTAGATGTTTCAGGAAACACCATACACTTCTCCCGAGTGGCTGTTGGCAATTTACATCCCGCCCATCAGCATAACAAGGCTCCCAGTTCTCCATGGCCTGTCCTGCCTTTCTGGATTTTACACTTTTTTCAGATGGCCCTTTTGACCGGGGGGAAGTGAGACTTCATTGTAGTGCAGATTTCCTTTGCAAGCTTGCTTGGTTGGCCAAAAAGGGCGTATGCGTTTTTTCCTGAATATATTCAGGAAAAAACGCATACGCCCTTTTTGGCCAAGTGCATCATTGTGGACGTTCTGCCTCTTTTCCTATGCTTTCAATGCAATTCCAGTCTACCTCCTGAAATCGGTTTCCTGCAATTCTGCCCCGCTTTCAAGTCCTCCTGGCAGCCTTACTTCAGTATATTTTTGGACGATAGCTGTCATTTATAACTCTGCAGGTCTGTGAATTACAGTGCCCCTGAGCTCCTTTCTTCAACTCGCTTTCTTGTGAGCTGGCTGCAACACCGCAGGATTGCTTCAGGCCCTAATCTGGTTCCGGCACGGCATGCTGAGCCTTTGGTTAATTCCTCTTCCTGGTGGGAAATGAGAGTTAAATTTGCCCGTCCAGACACCTCCAGCTAGTCTCTCATTGGTTCTCCCTATTCCTGTTCATCTTCCGCAGAAATTGCAAACTGGGCCAAACAGGAGGTTAAAGGCACTCACTCTCCAATTCGGAAGAGTGTTAGTAAAGCGTCTGGAATGTTGCACCCGAGTACCAGGGGACGAGAACGGAGACATATTTGAAGACTTCTCCCGATCACACGGTTGATCATACTCTGGGTTCCACATGCATGTTTTAGCTGAAGGAAGAATCCCTTAAACCTGGAGAGTTGAGACCCGTGGAATGGGTACCATGCAATATGACTTCAAAGGGTCTTCATTTGCTCACCGAACCTCTCCAATCCTATCACTGCTGCGTTTATGCCCCTGTACACACGGTTGATTCTCTTTCGGAGACATAGCAATCCATAGGTTTTAAGATACTTACTAGTCAGGTACATTCTTAGGCGTTTAATATGGGGTGTTGAGTCCATTTCGTTGAGCAAGGAGTAGCTCTTGTCTATTCCATATTTGGCTTAAGGAACTTACTCTGTGCTCATTTCAATCTCTGGTTTTATGGAGCACCCCAACTCACCTTTCCCCTTAAGCAAGCATAAGTTGGTTTTCTAAATTTGAGACCCTGTTCTGTTTTGTAATCCAGTTCCTGTGTAGCCAAGTTTACATTCCATGTATTAGTGATATCTTATGATGTTTCTTTTTCTGCGTGACTTATTTCAGGTAGAATCATCATACCTGAATCCTCTCATTATGCTGCTACGGGCCTGATGACGTATATGTCATTGCTGAGTGATATTGCATTGTACGTAAGTACCACAGCTTCTTCATCCATTTTTCACTTTCTGCGATATTGAACTTGTACCGTAAACGAGGTTCTTGTAAACAGAGCCGTCCCAAACATTGGGGTGGCTGTGTCTTTTTGATTTTCATTTCCCTAAGCTATAGGACCATAAGTGGAAGTGCCCTGGGCTCTGTTGCTTTATTTTTTAGATGTTTCAGGAAACACCATACACTTCTCCCGAGTGGCTGTTGGCAATTTACATCCCGCCCATCAGCATAACAAGGCTCCCAGTTCTCCATGGCCTGTCCTGCCTTTCTGGATTTTACACTTTTTTCAGATGGCCCTTTTGACCGGGGGGAAGTGAGACTTCATTGTAGTGCAGATTTCTTTGCAAGCTTGCTTGGTTGGCCAAAAAGGGCGTATGCGTTTTTTCCTGAATATATTCAGGAAAAAACGCATACGTCCTTTTTGGCCAAGTGCATCATTGTGGACGTTCTGCCTCTTTTCCTATGCTTTAAATGCAATTCCAGTCTACCTCCTGAAATCGGTTTCTTGCAACTCTGCCCCGCTTTCAAATCCTCTTGGCAGCCTTACTTCAGTATATTTTTGGACGATAGCTGTCATTTATAACTCTGCAGGTCTGTGAATTACAGTGCCCCTGAGCTCCTTTCTTCAACTCGCTTTCTTGTGAGCTGGCCGCAACACCGCAGGATTGCTTCAGGCCCTAATCTGGTTCCGGCACGGCATGCTGAGCCTTTGGTTAATTCCTCTTCCTGGTGGGAAATGAGAGTTAAATTTGCCCGTCCAGACACCTCCAGCTAGTCTCTCATTGGTTCTCCCTATTCCTGTTCATCTTCCGCAGAAATTGCAAACTGGGACAAACAGGAGGTTAAAGGCACTGACTCTCCAAGTCGGGAGAGTGTTAGTAAAGCGTCTGGAATGTTGCACCCGAGTACCAGGGGACGAGATCGGAGACATATTTGAAGACGTCTCCTGATCACACGGTTGATCATACTCTGGGTTCCACATGCATGTTTTAGCTGAAGGAAGAATCCCTTAAACCTGGAGAGTTGAGACCCGTGGAATGGGTACCATGCAATATGACTTCAAAGGGTCTTCATTTGCTCACCGAACCTGTCCAATCCTATCACTGCTGCGTTTATGCCCCTCTACACACGCTTGATTCTCTTTTGGAGACATAGCAATCCATAGGTTTTAAGATACTTACTAGTCAGGTACATTCTTAGGCGTTTAATATGGGGTGTTGAGTCCATTTCGTTGAGCAAGGAGTAGCTCTTGTCTATTCCATATTTGGCTTAAGGAACTTTATCTGTGCTCATTTCAATCTCTGGTTTTATGCAGCACCCCAACTCACCTTTCCCCTTAAGCAAGCATAAGTTGGTTTTCTAAATTTGAGACCCTGTTCTGGTTTGTAATCCAGTTCCTGTGTAGCCAAGTTTACATTCCGTGTATTAGTGATATCTTATGATGTTTCTTTTTCTGTGTGACTTCTTTCAGTTAGAATCATCATACCTGAATCCACTCATTATGCTGCTACGGGCCTGATGACATAGATGTCATTGCTGAGTGATATTGCATTGTACGTAAGTACCACAACTTCTTCATCCATTTTTCACTTTCTGCGATATTGAACTTGTACCGTAAACGAGGTTCTTGTAAACAGAGCCGTCCCAAACTTTGGGGTGGCTGTGTCTTTTTGATTTTCATTTCCCTAAGCTATAGGACCATAAGTGGAAGTGCCCTAGGCTCTGTTGCTTTGTTTTTTAGATGTTTCAGGAAACACCATACACTTCTCCCGAGTGGCTGTTGGCAATTTACATCCCGCCCATCAGCATAACAAGGCTCCCAGTTCTCCATGGCCTGTCCTGCCTTTCCGGATTTTACACTTTTTTCAGATGGCCCTTTTGACCGGGGGGAAGTGAGACTTCATTGTAGTGCAGATTTCCTTTGCAAGCTTGCTTGGTTGGCCAAAAAGGGCGTATGCGTTTTTTCCTGAATATATTCAGGAAAAAACGCATACGCCCTTTTTGGCCAAGTGCATCATTGTGGACGTTCTGCCTCTTTTCCTATGCTTTCAATGCAATTCCAATCTACCTCCTGAAATCGGTTTCCTGCAATTCTGCCCCGCTTTCAAGTCCTCTTGGCAGCCTTACTTCAGTATATTTTTGGACGATAGCTGTCATTTATAACTCTGCAGGTTTGTGAATTACAGTGCCCCTGAGCTCCTTTCTTCAACTAGCTTTCTTGTGAGCTGGCCGCAACACCGCAGGATTGCTTCAGGCCCTAATCTGGTTCCGGCACGGCATGCTGAGCCTTTGGTTAATTCCTCTTCCTGGTGGGAAATGAGAGTTAAATTTGCCCGTCCAGACACCTCCAGCTAGTCTCTCATTGGTTCTCCCTATTCCTGTTCATCTTCCGCAGAAATTGCAAACTGGGCCAAACAGGAGGTTAAAGGCACTGACTCTCCAAGTCGGAAGAGTGTTAGTAAAGCGTCTGGAATGTTGCACCCGAGTACCAGGGGACGAGAACGGAGACATATTTGAAGACTTCTCCCGATCACACGGTTGATCATACTCTGGGTTCCACATGCATGTTTTAGCTGAAGGAAGAATCCCTTAAACCTGGAGAGTTGAGACCCGTGGAATGGGTACCATGCAATATGACTTCAAAGGGTCTTCATTTGCTCACCGAACCTCTCCAATCCTATCACTGCTGCGTTTATGCCCCTGTACACACGGTTGATTCTCTTTCGGAGACATAGCAATCCATAGGTTTTAAGATACTTACTAGTCAGGTACATTCTTAGGCGTTTAATATGGGGTGTTGAGTCCATTTCGTTGAGCAAGGAGTAGCTCTTGTCTATTCCATATTTGGCTTAAGGAACTTACTCTGTGCTCATTTCAATCTCTGGTTTTATGGAGCACCCCAACTCACCTTTCCCCTTAAGCAAGCATAAGTTGGTTTTCTAAATTTGAGACCCTGTTCTGTTTTGTAATCCAGTTCCTGTGTAGCCAAGTTTACATTCCATGTATTAGTGATATCTTATGATGTTTCTTTTTCTGCGTGACTTATTTCAGGTAGAATCATCATACCTGAATCCTCTCATTATGCTGCTATGGGCCTGATGACGTAGATGTCATTGCTGAGTGATATTGCATTGTACGTAAGTACCACAACTTCTTCATCCATTTTTCACTTTCTGCGATATTGAACTTGTACCGTAAACGAGGTTCTTGTAAACAGAGCCGTCCCAAACTTTGGGGTGGCTGTGTCTTTTTGATTTTCATTTCCCTAAGCTATAGGACCATAAGTGGAAGTGCCCTAGGCTCTGTTGCTTTGTTTTTTAGATGTTTCAGGAAACACCATACACTTCTCCCGAGTGGCTGTTGGCAATTTACATCCCGCCCATCAGCATAACAAGGCTCCCAGTTCTCCATGGCCTGTCCTGCCTTTCTGGATTTTACACTTTTTTCAGATGGCCCTTTTGACCGGGGGGAAGTGAGACTTCATTGTAGTGCAGATTTCCTTTGCAAGCTTGCTTGGTTGGCCAAAAAGGGCGTATGCGTTTTTTCCTGAATATATTCAGGAAAAAACGCATACGCCCTTTTTGGCCAAGTGCATCATTGTGGACGTTCTGCCTCTTTTCCTATGCTTTCAATGCAATTCCAGTCTACCTCCTGAAATCGGTTTCCTGCAATTCTGCCCCGCTTTCAAGTCCTCCTGGCAGCCTTACTTCAGTATATTTTTGGACGATAGCTGTCATTTATAACTCTGCAGGTCTGTGAATTACAGTGCCCCTGAGCTCCTTTCTTCAACTCGCTTTCTTGTGAGCTGGCTGCAACACCGCAGGATTGCTTCAGGCCCTAATCTGGTTCCGGCACGGCATGCTGAGCCTTTGGTTAATTCCTCTTCCTGGTGGGAAATGAGAGTTAAATTTGCCCGTCCAGACACCTCCAGCTAGTCTCTCATTGGTTCTCCCTATTCCTGTTCATCTTCCGCAGAAATTGCAAACTGGGCCAAACAGGAGGTTAAAGGCACTCACTCTCCAATTCGGAAGAGTGTTAGTAAAGCGTCTGGAATGTTGCACCCGAGTACCAGGGGACGAGAACGGAGACATATTTGAAGACTTCTCCCGATCACACGGTTGATCATACTCTGGGTTCCACATGCATGTTTTAGCTGAAGGAAGAATCCCTTAAACCTGGAGAGTTGAGACCCGTGGAATGGGTACCATGCAATATGACTTCAAAGGGTCTTCATTTGCTCACCGAACCTCTCCAATCCTATCACTGCTGCGTTTATGCCCCTGTACACACGGTTGATTCTCTTTCGGAGACATAGCAATCCATAGGTTTTAAGATACTTACTAGTCAGGTACATTCTTAGGCGTTTAATATGGGGTGTTGAGTCCATTTCGTTGAGCAAGGAGTAGCTCTTGTCTATTCCATATTTGGCTTAAGGAACTTACTCTGTGCTCATTTCAATCTCTGGTTTTATGGAGCACCCCAACTCACCTTTCCCCTTAAGCAAGCATAAGTTGGTTTTCTAAATTTGAGACCCTGTTCTGTTTTGTAATCCAGTTCCTGTGTAGCCAAGTTTACATTCCATGTATTAGTGATATCTTATGATGTTTCTTTTTCTGCGTGACTTATTTCAGGTAGAATCATCATACCTGAATCCTCTCATTATGCTGCTACGGGCCTGATGACGTATATGTCATTGCTGAGTGATATTGCATTGTACGTAAGTACCACAGCTTCTTCATCCATTTTTCACTTTCTGCGATATTGAACTTGTACCGTAAACGAGGTTCTTGTAAACAGAGCCGTCCCAAACATTGGGGTGGCTGTGTCTTTTTGATTTTCATTTCCCTAAGCTATAGGACCATAAGTGGAAGTGCCCTGGGCTCTGTTGCTTTATTTTTTAGATGTTTCAGGAAACACCATACACTTCTCCCGAGTGGCTGTTGGCAATTTACATCCCGCCCATCAGCATAACAAGGCTCCCAGTTCTCCATGGCCTGTCCTGCCTTTCTGGATTTTACACTTTTTTCAGATGGCCCTTTTGACCGGGGGGAAGTGAGACTTCATTGTAGTGCAGATTTCCTTTGCAAGCTTGCTTGGTTGGCCAAAAAGGGCGTATGCGTTTTTTCCTGAATATATTCAGGAAAAAACGCATACGCCCTTTTTGGCCAAGTGCATCATTGTGGACGTTCTGCCTCTTTTCCTATGCTTTCAATGCAATTCCAGTCTACCTCCTGAAATCGGTTTCCTGCAATTCTGCCCCGCTTTCAAGTCCTCCTGGCAGCCTTACTTCAGTATATTTTTGGACGATAGCTGTCATTTATAACTCTGCAGGTCTGTGAATTACAGTGCCCCTGAGCTCCTTTCTTCAACTCGCTTTCTTGTGAGCTGGCTGCAACACCGCAGGATTGCTTCAGGCCCTAATCTGGTTCCGGCACGGCATGCTGAGCCTTTGGTTAATTCCTCTTCCTGGTGGGAAATGAGAGTTAAATTTGCCCGTCCAGACACCTCCAGCTAGTCTCTCATTGGTTCTCCCTATTCCTGTTCATCTTCCGCAGAAATTGCAAACTGGGCCAAACAGGAGGTTAAAGCCACTGACTCTCCAAGTTGGAAGAGTGTTAGTAAAGCGTCTGGAATGTTGCACCCGAGTACCAGGGGACGAGAACGGAGACATATTTGAAGACTTCTCCCGATCACACGGTTGATCATACTCTGGGTTCCACATGCATGTTTTAGCTGAAGGAAGAATCCCTTAAACCTGGAGAGTTGAGACCCGTGGAATGGGTACCATGCAATATGACTTCAAAGGGTCTTCATTTGCTCACCGAACCTCTCCAATCCTATCACTGCTGCGTTTATGCCCCTGTACACACGCTTGATTCTCTTTCGGAGACATAGCAATCCATAGGTTTTAAGATACTTACTAGTCAGGTACATTCTTAGGCGTTTAATATGGGGTGTTGAGTCCATTTCGTTGCGCAAGGAGTAGCTCTTGTCTATTCCATATTTGGCTTAAAGAACTTACTCGTGCTCATTTCAATCTCTGGTTTTATGCAGCACCCCAACTCACCTTTCCCCTTAAGCAAGCATAAGTTGGTTTTCTAAATTTGAGACCCTGTTCTGTTTTGTAATCCAGTTCCTGTGTAGCCAAGTTTACATTCCATGTATTAGTGATATCTTATGATGTTTCTTTTTCTGCGTGACTTATTTCAGGTAGAATCATCATACCTGAATCCTCTCATTATGCTGCTATGGGCCTGATGACGTAGATGTCATTGCTGAGTGATATTGCATTGTACGTAAGTACCACAACTTCTTCATCCATTTTTCACTTTCTGCGATATTGAACTTGTACCGTAAACGAGGTTCTTGTAAACAGAGCCGTCCCAAACTTTGGGGTGGCTGTGTCTTTTTGATTTTCATTTCCCTAAGCTATAGGACCATAAGTGGAAGTGCCCTAGGCTCTGTTGCTTTGTTTTTTAGATGTTTCAGGAAACACCATACACTTCTCCCGAGTGGCTGTTGGCAATTTACATCCCGCCCATCAGCATAACAAGGCTCCCAGTTCTCCATGGCCTGTCCTGCCTTTCTGGATTTTACACTTTTTTCAGATGGCCCTTTTGACCGGGGGGAAGTGAGACTTCATTGTAGTGCAGATTTCCTTTGCAAGCTTGCTTGGTTGGCCAAAAAGGGCGTATGCGTTTTTTCCTGAATATATTCAGGAAAAAACGCATACGCCCTTTTTGGCCAAGTGCATCATTGTGGACGTTCTGCCTCTTTTCCTATGCTTTCAATGCAATTCCAGTCTACCTCCTGAAATCGGTTTCCTGCAATTCTGCCCCGCTTTCAAGTCCTCCTGGCAGCCTTACTTCAGTATATTTTTGGACGATAGCTGTCATTTATAACTCTGCAGGTCTGTGAATTACAGTGCCCCTGAGCTCCTTTCTTCAACTCGCTTTCTTGTGAGCTGGCTGCAACACCGCAGGATTGCTTCAGGCCCTAATCTGGTTCCGGCACGGCATGCTGAGCCTTTGGTTAATTCCTCTTCCTGGTGGGAAATGAGAGTTAAATTTGCCCGTCCAGACACCTCCAGCTAGTCTCTCATTGGTTCTCCCTATTCCTGTTCATCTTCCGCAGAAATTGCAAACTGGGCCAAACAGGAGGTTAAAGGCACTCACTCTCCAATTCGGAAGAGTGTTAGTAAAGCGTCTGGAATGTTGCACCCGAGTACCAGGGGACGAGAACGGAGACATATTTGAAGACTTCTCCCGATCACACGGTTGATCATACTCTGGGTTCCACATGCATGTTTTAGCTGAAGGAAGAATCCCTTAAACCTGGAGAGTTGAGACCCGTGGAATGGGTACCATGCAATATGACTTCAAAGGGTCTTCATTTGCTCACCGAACCTCTCCAATCCTATCACTGCTGCGTTTATGCCCCTGTACACACGGTTGATTCTCTTTCGGAGACATAGCAATCCATAGGTTTTAAGATACTTACTAGTCAGGTACATTCTTAGGCGTTTAATATGGGGTGTTGAGTCCATTTCGTTGAGCAAGGAGTAGCTCTTGTCTATTCCATATTTGGCTTAAGGAACTTACTCTGTGCTCATTTCAATCTCTGGTTTTATGGAGCACCCCAACTCACCTTTCCCCTTAAGCAAGCATAAGTTGGTTTTCTAAATTTGAGACCCTGTTCTGTTTTGTAATCCAGTTCCTGTGTAGCCAAGTTTACATTCCATGTATTAGTGATATCTTATGATGTTTCTTTTTCTGCGTGACTTATTTCAGGTAGAATCATCATACCTGAATCCTCTCATTATGCTGCTACGGGCCTGATGACGTATATGTCATTGCTGAGTGATATTGCATTGTACGTAAGTACCACAGCTTCTTCATCCATTTTTCACTTTCTGCGATATTGAACTTGTACCGTAAACGAGGTTCTTGTAAACAGAGCCGTCCCAAACATTGGGGTGGCTGTGTCTTTTTGATTTTCATTTCCCTAAGCTATAGGACCATAAGTGGAAGTGCCCTGGGCTCTGTTGCTTTATTTTTTAGATGTTTCAGGAAACACCATACACTTCTCCCGAGTGGCTGTTGGCAATTTACATCCCGCCCATCAGCATAACAAGGCTCCCAGTTCTCCATGGCCTGTCCTGCCTTTCTGGATTTTACACTTTTTTCAGATGGCCCTTTTGACCGGGGGGAAGTGAGACTTCATTGTAGTGCAGATTTCCTTTGCAAGCTTGCTTGGTTGGCCAAAAAGGGCGTATGCGTTTTTTCCTGAATATATTCAGGAAAAAACGCATACGCCCTTTTTGGCCAAGTGCATCATTGTGGACGTTCTGCCTCTTTTCCTATGCTTTCAATGCAATTCCAGTCTACCTCCTGAAATCGGTTTCCTGCAATTCTGCCCCGCTTTCAAGTCCTCCTGGCAGCCTTACTTCAGTATATTTTTGGACGATAGCTGTCATTTATAACTCTGCAGGTCTGTGAATTACAGTGCCCCTGAGCTCCTTTCTTCAACTCGCTTTCTTGTGAGCTGGCTGCAACACCGCAGGATTGCTTCAGGCCCTAATCTGGTTCCGGCACGGCATGCTGAGCCTTTGGTTAATTCCTCTTCCTGGTGGGAAATGAGAGTTAAATTTGCCCGTCCAGACACCTCCAGCTAGTCTCTCATTGGTTCTCCCTATTCCTGTTCATCTTCCGCAGAAATTGCAAACTGGGCCAAACAGGAGGTTAAAGCCACTGACTCTCCAAGTTGGAAGAGTGTTAGTAAAGCGTCTGGAATGTTGCACCCGAGTACCAGGGGACGAGAACGGAGACATATTTGAAGACTTCTCCCGATCACACGGTTGATCATACTCTGGGTTCCACATGCATGTTTTAGCTGAAGGAAGAATCCCTTAAACCTGGAGAGTTGAGACCCGTGGAATGGGTACCATGCAATATGACTTCAAAGGGTCTTCATTTGCTCACCGAACCTCTCCAATCCTATCACTGCTGCGTTTATGCCCCTGTACACACGCTTGATTCTCTTTCGGAGACATAGCAATCCATAGGTTTTAAGATACTTACTAGTCAGGTACATTCTTAGGCGTTTAATATGGGGTGTTGAGTCCATTTCGTTGCGCAAGGAGTAGCTCTTGTCTATTCCATATTTGGCTTAAAGAACTTACTCGTGCTCATTTCAATCTCTGGTTTTATGCAGCACCCCAACTCACCTTTCCCCTTAAGCAAGCATAAGTTGGTTTTCTAAATTTGAGACCCTGTTCTGTTTTGTAATCCAGTTCCTGTGTAGCCAAGTTTACATTCCATGTATTAGTGATATCTTATGATGTTTCTTTTTCTGCGTGACTTATTTCAGGTAGAATCATCATACCTGAATCCTCTCATTATGCTGCTACGGGCCTGATGACGTAGATGTCATTGCTGAGTGATATTGCATTGTACGTAAGTACCACAGCTTCTTCATCCATTTTTCACTTTCTGCGATATTGAACTTGTACCGTAAATGAGGTCCTTGTAAACAGAGCCGTCCCAAACTTTGGGGTGGCTGTGTCTTTTTGATTTTCATTTCCCTAAGCTATAGGACCATAAGTGGAAGTGCCCTAGGCTCTGTTGCTTTGTTTTTTAGATGTTTCAGGAAACACATACACTTCTCCCGAGTGGCTGTTGGCAATTTACATCCCGCCCATCAGCATAACAAGGCTCCCAGTTCTCCATGGCCTGTCCTGCCTTTCTGGATTTTACACTTTTTTCAGATGGCCCTTTTGACCGGGGGGAAGTGAGACTTCATTGTAGTGCAGATTTCCTTTGCAAGCTTGCTTGGTTGGCCAAAAAGGGCGTATGCGTTTTTTCCTGAATATATTCAGGAAAAAACGCATACGCCCTTTTTGGCCAAGTGCATCATTGTGGACGTTCTGCTTCTTTTCCTATGCTTTCAATGCAATTCCAGTCTACCTCCTGAAATCGGTTACCTGCAACTCTGCCCCGCTTTCAAGTCCTCTTGGCAGCCTTACTTCAGTATATTTTTGGACGATAGCTGTCATTTATAACTCTGCAGGTTTGTGAATTACAGTGCCCCTGAGCTCCTTTCTTCAACTCGCTTTCTTGTGAGCTGGCCACAACACCGCAGGATTGCTTCAGGCCCTAATCTGGTTCCGGCACGGCACACTGAGCCTTTGGTTAATTCCTCTTCCTGGTGGGAAATGAGAGTTAAATTTGCCCGTCCAGACACCTCCAGCTAGTCTCTCATTGGTTCTCCCTATTCCTGTTCATCTTCCGCAGAAATTGCAAACTGGGCCAAACAGGAGGTTAAAGGCACTGACTCTCCAAGTCGGGAGAGTGTTAGTAAAGCGTCTGGAATGTTGCACCCGAGTACCAGGGGACGAGAACGGAGACATATTTGAACACGTCTCCCGATCACACGGTTGATCATACTCTGGGTTCCACATGCATGTTTTAGCTGAAGGAAGAATCCCTTAAACCTGGAGAGTTGAGACCCGTGGAATGGGTACCATGCAATATGACTTCAAAGGGTCTTCATTTGCTCACCGAACCTCTCCAATCCTATCACTGCTGCGTTTATGCCCCTGTACACACGCTTGATTCTCTTTCGGAGACATAGCAATCCATAGGTTTTAAGGTACTTACTAGTCAGGTACATTCTTAGGCGTTTAATATGGGGTGTTGAGTCCATTTCGTTGCGCAAGGAGTAGCTCTTGTCTATTCCATATTTGGCTTAAAGAACTTACTCGTGCTCATTTCAATCTCTGGTTTTATGCAGCACCCCAACTCACCTTTCCCCTTAAGCAAGCATAAGTTGGTTTTCTAAATTTGAGACCCTGTTCTGTTTTGTAATCCAGTTTCTGTGTAGCCAAGTTTACATTCCGTGTATTAGTGATATCTTATGATGTTTCTTTTTCTGCGTGACTTATTTCAGGTAGAATCATCATACCTGAATCCTCTCATTATGCTGCTACGGGCCTGATGACGTAGATGTCATTGCTGAGTGATATTGCATTGTACGTAAGTACCACAGCTTCTTCATCCATTTTTCACTTTCTGCGATATTGAACTTGTACCGTAAACGAGGTTCTTGTAAACAGAGCCCTCCCAAACTTTGGGGTGGCTGTGTCTTTTTGATTTTCATTTCCCTAAGCTATAGGACCATAAGTGGAAGTGCCCTAGGCTCTGTTGCTTTGTTTTTTAGATGTTTCAGGAAACACATACACTTCTCCCGAGTGGCTGTTGGCAATTTACATCCCGCCCATCAGCATAACAAGGCTCCCAGTTCTCCATGGCCTGTCCTGCCTTTCTGGATTTTACACTTTTTTCAGATGGCCCTTTTGACCGGGGGGAAGTGAGACTTCATTGTAGTGCAGATTTCCTTTGCAAGCTTGCTTGGTTGGCCAAAAAGGGCGTATGCGTTTTTTCCTGAATATATTCAGGAAAAAACGCATACGCCCTTTTTGGCCAAGTGCATCATTGTGGACGTTCTGCCTCTTTTCCTATGCTTTCAATGCAATTCCAGTCTACCTCCTGAAATCGGTTACCTGCAACTCTGCCCCGCTTTCAAGTCCTCTTGGCAGCCTTACTTCAGTATATTTTTGGACGATAGCTGTCATTTATAACTCTGCAGGTTTGTGAATTACAGTGCCCCTGAGCTCCTTTCTTCAACTCGCTTTCTTGTGAGCTGGCCACAACACCGCAGGATTGCTTCAGGCCCTAATCTGGTTCCGGCACGGCACACTGAGCCTTTGGTTAATTCCTCTTCCTGGTGGGAAATGAGAGTTAAATTTGCCCGTCCAGACACCTCCAGCTAGTCTCTCATTGGTTCTCCCTATTCCTGTTCATCTTCCGCAGAAATTGCAAACTGGGCCAAACAGGAGGTTAAAGGCACTGACTCTCCAAGTCGGGAGAGTGTTAGTAAAGCGTCTGGAATGTTGCACCCGAGTACCAGGGGACGAGAACGGAGACATATTTGAACACGTCTCCCGATCACACGGTTGATCATACTCTGGGTTCCACATGCATGTTTTAGCTGAAGGAAGAATCCCTTAAACCTGGAGAGTTGAGACCCGTGGAATGGGTACCATGCAATATGACTTCAAAGGGTCTTCATTTGCTCACCGAACCTCTCCAATCCTATCACTGCTGCTTTTATGCCCCTGTACACACGCTTGATTCTCTTTCGGAGACATAGCAATCCATAGGTTTTAAGATACTTACTAGTCAGGTACATTCTTAGGCGTTTAATATGGGGTGTTGAGTCCATTTCGTTGAGCAAGGAGTAGCTCTTGTCTATTCCATATTTGGCTTAAGGAACTTACTCTGTGCTCATTTCAATCTCTGGTTTTATGCAGCACCCCAACTCACCTTTCCCCTTAAGCAAGCATAAGTTGGTTTTCTAAATTTGAGACCCTGTTCTGTTTTGTAATCCAGTTTCTGTGTAGCCAAGTTTACATTCCGTGTATTAGTGATATCTTATGATGTTTCTTTTTCTGCGTGACTTATTTCAGGTAGAATCATCATACCTGAATCCTCTCATTATGCTGCTACGGGCCTGATGACGTAGATGTCATTGCTGAGTGATATTGCATTGTACGTAAGTACCACAGCTTCTTCATCCATTTTTCACTTTCTGCGATATTGAACTTGTACCGTAAACGAGGTTCTTGTAAACAGAGCCGTCCCAAACTTTGGGGTGGCTGTGTCTTTTTGATTTTCATTTCCCTAAGCTATAGGACCATAAGTGGAAGTGCCCTAGGCTCTGTTGCTTTGTTTTTTAGATGTTTCAGGAAACACCATACACTTCTCCCGAGTGGCTGTTGGCAATTTTCATCCCGCCCATCAGCATAACAAGGCTCCCAGTTCTCCATGGCCTGTCCTGACTTTCTGGATTTTACACTTTTTTCAGATGGCCCTTTTGACCGGGGGGAAGTGAGACTTCATTGTAGTGCAGATTTCCTTTGCAAGCTTGCTTGGTTGGCCAAAAAGGGCGTATGCGTTTTTTCCTGAATATATTCAGGAAAAAACGCATACGCCCTTTTTGGCCAAGTGCATCATTGTGGACGTTCTGCCTCTTTTCCTATGCTTTCAATGCAATTCCAGTCTACCTCCTGAAATCGGTTACCTGCAACTCTGCCCCGCTTTCAAGTCCTCTTGGCAGCCTTACTTCAGTATATTTTTGGACGATAGCTGTCATTTATAACTCTGCAGGTTTGTGAATTACAGTGCCCCTGAGCTACTTTCTTCAACTTGCTTTCTTGTGAGCTGGCCACAACACCGCAGGATTGCTTCAGGCCCTAATCTGGTTCCGGCACGGCATGCTGAGCCTTTGGTTAATTCCTCTTCCTGGTGGGAAATGAGAGTTAAATTTGCCCGTCCAGACACCTCCAGCTAGTCTCTCATTGGTTCTCCCTATTCCTGTTCATCTTCCACAGAAATTGCAAACTGGGCCAAACAGGAGGTTAAAGGCACTGACTCTCCAAGTCGGGAGAGTGTTAGTAAAGCGTCTGGAATGTTGCACCCGAGTACCAGGGGACGAGAACGGAGACATATTTGAAGACGTCTCCCGATCACACAGTTGATCATACTCTGGGTTCCACATGCATGTTTTAGCTGAAGGAAGAATCCCTTAAACCTGGAGAGTTGAGACCCGTGGAATGGGTACCATGCAATATGACTTCAAAGGGTCTTCATTTGCTCACCGAACCTCTCCAATCCTATCACTGCTGCGTTTATGCCCCTGTACACATGCTTGATTCCCTTTCGGAGACATAGCAATCCATAGGTTTTAAGATACTTACTAGTCAGGTACATTCTTAGGCGTTTAATATGGTGTGTTGAGTCCATTTCGTTGAGCAAGGAGTAGCTCTTGTCTATTCCATATTTGGCTTAAGGAACTTACTCTGTGCTCATTTCAATCTCTGGTTTTATGCAGCACCCCAACTCACCTTTCCCCTTAAGCAAGCATAAGTTGGTTTTCTAAATTTGAGACCCTGTTCTGTTTTGTAATCCAGTTCCTGTGTAGCCAAGTTTACATTCCGTGTATTAGTGATATCTTATGATGTTTCATTTTCTGCGTGACTTATTTCAGTTAGAATCATCATACCTGAATGCACTCATTATGCTGCTACGGGCCTGATAACGTAGATGTCATTGCTGAGTGATATTGCATTTTACGTAAGTACCACAGCTTCTTCATCCATTTTTCACTTTCTGCGATATTGAACTTGTACTGTAAACGAGGTTCTTGTAAACAGAGCCGTCCCAAACTTTGGGGTGGCTGTGTCTTTTTGATTTTCATTTCCCTAAGCTATAGGACCATAAGTGGAAGTGCCCTAGGCTCTGTTGCTTTGTTTTTTAGATGTTTCAGGAAACACATACACTTCTCCCAAGTGGCTGGTGGCAATTTACATCCCGGCCGTCAGCATAACAAGGCTCCCAGTTCTCCATGGCCTGTCCTGCCTTTCTGGATTTTACACTTTTTTCAGATGGCCCTTTTGACCGGGGGGAAGTGAGACTTCATTGTAGTGCAGATTTCCTTTGCAAGCTTGCTTGGTTGGCCAAAAAGGGCGTATGCGTT
The DNA here is from genome assembly GCF_963455315.2 of Globicephala melas. Taxonomy (NCBI): domain Eukaryota; kingdom Metazoa; phylum Chordata; class Mammalia; order Artiodactyla; family Delphinidae; genus Globicephala; species Globicephala melas. The sequence continues at coordinate 215,136 of NW_027207500.1, read as the reverse complement.
TTTTCCTGAATATATTCAGGAAAAAAACGCATACGCCCTTTTTGGCCAAGTGCATCATTGTGGACGTTCTGCCTCTTTTCCTATGCTTTAAATGCAATTCCAGTCTACCTCCTGAAATCGGTTTCCTGCAATTCTGCCCCGCTTTCAAGTCCTCCTGGCAGCCTTACTTCAGTATATTTTTGGACGATAGCTGTCATTTATAACTCTGCAGGTTTGTGAATTACAGTGCCCCTGAGCTCCTTTCTTCAACTCGCTTTCTTGTGAGCTGGCCACAACACCGCAGGATTGCTTCAGGCCCTAATCTGGTTGCGGCACGGCACGCTGAGCCTTTGGTTAATTCCTCTTCCTGGTGGGAAATGAGAGTTAAATTTGCCCGTCCAGACACCTCCAGCTAGTCTCTCATTGGTTCTCCCTATTCCTGTTCATCTTCTGCAGAAATTGCAAACTGGGCCAAACAGGAGGTTAAAGGCACTGACTCTCCAAGTCGGGAGAGTGTTAGTAAAGCGTCTGGAATGTTGCACCCGAGTACCAGGGGACGAGAACGGAGACATATTTGAAGACGTCTCCCGATCACACAGTTGATCATACTCTGGGTTCCACATGCATGTTTTAGCTGAAGGAAGAATCCCTTAAACCTGGAGAGTTGAGACCCGTGGAATGGGTACCATGCAATATGACTCCAAAGGGTCTTCATTTGCTCACCGAACCTCTCCCATCCTATCACTGCTGCGTTTATGCCCCTGTACACATGCTTGATTCCCTTTCGGAGACATAGCAATCCATAGGTTTTAAGATACTTACTAGTCAGGTACATTCTTAGGCGTTTAATATGGTGTGTTGAGTCCATTTCTTTGAGCAAGGAGTAGCTCTTGTCTATTCCATATTTGGCTTAAGGAACTTACTCTGTGCTCATTTCAATCTCTGGTTTTATGCAGCACCCCAACTCACCTTTCCCCTTAAGCAAGCATAAGTTGGTTTTCTAAATTTGAGACCCTGTTCTGTTTTGTAATCCAGTTCCTGTGTAGCCAAGTTTACATTCCGTGTATTAGTGATATCTTATGATGTTTCTTTTTCTGCGTGACTTATTTCAGTTAGAATCATCATACCTGAATGCACTCATTATGCTGCTACGGGCCTGATAACGTAGATGTCATTGCTGAGTGATATTGCATTTTACGTAAGTACCACAGCTTCTTCATCCATTTTTCACTTTCTGCGATATTGAACTTGTACTGTAAACGAGGTTCTTGTAAACAGAGCCGTCCCAAACTTTGGGGTGGCTGTGTCTTTTTGATTTTCATTTCCCTAAGCTATAGGACCATAAGTGGAAGTGCCCTAGGCTCTGTTGCTTTGTTTTTTAGATGTTTCAGGAAACACATACACTTCTCCCAAGTGGCTGGTGGCAATTTACATCCCAGCCGTCAGCATAACAAGGCTCCCAGTTCTCCATGGCCTGTCCTGCCTTTCTGGATTTTACACTTTTTTCAGATGGCCCTTTTGACCGGGGGGAAGTGAGACTTCATTGTAGTGCAGATTTCCTTTGCAAGCTTGCTTGGTTGGCCAAAAAGGGCGTATGCGTTTTTTCCTGAATATATTCAGGAAAAAAACGCATACGCCCTTTTTGGCCAAGTGCATCATTGTGGACGTTCTGCCTCTTTTCCTATGCTTTAAATGCAATTCCAGTCTACCTCCTGAAATCGGTTTCCTGCAATTCTGCCCCGCTTTCAAGTCCTCCTGGCAGCCTTACTTCAGTATATTTTTGGACGATAGCTGTCATTTATAACTCTGCAGGTTTGTGAATTACAGTGCCCCTGAGCTACTTTCTTCAACTCGCTTTCTTGTGAGCTGGCCACAACACCGCAGGATTGCTTCAGGCCCTAATCTGGTTGCGGCACGGCACGCTGAGCCTTTGGTTAATTCCTCTTCCTGGTGGGAAATGAGAGTTAAATTTGCCCGTCCAGACACCTCCAGCTAGTCTCTCATTGGTTCTCCCTATTCCTGTTCATCTTCTGCAGAAATTGCAAACTGGGCCAAACAGGAGGTTAAAGGCACTGACTCTCCAAGTCGGGAGAGTGTTAGTAAAGCGTCTGGAATGTTGCACCCGAGTACCAGGGGACGAGAACGGAGACATATTTGAAGACGTCTCCCGATCACACAGTTGATCATACTCTGGGTTCCACATGCATGTTTTAGCTGAAGGAAGAATCCCTTAAACCTGGAGAGTTGAGACCCGTGGAATGGGTACCATGCAATATGACTCCAAAGGGTCTTCATTTGCTCACCGAACCTCTCCCATCCTATCACTGCTGCGTTTATGCCCCTGTACACATGCTTGATTCCCTTTCGGAGACATAGCAATCCATAGGTTTTAAGATACTTACTAGTCAGGTACATTCTTAGGCGTTTAATATGGGGTGTTGAGTCCATTTCGTTGAGCAAGGAGTAGCTCTTGTCTATTCCATATTTGGCTTAAGGAACTTACTCTGTGCTCATTTCAATCTCTGGTTTTATGCAGCACCCCAACTCACCTTTCCCCTTAAGCAAGCATAAGTTGGTTTTCTAAATTTGAGACCCTGTTCTGTTTTGTAATCCAGTTCCTGTGTAGCCAAGTTTACATTCCGTGTATTAGTGATATCTTATGATGTTTCTTTTTCTGTGTGACTTATTTCAGTTAGAATCATCATACCTGAATCCACTCATTATGCTGCTACGGGCCTGATGACATAGATGTCAGTGCTGAGTGATATTGCATTGTACGTAAGTACCACAACTTCTTCATCCATTTTTCACTTTCTGCGATATTGAACTTGTACCGTTAACGAGGTTCTTGTAAACAGAGCCGTCCCAAACTTTGGGGTGGCTGTGTCTTTTTGATTTTCATTTCCCTAAGCTATAGGACCATAAGTGGAAGTGCCCTAGGCTCTGTTGCTTTGTTTTTTAGATGTTTCAGGAAACACCCTACACTTCTCCTGAGTGGCTGTTGGCAATTTACATCCCGCCCATCAGCATAACAAGGCTCCCTGTTCTCCATGGCCTGTCCTGCCTTTCTGGATTTTACACTTTTTTCAGATGGCCCTTTTGACCGGGGGGAAGTGAGACTTCATTGTAGTGCAGATTTCCTTTGCAAGCTTGCTTGGTTGGCCAAAAAGGGCGTATGCGTTTTTTCCTGAATATATTCAGGAAAAAACGCATACGCCCTTTTTGGCCAAGTGCATCATTTTGGACGTTCTGCCTCTTTTCCTATGCTTTCAATGCAATTCCAGTCTACCTCCTGAAATCGGTTTCCTGCAATTCTGCCCCGCTTTCAAGTCCTCTTGGCAGCCTTACTTCAGTATATTTTTGGACGATAGCTGTCATTTATAACTCTGCAGGTTTGTGAATTACAGTGCCCCTGAGCTCCTTTCTTCAACTCGCTTTCTTGTGAGCTGGCTGCAACACCGCAGGATTGCTTCAGGCCCTAATCTGGTTCCGGCACGGCATGCTGAGCCTTTGGTTAATTCCTCTTCCTGGTGGGAAATGAGAGTTAAATTTGCCCGTCCAGACACCTCCAGCTAGTCTCTCATTGGTTCTCCCTATTCCTGTTCATCTTCCGCAGAAATTGCAAACTGGGCCAAACAGGAGGTTAAAGGCAGTGACTCTCCATGTCGGGAGAGTGTTAGTAAAGCGTCTGGAATGTTGCACCCGAGTACCAGGGGACGAGATCGGAGACATATTTGAAGACGTCTCCTGATCACACGGTTGATCATACTCTGGGTTCCACATGCATGTTTTAGCTGAAGGAAGAATCCCTTAAACCTGGAGAGTTGAGACCCGTGGAATGGGTACCATGCAATATGACTTCAAAGGGTCTTCATTTGCTCACCGAACCTCTCCAATCCTATCACTGCTGCGTTTATGCCCCTCTACACACGCTTGATTCTCTTTCGGAGACATAGCAATCCATAGGTTTTAAGATACTTACTAGTCAGGTACATTCTTAGGCGTTTAATATGGGGTGTTGAGTCCATTTCGTTGAGCAAGGAGTAGCTCTTGTCTATTCCATATTTGGCTTAAGGAACTTTATCTGTGCTCATTTCAATCTCTGGTTTTATGCAGCACCCCAACTCACCTTTCCCCTTAAGCAAGCATAAGTTGGTTTTCTAAATTTGAGACCCTGTTCTGTTTTGTAATCCAGCTCCTGTGTAGCCAAGTTTACATTCCATGTATTAGTGATATCTTATGATGTTTCTTTTTCTGTGTGACTTCTTTCAGTTAGAATCATCATACCTGAATCCACTCATTAAGCTGCTACGGGCCTGATGACATAGATGTCATTGCTGAGTGATATTGCATTGTACGTAAGTACCACAACTTCTTCATCCATTTTTCACTTTCTGCGATATTGAACTTGTACCGTAAACGAGGTTCTTGTAAACAGAGCCGTCCCAAACTTTGGGGTGGCTGTGTCTTTTTGATTTTCATTTCCCTAAGCTATAGGACCATAAGTGGAAGTGTCCTAGGCTCTGTTGCTTTGTTTTTTAGATGTTTCAGGAAACACCATACACTTCTCCCGAGTGGCTGTTGGCAATTTACATCCCGCCCATCAGCATAACAAGGCTCCCAGTTCTCCATGGCCTGTTCTGTCTTTCTGGATTTTACACTTTTTTCAGATGGCCCTTTTGACCGGGGGGAAGTGAGACTTCATTGTAGTGCAGATTTCCTTTGCAAGCTTGCTTGGTTGGCCAAAAAGGGCGTATGCGTTTTTTCCTGAATATATTCAGGAAAAAACGCATACGCCCTTTTTGGCCAAGTGCATCATTGTGGACGTTCTGCCTCTTTTCCTATGCTTTCAATGCAATTCCAGTCTACCTCCTGAAATCGGTTTCCTGCAATTCTGCCCCGCTTTCAAGTCCTCCTGGCAGCCTTACTTCAGTATATTTTTGGACGATAGCTGTCATTTATAACTCTGCAGGTCTGTGAATTACAGTGCCCCTGAGCTCCTTTCTTCAACTCGCTTTCTTGTGAGCTGGCTGCAACACCGCAGGATTGCTTCAGGCCCTAATCTGGTTCCGGCACGGCATGCTGAGCCTTTGGTTAATTCCTCTTCCTGGTGGGAAATGAGAGTTAAATTTGCCCGTCCAGACACCTCCAGCTAGTCTCTCATTGGTTCTCCCTATTCCTGTTCATCTTCCGCAGAAATTGCAAACTGGGCCAAACAGGAGGTTAAAGGCACTGACTCTCCAAGTCGGGAGAGTTTTAGTAAAGCGTCTGGAATGTTGCACCCGAGTACCAGGGGACGAGAACGGAGACATATTTGAAGACGTCTCCCGATCACACGGTTGATCATACTCTGGGTTCCACATGCATGTTTTAGCTGAAGGAAGAATCCCTTAAACCTGGAGAGTTGAGACCCGTGGAATGGGTACCATGCAATATGACTTCAAAGGGTCTTCATTTGCTCACCGAACCTCTCCAATCCTATCACTGCTGCGTTTATGCCCCTGTACACATGCTTGATTCCCTTTCGGAGACATAGCAATCCATAGGTTTTAAGATACTTACTAGTCAGGTACATTCTTAGGCGTTTAATATGGGGTGTTGAGTCCATTTCGTTGAGCAAGGAGTAGCTCTTGTCTATTCCATATTTGGCTTAAGGAACTTACTCTGTGCTCATTTCAATCTCTGGTTTTATGCAGCACCCCAACTCACCTTTCCCCTTAAGCAAGCATAAGTTGGTTTTCTAAATTTGAGACCCTGTTCTGTTTTGTAATCCAGTTCCTGTGTAGCCAAGTTTACATTCCGTGTATTAGTGATATCTTATGATGTTTCTTTTTCTGCATGACTTATTTCAGGTAGAATCCTCATACCTGAATCCTCTCATTATGCTGCTACGGGCCTGATGACGTAGATGTCATTGCTGAGTGATATTGCATTGTACGTAAGTACCACAGCTTCTTCATCCATTTTTCACTTTCTGCGATATTGAACTTGTACCGTAAACGAGGTTCTTGTAAACAGAGCCGTCCCAAACTTTGGGGTGGCTGTGTCTTTTGATTTTCATTTCCTTAAGCTATAGGACCATAAGTGGAAGTGCCCTAGGCTCTGTTGCTTTGTTTTTTAGATGTTTCAGGAAACACCATACACTTCTCCCGAGTGGCTGTTGGCAATTTTCATCCCGCCCATCAGCATAACAAGGCTCCCAGTTCTCCATGGCCTGTCCTGCCTTTCTGGATTTTACACTTTTCTCAGGTGGCCCTTTTGACCGGGGGAAAGAGAGACTTCATTGTAGTGCAGATTTCCTTTGCAAGCTTGCTTGGTTGGCCAAAAAGGGCGTATGCGTTTTTTCCTGAATATATTCAGGAAAAAACGCATACGCCCTTTTTGGCCAAGTGCATCATTGTGGACGTTCTGCCTCTTTTCCTATGCTTTCAATGCAATTCCAGTCTACCTCCTGAAATCGGTTACCTGCAACTCTGCCCCGCTTTCAAGTCCTCTTGGCAGCCTTACTTCAGTATATTTTTGGACGATAGCTGTCATTTATAACTCTGCAGGTTTGTGAATTACAGTGCCCCTGAGCTACTTTCTTCAACTCGCTTTCTTGTGAGCTGGCCACAACACCGCAGGATTGCTTCAGGCCCTAATCTGGTTCCGGCACGGCATGCTGAGCCTTTGGTTAATTCCTCTTCCTGGTGGGAAATGAGAGTTAAATTTGCCCGTCCAGACACCTCCAGCTAGTCTCTCATTGGTTCTCCCTATTCCTGTTCATCTTCCGCAGAAATTGCAAACTGGGCCAAACAGGAGGTTAAAGGCACTGACTCTCCAAGTCGGGAGAGTGTTAGTAAAGCGTCTGGAATGTTGCACCCGAGTACCAGGGGACGAGAACGGAGACATATTTGAAGACGTCTCCCGATCACACAGTTGATCATACTCTGGGTTCCACATGCATGTTTTAGCTGAAGGAAGAATCCCTTAAACCTGGAGAGTTGAGACCCGTGGAATGGGTACCATGCAATATGACTTCAAAGGGTCTTCATTTGCTCACCGAACCTCTCCAATCCTATCACTGCTGCGTTTATGCCCCTGTACACACGCTTGATTCCCTTTCGGAGACATAGCAATCCATAGGTTTTAAGATACTTACTAGTCAGGTACATTCTTAGGCGTTTAATATGGGGTGTTGAGTCCATTTCGTTGAGCAAGGAGTAGCTCTTGTCTATTCCATATTTGGCTTAAGGAACTTACTCTGTGCTCATTTCAATCTCTGGTTTTATGCAGCACCCCAACTCACCTTTCCCCTTAAGCAAGCATAAGTTGGTTTTCTAAATTTGAGACCCTGTTCTGTTTTGTAATCCAGTTCCTGTGTAGCCAAGTTTACATTCCGTGTATTAGTGATATCTTATGATGTTTCTTTTTCTGCATGACTTATTTCAGGTAGAATCCTCATACCTGAATCCTCTCATTATGCTGCTACGGGCCTGATGACGTAGATGTCATTGCTGAGTGATATTGCATTGTACGTAAGTACCACAGCTTCTTCATCCATTTTTCACTTTCTGCGATATTGAACTTGTACCGTAAACGAGGTTCTTGTAAACAGAGCCGTCCCAAACTTTGGGGTGGCTGTGTCTTTTGATTTTCATTTCCTTAAGCTATAGGACCATAAGTGGAAGTGCCCTAGGCTCTGTTGCTTTGTTTTTTAGATGTTTCAGGAAACACCATACACTTCTCCCGAGTGGCTGTTGGCAATTTTCATCCCGCCCATCAGCATAACAAGGCTCCCAGTTCTCCATGGCCTGTCCTGCCTTTCTGGATTTTACACTTTTCTCAGATGGCCCTTTTGACCGGGGGAAAGAGAGACTTCATTGTAGTGCAGATTTCCTTTGCAAGCTTGCTTGGTTGGCCAAAAAGGGCGTATGCGTTTTTTCCTGAATATATTCAGGAAAAAACGCATACGCCCTTTTTGGCCAAGTGCATCATTGTGGACGTTCTGCCTCTTTTCCTATGCTTTCAATGCAATTCCAGTCTACCTCCTGAAATCGGTTACCTGCAACTCTGCCCCGCTTTCAAGTCCTCTTGGCAGCCTTACTTCAGTATATTTTTGGACGATAGCTGTCATTTATAACTCTGCAGGTTTGTGAATTACAGTGCCCCTGAGCTACTTTCTTCAACTCGCTTTCTTGTGAGCTGGCCACAACACCGCAGGATTGCTTCAGGCCCTAATCTGGTTCCGGCACGGCATGCTGAGCCTTTGGTTAATTCCTCTTCCTGGTGGGAAATGAGAGTTAAATTTGCCCGTCCAGACACCTCCAGCTAGTCTCTCATTGGTTCTCCCTATTCCTGTTCATCTTCCGCAGAAATTGCAAACTGGGCCAAACAGGAGGTTAAAGGCACTGACTCTCCAAGTCGGGAGAGTGTTAGTAAAGCGTCTGGAATGTTGCACCCGAGTACCAGGGGACGAGAACGGAGACATATTTGAAGACGTCTCCCGATCACACAGTTGATCATACTCTGGGTTCCACATGCATGTTTTAGCTGAAGGAAGAATCCCTTAAACCTGGAGAGTTGAGACCCGTGGAATGGGTACCATGCAATATGACTTCAAAGGGTCTTCATTTGCTCACCGAACCTCTCCAATCCTATCACTGCTGCGTTTATGCCCCTGTACACATGCTTGATTCCCTTTCGGAGACATAGCAATCCATAGGTTTTAAGATACTTACTAGTCAGGTACATTCTTAGGCGTTTAATATGGGGTGTTGAGTCCATTTCGTTGAGCAAGGAGTAGCTCTTGTCTATTCCATATTTGGCTTAAGGAACTTACTCTGTGCTCATTTCAATCTCTGGTTTTATGCAGCACCCCAACTCACCTTTCCCCTTAAGCAAGCATAAGTTGGTTTTCTAAATTTGAGACCCTGTTCTGTTTTGTAATCCAGTTCCTGTGTAGCCAAGTTTACATTCCGTGTATTAGTGATATCTTATGATGTTTCTTTTTCTGCATGACTTATTTCAGGTAGAATCATCATACCTGAATCCTCTCATTATGCTGCTACGGGCCTGATGACGTAGATGTCAGTGCTGAGTGATATTGCTTTGTACGTAAGTACCACAGCTTCTTCATCCATTTTTCACTTTCTGCGATATTGAACTTGTACCGTAAATGAGGTCCTTGTAAACAGAGCCGTCCCAAACATTGGGGTGGCTGTGTCTTTTTGATTTTCATTTCCCTAAGCTATAGGACCATAAGTGGAAGTGCCCTAGGCTCTGTTGCTTTGTTTTTTAGATGTTTCAGGAAACACCCTACACTTCTCCTGAGTGGCTGTTGGCAATTTACATCCCGCCCATCAGCATAACAAGGCTCCCAGTTCTCCATGGCCTGTCCTGCCTTTCTGGATTTTACACTTTTCTCAGATGGCCCTTTTGACCGGGGGAAAGAGAGACTTCATTGTAGTGCAGATTTCCTTTGCAAGCTTGCTTGGTTGGCCAAAAAGGGCGTATGCGTTTTTTCCTGAATATATTCAGGAAAAAACGCATACGCCCTTTTTGGCCAAGTGCATCATTGTGGACGTTCTGCCTCTTTTCCTATGCTTTCAATGCAATTCCAGTCTACCTCCTGAAATCGGTTACCTGCAACTCTGCCCCGCTTTCAAGTCCTCTTGGCAGCCTTACTTCAGTATATTTTTGGACGATAGCTGTCATTTATAACTCTGCAGGTTTGTGAATTACAGTGCCCCTGAGCTACTTTCTTCAACTCGCTTTCTTGTGAGCTGGCCACAACACCGCAGGATTGCTTCAGGCCCTAATCTGGTTCCGGCACGGCATGCTGAGCCTTTGGTTAATTCCTCTTCCTGGTGGGAAATGAGAGTTAAATTTGCCCGTCCAGACACCTCCAGCTAGTCTCTCATTGGTTCTCCCTATTCCTGTTCATCTTCCGCAGAAATTGCAAACTGGGCCAAACAGGAGGTTAAAGGCACTGACTCTCCAAGTCGGGAGAGTGTTAGTAAAGCGTCTGGAATGTTGCACCCGAGTACCAGGGGACGAGAACGGAGACATATTTGAAGACGTCTCCCGATCACACAGTTGATCATACTCTGGGTTCCACATGCATGTTTTAGCTGAAGGAAGAATCCCTTAAACCTGGAGAGTTGAGACCCGTGGAATGGGTACCATGCAATATGACTTCAAAGGGTCTTCATTTGCTCACCGAACCTCTCCAATCCTATCACTGCTGCGTTTATGCCCCTGTACACATGCTTGATTCCCTTTCGGAGACATAGCAATCCATAGGTTTTAAGATACTTACTAGTCAGGTACATTCTTAGGCGTTTAATATGGGGTGTTGAGTCCATTTCGTTGAGCAAGGAGTAGCTCTTGTCTATTCCATATTTGGCTTAAGGAACTTACTCTGTGCTCATTTCAATCTCTGGTTTTATGCAGCACCCCAACTCACCTTTCCCCTTAAGCAAGCATAAGTTGGTTTTCTAAATTTGAGACCCTGTTCTGTTTTGTAATCCAGTTCCTGTGTAGCCAAGTTTACATTCCGTGTATTAGTGATATCTTATGATGTTTCTTTTTCTGCATGACTTATTTCAGGTAGAATCATCATACCTGAATCCTCTCATTATGCTGCTACGGGCCTGATGACGTAGATGTCAGTGCTGAGTGATATTGCTTTGTACGTAAGTACCACAGCTTCTTCATCCATTTTTCACTTTCTGCGATATTGAACTTGTACCGTAAATGAGGTCCTTGTAAACAGAGCCGTCCCAAACTTTGGGGTGGCTGTGTCTTTTTGATTTTCATTTCCCTAAGCTATAGGACCATAAGTGGAAGTGCCCTAGGCTCTGTTGCTTTGTTTTTTAGATGTTTCAGGAAACACCCTACACTTCTCCTGAGTGGCTGTTGGCAATTTACATCCCGCCCATCAGCATAACAAGGCTCCCTGTTCTCCATGGCCTGTCCTGCCTTTCTGGATTTTACACTTTTTTCAGATGGCCCTTTTGACCGGGGGGAAGTGAGACTTCATTGTAGTGCAGATTTCCTTTGCAAGCTTGCTTGGTTGGCCAAAAAGGGCGTATGCGTTTTTTCCTGAATATATTCAGGAAAAAACGCATACGCCCTTTTTGGCCAAGTGCATCATTTTGGACGTTCTGCCTCTTTTCCTATGCTTTCAATGCAATTCCAGTCTACCTCCTGAAATCGGTTTCCTGCAATTCTGCCCCGCTTTCAAGTCCTCTTGGCAGCCTTACTTCAGTATATTTTTGGACGATAGCTGTCATTTATAACTCTGCAGGTTTGTGAATTACAGTGCCCCTGAGCTCCTTTCTTCAACTCGCTTTCTTGTGAGCTGGCTGCAACACCGCAGGATTGCTTCAGGCCCTAATCTGGTTCCGGCACGGCATGCTGAGCCTTTGGTTAATTCCTCTTCCTGGTGGGAAATGAGAGTTAAATTTGCCCGTCCAGACACCTCCAGCTAGTCTCTCATTGGTTCTCCCTATTCCTGTTCATCTTCCGCAGAAATTGCAAACTGGGCCAAACAGGAGGTTAAAGGCACTGACTCTCCATGTCGGGAGAGTGTTAGTAAAGCGTCTGGAATGTTGCACCCGAGTACCAGGGGACGAGATCGGAGACATATTTGAAGACGTCTCCTGATCACACGGTTGATCATACTCTGGGTTCCACATGCATGTTTTAACTGAAGGAAGAATCCCTTAAACCTGGAGAGTTGAGACCCGTGGAATGGGTACCATGCAATATGACTTCAAAGGGTCTTCATTTGCTCACCGAACCTCTCCAATCCTATCACTGCTGCGTTTATGCCCCTCTACACACGCTTGATTCTCTTTCGGAGACATAGCAATCCATAGGTTTTAAGATACTTACTAGTCAGGTACATTCTTAGGCGTTTAATATGGGGTGTTGAGTCCATTTCGTTGAGCAAGGAGTAGCTCTTGTCTATTCCATATTTGGCTTAAGGAACTTTATCTGTGCTCATTTCAATCTCTGGTTTTATGCAGCACCCCAACTCACCTTTCCCCTTAAGCAAGCATAAGTTGGTTTTCTAAATTTGAGACCCTGTTCTGTTTTGTAATCCAGCTCCTGTGTAGCCAAGTTTACATTCCATGTATTAGTGATATCTTATGATGTTTCTTTTTCTGTGTGACTTCTTTCAGTTAGAATCATCATACCTGAATCCACTCATTAAGCTGCTACGGGCCTGATGACATAGATGTCATTGCTGAGTGATATTGCATTGTACGTAAGTACCACAACTTCTTCATCCATTTTTCACTTTCTGCGATATTGAACTTGTACCGTAAACGAGGTTCTTGTAAACAGAGCCGTCCCAAACTTTGGGGTGGCTGTGTCTTTTTGATTTTCATTTCCCTAAGCTATAGGACCATAAGTGGAAGTGTCCTAGGCTCTGTTGCTTTGTTTTTTAGATGTTTCAGGAAACACCATACACTTCTCCCGAGTGGCTGTTGGCAATTTACATCCCGCCCATCAGCATAACAAGGCTCCCAGTTCTCCATGGCCTGTTCTGTCTTTCTGGATTTTACACTTTTTTCAGATGGCCCTTTTGACCAGGGGGAAGTGAGACTTCATTGTAGTGGAGATTTCCTTTGCAAGCTTGCTTGGTTGGCCAAAAAGGGCGTATGCGTTTTTTCCTGAATATATTCAGGAGAAAACGCATACGCCCTTTTTGGCCAAGTGCATCATTTTGGACGTTCTGCCTCTTTTCCTATGCTTTCAATGCAATTCCAGTCTACCTCCTGAAATCGGTTTCCTGCAATTCTGCCCCGCTTTCAAGTCCTCTTGGCAGCCTTACTTCAGTATATTTTTGGACGATAGCTGTCATTTATAACTCTGCAGGTTTGTGAATTACAGTGCCCCTGAGCTCCTTTCTTCAACTCGCTTTCTTGTGAGCTGGCTGCAACACCGCAGGATTGCTTCAGGCCCTAATCTGGTTCCGGCACGGCATGCTGAGCCTTTGGTTAATTCCTCTTCCTGGTGGGAAATGAGAGTTAAATTTGCCCGTCCAGACACCTCCAGCTAGTCTCTCATTGGTTCTCCCTATTCCTGTTCATCTTCCGCAGAAATTGCAAACTGGGCCAAACAGGAGGTTAAAGGCACTGACTCTCCATGTCGGGAGAGTGTTAGTAAAGCGTCTGGAATGTTGCACCCGAGTACCAGGGGACGAGATCGGAGACATATTTGAAGACGTCTCCTGATCACACGGTTGATCATACTCTGGGTTCCACATGCATGTTTTAGCTGAAGGAAGAATCCCTTAAACCTGGAGACTTGAGACCCGTGGAATGGGTACCATGCAATATGACTCCAAAGGGTCTTCATTTGCTCACCGAACCTCTCCAATCCTATCACTGCTGCGTTTATGCCCCTGTACACATGCTTGATTCCCTTTCGGAGACATAGCAATCCATAGGTTTTAAGATACTTACTAGTCAGGTACATTCTTAGGCGTTTAATATGGGGTGTTGAGTCCATTTCGTTGAGCAAGGAGTAGCTCTTGTCTATTCCATATTTGGCTTAAGGAACTTACTCTGTGCTCATTTCAATCTCTGGTTTTATGCAGCACCCCAACTCACCTTTCCCCTTAAGCAAGCATAAGTTGGTTTTCTAAATTTGAGACCCTGTTCTGTTTTGTAATCCAGTTCCTGTGTAGCCAAGTTTACATTCCGTGTATTAGTGATATCTTATGATGTTTCTTTTTCTGTGTGACTCATTTCAGTTAGAATCATCATACCTGAATCCACTCATTATGCTGCTACGGGCTTGATGACATAGATGTCAGTGCTGAGTGATATTGCATTGTACGTAAGTACCACAACTTCTTCATCCATTTTTCACTTTCTGCGATATTGAACTTGTACCGTTAACGAGGTTCTTGTAAACAGAGCCGTCCCAAACTTTGGGGTGGCTGTGTCTTTTTGATTTTCATTTCCCTAAGCTATAGGACCATAAGTGGAAGTGCCCTAGGCTCTGTTGCTTTGTTTTTTAGATGTTTCAGGAAACACCCTACACTTCTCCTTAGTGGCTGTTGGCAATTTACATCCCGCCCATCAGCATAACAAGGCTCCCAGTTCTCCATGGCCTGTCCTGCCTTTCTGGATTTTACACTTTTTTCAGATGGCCCTTTTGACCGGGGGGAAGTGAGACTTCATTGTAGTGCAGATTTCCTTTGCAAGCTTGCTTGGTTGGCCAAAAAGGGCGTATGCGTTTTTTCCTGAATATATTCAGGAAAAAACGCATACGCCCTTTTTGGCCAAGTGCATCATTTTGGACGTTCTGCCTCTTTTCCTATGCTTTCAATGCAATTCCAGTCTACCTCCTGAAATCGGTTTCCTGCAATTCTGCCCCGCTTTCAAGTCCTCTTGGCAGCCTTACTTCAGTATATTTTTGGACGATAGCTGTCATTTATAACTCTGCAGGTTTGTGAATTACAGTGCCCCTGAGCTCCTTTCTTCAACTCGCTTTCTTGTGAGCTGGCCGCAACACCGCAGGATTGCTTCAGGCCCTAATGTGGTTCCGGCATGGCACGCTGAGCCTTTGGTTAATTCCTCTTCCTGGTGGGAAATGAGAGTTAAATTTGCCCGTCCAGACACCTCCAGCTAGTCTCTCATTGGTTCTCCCTATTCCTGTTCATCTTCCGCAGGAATTGCAAACTGGGCCAAACAGGAGGTTAAAGGCACAGACTCTCCAAGTCGGGAGAGTGTTAGTAAAGCGTCTGGAATGTTGCACCCGAGAAACAGGGGACGAGAACGGAGACATATTTGAATACGTCTCCCGATCACATGGTTGATCATACTCTGGGTTCCACATGCATGTTTTAACTGAAGGAAGAATCCCTTAAACCTGGAGAGTTGAGACCCGTGGAATGGGTACCATGCAATATGACTTCAAAGGGTCTTCATTTGCTCACCGAACCTCTCCAATCCTATCACTGCTGCGTTTATGCCCCTCTACACACGCTTGATTCTCTTTCGGAGACATAGCAATCCATAGGTTTTAAGATACTTACTAGTCAGGTACATTCTTAGGCGTTTAATATGGGGTGTTGAGTCCATTTCGTTGAGCAAGGAGTAGCTCTTGTCTATTCCATATTTGGCTTAAGGAACTTTATCTGTGCTCATTTCAATCTCTGGTTTTATGCAGCACCCCAACTCACCTTTCCCCTTAAGCAAGCATAAGTTGGTTTTCTAAATTTGAGACCCTGTTCTGTTTTGTAATCCAGCTCCTGTGTAGCCAAGTTTACATTCCATGTATTAGTGATATCTTATGATGTTTCTTTTTCTGTGTGACTTCTTTCAGTTAGAATCATCATACCTGAATCCACTCATTAAGCTGCTACGGGCCTGATGACATAGATGTCATTGCTGAGTGATATTGCATTGTACGTAAGTACCACAACTTCTTCATCCATTTTTCACTTTCTGCGATATTGAACTTGTACCGTAAACGAGGTTCTTGTAAACAGAGCCGTCCCAAACTTTGGGGTGGCTGTGTCTTTTTGATTTTCATTTCCCTAAGCTATAGGACCATAAGTGGAAGTGTCCTAGGCTCTGTTGCTTTGTTTTTTAGATGTTTCAGGAAACACCATACACTTCTCCCGAGTGGCTGTTGGCAATTTACATCCCGCCCATCAGCATAACAAGGCTCCCAGTTCTCCATGGCCTGTTCTGTCTTTCTGGATTTTACACTTTTTTCAGATGGCCCTTTTGACCAGGGGGAAGTGAGACTTCATTGTAGTGGAGATTTCCTTTGCAAGCTTGCTTGGTTGGCCAAAAAGGGCGTATGCGTTTTTTCCTGAATATATTCAGGAGAAAACGCATACGCCCTTTTTGGCCAAGTGCATCATTTTGGACGTTCTGCCTCTTTTCCTATGCTTTCAATGCAATTCCAGTCTACCTCCTGAAATCGGTTTCCTGCAATTCTGCCCCGCTTTCAAGTCCTCTTGGCAGCCTTACTTCAGTATATTTTTGGACGATAGCTGTCATTTATAACTCTGCAGGTTTGTGAATTACAGTGCCCCTGAGCTCCTTTCTTCAACTCGCTTTCTTGTGAGCTGGCTGCAACACCGCAGGATTGCTTCAGGCCCTAATCTGGTTCCGGCACGGCATGCTGAGCCTTTGGTTAATTCCTCTTCCTGGTGGGAAATGAGAGTTAAATTTGCCCGTCCAGACACCTCCAGCTAGTCTCTCATTGGTTCTCCCTATTCCTGTTCATCTTCCGCAGAAATTGCAAACTGGGCCAAACAGGAGGTTAAAGGCACTGACTCTCCATGTCGGGAGAGTGTTAGTAAAGCGTCTGGAATGTTGCACCCGAGTACCAGGGGACGAGATCGGAGACATATTTGAAGACGTCTCCTGATCACACGGTTGATCATACTCTGGGTTCCACATGCATGTTTTAGCTGAAGGAAGAATCCCTTAAACCTTGAGACTTGAGACCCGTGGAATGGGTACCATGCAATATGACTCCAAAGGGTCTTCATTTGCTCACCGAACCTCTCCAATCCTATCACTGCTGCGTTTATGCCCCTGTACACATGCTTGATTCCCTTTCGGAGACATAGCAATCCATAGGTTTTAAGATACTTACTAGTCAGGTACATTCTTAGGCGTTTAATATGGGGTGTTGAGTCCATTTCGTTGAGCAAGGAGTAGCTCTTGTCTATTCCATATTTGGCTTAAGGAACTTACTCTGTGCTCATTTCAATCTCTGGTTTTATGCAGCACCCCAACTCACCTTTCCCCTTAAGCAAGCATAAGTTGGTTTTCTAAATTTGAGACCCTGTTCTGTTTTGTAATCCAGTTCCTGTGTAGCCAAGTTTACATTCCGTGTATTAGTGATATCTTATGATGTTTCTTTTTCTGTGTGACTCATTTCAGTTAGAATCATCATACCTGAATCCACTCATTATGCTGCTACGGGCTTGATGACATAGATGTCAGTGCTGAGTGATATTGCATTGTACGTAAGTACCACAACTTCTTCATCCATTTTTCACTTTCTGCGATATTGAACTTGTACCGTTAACGAGGTTCTTGTAAACAGAGCCGTCCCAAACTTTGGGGTGGCTGTGTCTTTTTGATTTTCATTTCCCTAAGCTATAGGACCATAAGTGGAAGTGCCCTAGGCTCTGTTGCTTTGTTTTTTAGATGTTTCAGGAAACACCCTACACTTCTCCTTAGTGGCTGTTGGCAATTTACATCCCGCCCATCAGCATAACAAGGCTCCCAGTTCTCCATGGCCTGTCCTGCCTTTCTGGATTTTACACTTTTTTCAGATGGCCCTTTTGACCGGGGGGAAGTGAGACTTCATTGTAGTGCAGATTTCCTTTGCAAGCTTGCTTGGTTGGCCAAAAAGGGCGTATGCGTTTTTTCCTGAATATATTCAGGAAAAAACGCATACGCCCTTTTTGGCCAAGTGCATCATTTTGGACGTTCTGCCTCTTTTCCTATGCTTTCAATGCAATTCCAGTCTACCTCCTGAAATCGGTTTCCTGCAATTCTGCCCCGCTTTCAAGTCCTCTTGGCAGCCTTACTTCAGTATATTTTTGGACGATAGCTGTCATTTATAACTCTGCAGGTTTGTGAATTACAGTGCCCCTGAGCTCCTTTCTTCAACTCGCTTTCTTGTGAGCTGGCCGCAACACCGCAGGATTGCTTCAGGCCCTAATGTGGTTCCGGCATGGCACGCTGAGCCTTTGGTTAATTCCTCTTCCTGGTGGGAAATGAGAGTTAAATTTGCCCGTCCAGACACCTCCAGCTAGTCTCTCATTGGTTCTCCCTATTCCTGTTCATCTTCCGCAGGAATTGCAAACTGGGCCAAACAGGAGGTTAAAGGCACAGACTCTCCAAGTCGGGAGAGTGTTAGTAAAGCGTCTGGAATGTTGCACCCGAGAAACAGGGGACGAGAACGGAGACATATTTGAATACGTCTCCCGATCACATGGTTGATCATACTCTGGGTTCCACATGCATGGTTTAGCTGAAGGAAGAATCCCTTAAAGCTGGAGAGTTGAGACCCGTGGAATAGGTACCGTGCAATATGACTTCAAAGGGTCTTCATTTGCTCACCGAACCTCTCCAATTCTACCACAGCTGCGTTTATGCCCCTGTACACACGCTTGATTCTCTTTCGGAGACATAGCAATCCATAGGTTTTAAGATACTTACTAGTCAGGTACATTCTTAGGCGTTTAATATGGGGTGTTGAGTCCATTTCGTTGAGCAAGGAGTAGCTCTTGTCTATTCCATATTTGGCTTAAGGAACTTTATCTGTGCTCATTTCAATCTCTGGTTTTATGCAGCACCCCAACTCACCTTTCCCCTTAAGCAAGCATAAGTTGGTTTTCTAAATTTGAGACCCTGTTCTCTTTTGTAATCCAGTTCCTGTGTAGCCAAGTTTACATTCCGTGTATTAGAGATAGCTTATGATGTTTCTTTTTCTGTGTGACTTCTTTCAGTTAGAATCATCATACCTGAATCCACTCATTATGCTGCTACGGGCCTGATGACATAGATGTCATTGCTGAGTGATATTGCATTGTACGTAAGTACCACAACTTCTTCATCCATTTTTCACTTTCTGCGATATTGAACTTGTACCGTAAACGAGGTTCTTGTATACAGAGCCGTCCCAAATTTGGAGTGGCTGTGTCTTTTTGATTTTAATTTCCTTAAGCTATAGGACCATAAGTGGAAGTGCCCTAGGCTCTGTTGCTTTGTTTTTTAGATGTTTCAGGAAACACCATAGACTTCTGCCTAGTGACTGTTGGCAATTTACATCCCGCCCATCAGCATAACAAGGCTCCCAGTTCTCCATGGCCTGTCCTGCCTTTCTGGATTTTACACTTTTTCAGATGGCCCTTTTGACCGGGGGGAAGTGAGACTTCATTGTAGTGGAGATTTCCTTTGCAAGCTTGCTTGGTTGGCCAAAAAGGGCGTATGCGTTTCTTCCTGAATAGGAAAAAACGCATACACCCTTTTTGGCCAAGTGCATCATTGTGGACGGTCTGCCTCTTTTCCTATGCTGTAAATGCAATTCCAGTATACCTCCTGAAATCGGTTTCCTGCAATTCTGCCCCGCTTTCAAGTCCTCTTGGCAGCCTTACTTCAGTATATTTTTGGACGATAGCTGTCATTTATAACTCTGCAGGTTTGTGAATTACAGTGCCCCTGAACTCCTTCCTTCAACTTGCTTTCTTGTGAGCTGGCCGCAACACCGCAGGATTGCTTCAGGTCCTAATCTGGTTCCGGCATGGCACGCTGAGCCTTTGGTTAATTCCTCTTCCTGCTGGGAAATGACAGTTAAATTTGCCCGTCCAGACACCTCCAGCTAGTCTCTCATTGGTTCTCCCTATTCCTGTTCATTTTCCGCAGAAATTGCAAACTGGGCCAAACAGGAGGTTAAAGGCACTGACTCTCCAAGTCGGGAGAGTGTTAGTAAAGCGTCTGGAATATTGCACCCGAGGACCAGGGGACGAGAACGGAGACATATTTGAAGACGTCTCCCGATCACACGGTTGATCATACTCTGGGTTCCACATGCATGTTTTAGCTGAAGGAAGAATCCCTTAAACCTGGAGAGTTGAGACCCGTGGAATGGGTACCATGCAATATGACTTCAAAGGGTCTTCATTTGCTCACCGAACCTCTCCAATCCTATCACTGCTGCGTTTATTCCCCTCTACACACGCTTGATTCCCTTTCGGAGCCATAGCAATCCATAGGTTTTAAGATACTTACTAGTCAGGTACATTCTTAGGCGTTTAATATGGGGTGTTGAGTCCATTTCGTTGAGCAAGGAGTAGCTCTTGTCTATTCCATATTTGGCTTAAGGAACTTTATCTGTGCTCATTTCAATCTCTGGTTTTATGCAGCACCCCAACTCACCTTTCCCCTTAAGCAAGCATAAGTTGGTTTTCTAAATTTGAGACCCTGTTGTGTTTGTAATCCAGTTCCTGTGTAGCCATGTTTACACTGCGTGTATTAGTGATATCTTATGATGTTTCTTTTTCTGTGTGACTTCTTTCAGTTAGAATCATCTTACCTGAATCCACTCATTATGCTGCTACGGGCCTGATGACATAGATGTCATTGGTGAGTGATATTGCATTGTACGTAAGTACCACAACTTCTTCATCCATTTTTCACTTTCTGCGATATTGAACTTGTACCGTAAACGAGGTTCTTGTAAACAGAGCCGTCCCAAACTTTGGGGTGGCTGTGTCTTTTTGATTTTCATTTCCCTAAGCTATAGGACCATAAGTGGAAGTGCCCTAGGCTCTGTTGCTTTGTTTTTTAGATGTTTCAGGAAACACATACACTTCTCCTGAGTGGCTGTTGGCAATTTACATCCCGCCCATCAGCATAACAAGGCTCCCAGTTCTCCATGGCCTGTCCTGCCTTTCTGGATTTTACACTTTTTTCAGATGGCCCTTTTGACCCGGGGGAAGTGAGACTTCATTGTAGTGCAGATTTCCTTTGCAAGCTTGCTTGGTTGGCCAAAAAGGGCGTATGCGTTTTTTCCTGAATATATTCAGGAAAAAACGCATACGCCCTTTTTGGCCAAGTGCATCATTGTGGACGTTCTGCCTCTTTTCCTATGCTTTAAATGTAATTCCAGTCTACCTCCTGAAATCGGTTTCCTGCAATGCTGCCCCGCTTTCAAGTCCTCTTGGCAGCCTTACTTCAGTATATTTTTGGACGATAGCTGTCATTTATAACTCTGCAGGTTTGTGAATTACAGTGTCCCGGAGCTCCTTTCCTCAACTCGATTTCTTGTGAGCTGGCCGCAACACCGCAGGATTGCTTCAGGCCCTAATGTGGTTCCGGCACGGCACGCTGAGCCTTTGGTTAATTCCTCTTCCTGGTGGGAAATGAGAGTTAAATTTGCCCGTCCAGACACCTCCAGCTAGTCTCTCATTGGTTCTCCCTATTCCTGTTCATCTTCCGCAGAAATTGCAAACTGGGCCAAACAGGAGGTTAAAGGCACTGACTCTCCAAGTCGGGAGAGTGTTAGTAAAGCGTCTGGAATGTTGCACTCGACTACAAGGGGACGAGAACGGAGACATATTTGAACACGTCTCCCGATCACACGGTTGATCATACTCTGGGTTCCACATGCATGTTTTAGCTGAAGGAAGAATCCCTTAAACCTGGAGAGTTGAGACCCGTGGAATGGGTACCATGCAATATGACTTCAAAGGGACTTCATTTGCTCACCGAACCTCTCCAATCCTATCACTGCTGCGTTTATTCCCCTGTACACACGCTTGATTCCCTTTCGGAGAAATAGCAATCCATAGGTTTTAAGATACTTACTAGTCAGGTACATTCTTAGGCGTTTAATATGGGGTGTTGAGTCCATTTCGTTGAGCAAGGAGTAGCTCTTGTCTATTCCATATTTGGCTTAAGGAACTTTATCTGTGCTCATTTCAATCTCTGGTTTTATGCAGCACCCCAACTCACCTTTCCCCTTAAGCAAGCATAAGTTGGTTTTCTAAATTTGAGACCCTGTTCTCTTTTGTAATCCAGTTCCTGTGTAGCCAAGTTTACATTCCGTGTATTAGTGATATCTTATGATGTTTCTTTTTCTGTGTGACTTATTTCAGTTAGAATCATCATACCTGAATGCACTCATTATGCTGCTACGGGCCTGATGACATAGATGTCATTGCTGAGTGATATTGCATTGTACGTAAGTACCACAACTTCTTCATCCATTTTTCACTTTCTGCGATATTGAACTTGTACCATAAACGAGGTTCTTGTATACAGAGCCGTCCCAAACTTTGGGGTGGCTGTGTCTTTTTGATTTTAATTTCCTTAAGCTATAGGACCATAAGTGGAAGTGCCCTAGGCTCTGTTGCTTTGTTTTTTAGATGTTTCAGGAAACACCATACACTTCTGCCTAGTGACTGTTGGCAATTTACATCCCGCCCATCAGCATAACAAGGCTCCCAGTTCTCCATGGCCTGTCCTGCCTTTCTGGATTTTACACTTTTTTCAGATGGCCCTTTTGACCGGGGGGAAGTGAGACTTCATTGTAGTGCAGATTTCCTTTGCAAGCTTGCTTGGTTGGCCAAAAAGGGCGTATGCGTTTTTTCCTGAATAGGAAAAAACGCATACGCCCTTTTTGGCCAAGTGCATCATTGTGGACGTTCTGCCTCTTTTCCTATGCTTTCAATGCAATTCCAGTATACCTCCTGAAATCGGTTTCCTGCAATTCTGCCCCGCTTTCAAGTCCTCTTGGCAGCCTTACTTCAGTATATTTTTGGACGATAGCTGTCATTTATAACTCTGCAGGTTTGTGAATTACAGTGCCCCTGAGCTCCTTTCTTCAACTCGCTTTCTTGTGCGCTGGCCGCAACACCGCAGGATTGCTTCAGGCCCTAATCTGGTTCCGGCACGGCACGCTGAGCCTTTGGTTAATTCCTCTTCCTGGTGGGAAATGAGAGTTAAATTTGCCCGTCCAGACACCTCCAGCTAGTCTCTCATTGGTTCTCCCTATTCCTGTTCATCTTCCGCAGAAATTGCAAACTGGGCCAAACAGGAGGTTAAAGGCACTGACTCTCCAAGTCGGGAGAGTGTTAGTAAAGCGTCTGGAATATTGCACCCGAGGACCAGGGGACGAGAACGGAGACATATTTGAACACGTCTCCCGATCACACGGTTGATCATACTCTGGGTTCCACATGCATGTTTTAGCTGAAGGAAGAATCCCTTAAACCTGGAGAGTTGAGACCCGTGGAATGGGTACCATGCAATATGACTTCAAAGGGTCTTCATTTGCTCACCGAACCTCTCCAATCCTATCACTGCTGCGTTTATTCCCCTCTACACACGCTTGATTCCCTTTCGGAGACATAGCAATCCATAGGTTTTAAGATACTTACTAGTCAGGTACATTCTTAGGCGTTTAATATGGGGTGTTGAGTCCATTTCGTTGAGCAAGGAGTAGCTCTTGTCTATTCCATATTTGGCTTAAGGAACTTTATCTGTGCTCATTTCAATCTCTGGTTTTATGCAGCACCCCAACTCACCTTTCCCCTTAAGCAAGCATAATTCGGTTTTCTAAATTTGAGACCCTGTTCTGTTTTGTAATCCAGTTCCTGTGTAGCCAAGTTTACATTCCGTGTATTAGTGATATCTTATGATGTTTCTTTTTCTGTGTGACTTCTTTCAGTTAGAATCATCATACCTGAATCCACTCATTATGCTGCTACGGGCCTGATGACATAGAGGTCATTGCTGAGTGATATTGCATTGTACGTATGTACCACAACTTCTTCATCCATTTTTCACTTTCTGCGATATTGAACTTGTACTGTAAACGAGGTTTTGTAAACAGAGCCGTCCCAAACTTTGGGGTGGCTGTGTCTTTTTGATTTTCATTTCCCTAAGCTATAGGACCATAAGTGGAAGTGCCCTAGGCTCTGTTGCTTTGTTTTTTAGATGTTTCAGGAAACACATACACTTCTCCCGAGTGGCTGTTGGCAATTTACATCCCGCCCATCAGCATAACAAGGCTCCCAGTTCTCCATGGCCTGTCCTGACTTTCTGGATTTTACACTTTTTTCAGATGGCCCTATTGACCCGGGGGAAGTGAGACTTCATTGTAGTGCAGATTTCCTTTGCAAGCTTGCTTGGTTGGCCATAAAGGGCGTATGCGTTTTTTCCTGAATATATTCAGGAAAAAACGCATACGCCCTTTTTGGCCAAGTGCATCATTGTGGACTTTCTGCCTCTTTTCCTATGCTTTCAATGCAATTCCAGTCTACCTCCTGAAATCGGTTTCCTGCAATTCGGCCCCGCTTTCAAGTCCTCTTGGCAGCCTTACTTCAGTATATTTTTGGACGATAGCTGTCATTTATAACTCTGCAGGTTTGTGAATTACAGTGTCCCGGAGCTCCTTTCCTCAACTCGATTTCTTGTGAGCTGGCCGCAACACCGCAGGATTGCTTCAGGCCCTAATCTGGTTCCGGCACGGCACACTGAGCCTTTGGTTAATTCCTCTTCCTGGTGGGAAATGAGAGTTAAATTTGCCCGTCCAGACACCTCCAGCTAGTCTCTCATTGGTTCTCCCTATTCCTGTTCATCTTCCGCAGAAATTGCAAACTGGGCCAAACAGGAGGTTAAAGGCACTGACTCTCCAAGTCGGGAGAGTGTTAGTAAAGCGTCTGGAATGTTGCACCCGAGTACCAGAGGACGAGAACGGAGACATATTTGAACACGTCTCCCGATCACATGGTTGATCATACTCTGGGTTCCACATGCATGTTTTAGCTGAAGGAAGAATCCCTTAAACCTGGAGAGTTGAGACCCGTGGAATGGGTACCATGCAATATGACTTCAGAGGGTCTTCATTTGCTCACCGAACCTCTCCAATCCTATCACTGCTGCGTTTATGCCCCTGTACACACGCTTGATTCTCTTTCGGAGACATAGCAATCCATAGGTTTTAAGATACTTACTAGTCAGGTACATTCTTAGGCGTTTAATATGGGGTGTTGAGTCCATTTCGTTGAGCAAGGAGTAGCTCCTGTCTATTCCATATTTGGCTTAAGGAACTTTATCTGTGCTCATTTCAATCTCTGGTTTTATGCAGCACCCCAACTCACCTTTCCCCTTAAGCAAGCATAAGTTGGTTTTCTAAATTTGAGACCCTGTTCTGTTTTGTAATCCAGTTCCTGTGTAGCCAAGTTTACATTCCGTGTATTAGTGATATCTTATGATGTTTCTTTTTCTGTGTGACTTCTTTCAGTTAGAATCATCATACCTGAATGCACTCATTATGCTGCTACGGGCCTGATGACATAGATGTCATTGCTGAGTGATATTGCATTGTACGTAAGTACCAAACTTCTTCATCCATTTTTCACTTTCTGCGATATTGAACTTGTACCATAAACGAGGTTCTTGTACACAGAGCCGTCCCAAACTTTGGGGTGGTTGTGTCTTTTTTATTTTAATTTCCTTAAGCTATAGGACCATAAGTGGAAGTGCCCTAGGCTCTGTTGCTTTGTTTTTTAGATGTTTCAGGAAACACCATACACTTCTGCCTAGTGACTGTTGGCAATTTACATCCCGCCCATCAGCATAACAAGGCTCCCAGTTCTCCATGGCCTGTCCTGCCTTTCTGGATTTTACACTTTTTTCAGATGGCCCTATTGACCCGGGGGAAGTGAGACTTCATTGTAGTGCAGATTTCCTTTGCAAGCTTGCTTGGTTGGCCAAAAAGGGCGTATGCGTTTTTTCCAGAATATATTCAGGAAAAACGCATACGCCCTTTTTGGCCAAGTGCATCATTGTGGACATTCTGCCTCATTTCCTATGCTTTCAATGCAATTCCAGTCTACCTCCTGAAATCGGTTTCCTGCAATTCTGCCCCGCTTTCAAGTCCTCTTGGCAGCCTTACTTCAGTATATTTTTGGACGATAGCTGACATTTATAACTCTGCAGGTTTGAGAATTACAGTGACCCTGAGCTCCTTTCTTCAACTTGCTTTCTTGCGAGCTGGCCGCAACACCGCAGGATTGCTTCAGGCCCTAATCTGGTTCCGGCACGGCACGCTGAGCCTTTGGTTAATTCCTCTTCCTGTTGGGAAATGAGAGTTAAATTTGCCCGTCCAGACACCTCCAGCTAGTCTCTCATTGGTTCTCCCTATTCCTGTTCATCTTCCGCAGAAATTGCAAACTGGGCCAAACAGGAGGTTAAAGGCACTGACTCTCCAAGTCGGGAGAGTGTTAGTAAATCGTTTGGAATGTTGCACCCGAGAAACAGGGGACGAGAACGGAGACATATTTGAACACGTCCCCCGATCACATGGTTGATCATACTCTGGGTTCCACATGCATGTTTTAGCTGAAGGAAGAATCCCTTAAAGCTGGAGAGTTGAGACCCGTGGAATGGGTACCGTGCAATATGACTTCAAAGGTTCTTCATTTGCTCACCGAACCTCTCCAATTCTACCACTGCTGCGTTTATGCCCCTGTACACACGCTTGATTCTCTTTCGGACACATAGCAATCCATAGGTTTTAAGATACTTACTAGTCAGGTACATTCTTAGGCGTTTAATATGGGGTGTTGAGTCCATTTCGTTGAGCAAGGAGTAGCTCTTGTCTATTCCATATTTGGCTTAAGGTACTTTATCTGTGCTCATTTCAATCTCTGGTTTTATGCAGCACCCCAACTCACCTTTCCCCTTAAGCAAGCATAATTTGGTTTTCTAAATTTGAGACCCTGTTCTGTTTTGTAATCCAGTTCCTGTGTAGCCAAGTTTACATTCCGTGTATTAGTGATATCTTATGATGTTTCTTTTTCTGTGTGACTTCTTTCAGTTAGAATCATCATACCTGAATCCACTCATTATGCTGCTACGGGCCTGATGACATAGAGGTCATTGCTGAGTGATATTGCATTGTACGTAAGTACCACAACTTCTTCATCCATTTTTCACTTTCTGCGATATTGAACTTGTACCGTAAACGAGGTTTTGTAAACAGAGCCGTCCCAAAATTTGGGGTGGCTGTGTCTTTTTGATTTTCATTTCCCTAAGCTATAGGACCATAAGTGGAAGTGCCCTAGGCTCTGTTGCTTTGTTTTTTAGATGTTTCAGGAAACACATACACTTCTCCCGAGTGGCTGTTGGCAATTTACATCCCGCCCATCAGCATAACAAGGCTCCCAGTTCTCCATGGCCTGTCCTGACTTTCTGGATTTTACACTTTTTTCAGATGGCCCTATTGACCCGGGGGAAGTGAGACTTCATTGTAGTGCAGATTTCCTTTGCAAGCTTGCTTGGTTGGCCATAAAGGGCGTATGCGTTTTTTCCTGAATATATTCAGGAAAAAACGCATACGCCCTTTTTGGCCAAGTGCATCATTGTGGACTTTCTGCCTCTTTTCCTATGCTTTCAATGCAATTCCAGTCTACCTCCTGAAATCGGTTTCCTGCAATTCTGCCCCACTTTCAAGTCCTCTTGGCAGCCTTACTTCAGTATATTTTTGGACGATAGCTGTCATTTATAACTCTGCATGTTTGTGAATTACAGTGTCCCGGAGCTCCTTTCCTCAACTCGATTTCTTGTGAGCTGGCCGCAACACCGCAGGATTGCTTCAGGCCCTAATCTGGTTCCGGCACTGCACGCTGAGCCTTTGGTTAATTCCTCTTCCTGGTGGGAAATGAGAGTTAAATTTGCCCGTCCAGACACCTCCAGCTAGTCTCTCATTGGTTCTCCCTATTCCTGTTCATCTTCCGCAGAAATTGCAAACTGGGCCAAACAGGAGGTTAAAGGCACTGACTCTCCAAGTCGGGAGAGTGTTAATAAAGCGTCTGGAATGTTGCACCCGAGTACCAGAGGACGAGAACGGAGACATATTTGAACACGTCTCCCGATCACATGGTTGATCATACTCTGGGTTCCACATGCATGTTTTAGCTGAAGGAAGAATCCCTTAAACCTGGAGAGTTGAGACCCGTGGAATGGGTACCATGCAATATGACTTCAGAGGGTCTTCATTTGCTCACCGAACCTCTCCAATCCTATCACTGCTGCGTTTATGCCCCTGTACACACGCTTGATTCTCTTTCGGAGACATAGCAATCCATAGGTTTTAAGATACTTACTAGTCAGGTACATTCTTAGGCGTTTAATATGGGGTGTTGAGTCCATTTCGTTGAGCAAGGAGTAGCTCTTGTCTATTCCATATTTGGCTTAAGGAACTTTATCTGTGCTCATTTCAATCTCTGGTTTTATGCAGCACCCCAACTCACCTTTCCCCTTAAGCAAGCATAAGTTGGTTTTCTAAATTTGAGACCCTGTTCTGTTTTGTAATCCAGTTCCTGTGTAGCCAAGTTTACATTCCGTGTATTAGTGATATCTTATGATGTTTCTTTTTCTGTGTGACTTATTTCAGTTAGAATCATCATACCTGAATGCACTCATTATGCTGCTACGGGCCTGATGACATAGATGTCATTGCTGAGTGATATTGCATTGTACGTAAGTACCAAACTTCTTCATCCATTTTTCACTTTCTGCGATATTGAACTTGTACCATAAACGAGGTTCTTGTATACAGAGCCGTCCCAAACTTTGGGGTGGCTGTGTCTTTTTGATTTTAATTTCCTTAAGCTATAGGACCATAAGTGGAAGTGCCCTAGGCTCTGTTGCTTTGTTTTTTAGATGTTTCAGGAAACACCATACACTTCTGCCTAGTGACTGTTGGCAATTTACATCCCGCCCATCAGCATAACAAGGATCCCAGTTCTCCATGGCCTGTCCTGCCTTTCTGGATTTTACACTTTTTTCAGATGGCCCTTTTGACCGGGGGGAAGTGAGACTTCATTGTAGTGCAGATTTCCTTTGCAAGCTTGCTTGGTTGGCCAAAAAGGGCGTATGCGTTTTTTCCTGAATATATTCAGGAAAAAACGCATACGCCCTTTTTGGCCAAGTGCATCATTGTGGACGTTCTGCCTCTTTTCCTATGCTTTAAATGCAATTCCAGTCTACCTCCTGAAATCGGTTTCCTGCAATTCGGCCCCGCTTTCAAGTCCTCTTGGCAGCCTTACTTCAGTATATTTTTGGACGATAGCTGTCATTTATAACTCTGCAGGTTTGTGAATTACAGTGCCCCTGAGCTCCTTTCTTCAACTCGCTTTCTTGTGAGCTGGCCACAACACCGCAGGATTGCTTCAGGCCCTAATGTGGTTCCGGCACGGCACGCTGAGCCTTTGGTTAATTCCTCTTCCTGGTGGGAAATGAGAGTTAAATTTGCCCGTCCAGACACCTCCAGCTAGTCTCTCATTGGTTCTCCCTATTCCTGTTCATCTTCCACAGAAATTGCAAACTGGGCCAAACAGGAGGTTAAAGGCACTGACTCTCCAAGTCGGGAGAGTGTTAGTAAAGCATCTGGAATGTTGCACCCGAGTACCAGGGGACGAGAACGGAGACATATTTGAAGACGTCTCCCGATCACACGGTTGATCATACTCTGGGTTCCACATGCATGTTTTAGCTGAAGGAAGAATCCCTTAAACCTGGAGAGTTGAGACCCGTGGAATGGGTACCATGTAATATGACTTCAAAGGGTCTTCATTTGCTCACCGAACCTCTCCAATCCTATCACTGCTGCGTTTATGCCCCTGTACAGAGGCTTGATTCTCTTTCGGAGACATAGCAATCCATAGGTTTTAAGATACTTACTAGTCAGGTACATTCTTAGGCGCTTAATATGGGGTTTTGAGTCCATTTCGTTGAGCAAGGAGTAGCTCTTGTCTATTCCATATTTGGCTTAAGGAAGTTTATCTGTGCTCATTACAATCTCTGGTTTTATGCAGCACCCCAACTCACCTTTTCCCTTAAGCAAGCATAAGTTGGTTTTCTAAATTTGAGACCCTGTTCTGTTTGTAATCCAGTTCCTGTGTAGCCAAGTTTACATTCCGTGTATTAGTGATATCTTATGATGTTTCTTTTTCTGTGTGACTTATTTCAGGTAGAATCATCATACCTGAATCCACTCATTATGCTGCTATGTTCCTGATGACATAGATGTCATTGCTGAGTGATATTGCATTGTACGTAAGTACCACAGCTTCTTCATCCATTTTTCACTTTCTGCGATATTGAACTTGTACCGTAAACGAGGTTCTTGTAAACAGAGCCGTCCCAAACTTTGGGGTGGCTGTGTCTTTTTGATTTTCATTTCCCTAAGCTATAGGACCATAAGTGGAAGTTCCCTAGGCTCTGATGCTTTGTTTTTTAGATGTTTCAGGAAACACCATACACTTCTCCCGAGTGGCTGTTGGCAATTTACATCCCGCCCATCAGCATAACAAGGCTCCCAGTTCTCCATGGCCTGTCCTGCCTTTCTGGATTTTACACTTTTTTCAGATGGACCTTTTGACCGGGGGGAAGTGAGACTTCATTGTAGTGCAGATTTCCTTTGCAAGCTTGCTTGGTTGGCCAGAAAGGGCGTATGCGTTTTTTCCTGAATATATTCAGGAAAAAACGCATACGCCCTTTTTGGCCAAGTGCATCATTGTGGACGTTCTGCCTCTTTTCCTATGCTTTAAATGCAATTCCAGTCTACCTCCTGAAATCGGTTTCCTGCAATTCGGCCCCGCTTTCAAGTCCTCTTGGCAGCCTTACTTCAGTATATTTTTGGACGATAGCTGTCATTTATAACTGCAGGTTTGTGAATTACAGTGCCCCTGAGCTCCTTTCTTCAACTCGCTTTCTTGTGAGCTGGCCGCAACACCGCAGGATTGCTTCAGGCCCTAATGTGGTTCCGGCACGGCACGCTGAGCCTTTGGTTAATTCCTCTTCCTGGTGGGAAATGAGAGTTAAATTTGCCCGTCCAGACACCTCCAGCTAGTCTCTCATTGGTTCTCCCTATTCCTGTTCATCTTCCACAGAAATTGCAAACTGGGCCAAACAGGAGGTTAAAGGCACTGACTCTCCAAGTCGGGAGAGTGTTAGTAAAGCATCTGGAATGTTGCACCCGACTACCAGGGGACGAGAACGGAGACATATTTGAAGACGTCTCCCGATCACACGGTTGATCATACTCTGGGTTCCACATGCATGTTTTAGCTGAAGGAAGAATCCCTTAAACCTGGAGAGTTGAGACCCGTGGAATGGGTACCATGTAATATGACTTCAAAGGGTCTTCATTTGCTCACCGAACCTCTCCAATCCTATCACTGCTGCGTTTATGCCCCTGTACAGAGGCTTGATTCTCTTTCGGAGACATAGCAATCCATAGGTTTTAAGATACTTTCTAGTCAGGTATATTCTTAGGCGTTTAATATGGGGTGTTGAGTCCATTTCGTTGAGCAAGGAGTAGCTCTTGTTTATTACATATTTGGCTTAAGGAATATACTCTGTGCTCATATCAATCACTGGTTTTATGCAGCACCCCAACTCACCTTTCCCCTTAAGCAAGCATAAGTTGGTTTTCTAAATTTGAGACCCTGTTCTGTTTTGTAATCCAGTTCCTGTGTAGCCAAGTTTACATTCCGTGTATTAGTGATATCTTATGATGTTTCTTTTTCTGCGTGACTTATTTCAGGTAGAATCATCATACCTGAATCCACTCATTATGCTGCTACGGGCCTGATGACATAGATGTCAGTGCTGAGTGATATTGCATTGTACGTAAGTACCACAACTTCTTCATCCATTTTTCACTTTCTGCGATATTGAACTTGTACCGTAAACGAGGTTCTTGTAAACAGAGCCGTCCCAAACTTTGGGGTGGCTGTGTCTTTTTGATTTTCATTTCCCTAAGCTATAGGACCATAAGTGGAAGTGCCCTAGGCTCTGTTGCTTTGTTTTTTAGATGTTTCAGGAAACACATACACTTCTCCCGAGTGGCTGTTGGCAATTTACATCCCGCCCATCAGCATAACAAGGCTCCCAGTTCTCCATGGCCTGTCCTGCCTTTCTGGATTTTACACTTTTTTCAGATGGCCCTTTTGACCGGGGGGAAGTGAGACTTCATTGTAGTGCAGATTTCCTTTGCAAGCTTGCTTGGTTGGCCAAAAAGGGCGTATGCGTTTTTTCCTGAATATATTCAGGAAAAAACGCATACGCCCTTTTTGGCCAAGTGCATCATTGTGGACGTTCTGCCTCTTTTCCTATGCTTTAAATGCAATTCCAGTCTACCTCCTGAAATCGGTTTCCTGCAATTCTGCCCCGCTTTCGAGTCCTCTTGGCAGCCTTACTTCAGTATATTTTTGGACGATAGCTGTCATTTATAACTCTGCAGGTTTGTGAATTACAGTGCCCCGGAGCTCCTTTCCTCAACTCGCTTTCTTGTGAGCTGGCCGCAACACCGCAGGATTGCTTCAGACCCTAATCTGGTTCCGGCACGGCACGCTGAGCCTTTGGTTAATTCCTCTTCCTGGTGGGAAATGAGAGTTAAATTTGCCCGTCCAGACACCTCCAGCTAGTCTCTCATTGGTTCTCCCTATTCCTGTTCATCTTCTGCAGAAATTGTAAACTGGGCCAAACAGGAGGTTAAAGGCACTGACTCTCCAAGTCGGGAGAGTGTTAGTAAAGCGTCTGGAATGTTGCACCCGAGTACCAGGGGATGAGAACGGAGACATATTTGAACACGTCTCCCGATCACACGGTTGATCATACTCTGAGTTCCACATGCATGTTTTAGCTGAAGGAAGAATCCCTTAAACCTGGAGAGTTGAGACCCGTGGAATGGGTACCATGCAATATGACTTCAAAGGGTGTTCATTTGCTCACCGAACCTCTCCAATCCTATCACTGCTGCGTTTATTCCCCTCTACAAACGCTTGATTCCCTTTTGGAGATATAGCAATCCATAGGTTTTAAGATACTTACTAGTCAGGTACATTCTTAGGCGCTTAATATGGGGTGTTGAGTCCATTTCGTTGAGCAAGGAGTAGCTCTTGTCTATTCCATATTTGGCTTAAGGAACTTTATCTGTGCTCATTTCAATCTCTGGTTTTATGCAGCACCCCAACTCACCTTTTCCCTTAAACAAGCATAAGTTGGTTTTCTAAATTTGAGACCCTGTTCTGTTTTGTAATCCAGTTCCTGTGTAGCCAAGTTTACATTCCGTGTATTAGTGATATCTTATGATGTTTCTTTTTCTGTGTGACTTATTTCAGGTAGAATCATCATACCTGAATCCACTCATTATGCTGCTACGTGCCTGATGACATAGATGTCATTGCTGAGTGATATTGCATTGTACGTAAGTACCACAGCTTCTTCATCCATTTTTCACTTTCTGCGATATTGAACTTGTACCGTAAACGAGGTTCTTGTAAACAGAGCCGTCCCAAACTTTGGGGTGGCTGTGTCTTTTTGATTTTCATTTCCCTAAGCTATAGGACCATAAGTGGAAGTTCCCTAGGCTCTGTTGCTTTGTTTTTTAGATGTTTCAGGAAACACATACACTTCTCTCGAGTGGCTGTTGGCAATTTACATCCCGCCCATCAGCATAACAAGGCTCCCAGTTCTCCATGGCCTGTCCTGCCTTTCTGGATTTTACACTTTTTTCAGATGGCCCTTTTGACCAGGGGGAAGTGAGATTTCATTGTAGTGCAGATTTCCTTTGCAAGCTTGCTTGGTTGGCCAAAAAGGGCGTATGCGTTTTTTCCTGAATATATTCAGGAAAAAACGCATACGCCCTTTTTGGCCAAGTGCATCATTGTGGACGTTCTGCCTCTTTTCCTATGCTTTAAATGCAATTCCAGTCTACCTCCTGAAATCGGTTTCCTGCAATTCTGCCCTGCTTTCAAGTCCTCTTGGCAGCCTTACTTCAGTATATTTTTGGACGATAGCTGTCATTTATAACTCTGCAGGTTTGTGAATTACAGTGTCCCGGAGCTCCTTTCCTCAACTCGCTTTCTTGTGAGCTGGCCGCAACACCGC
The DNA here is from genome assembly GCF_963455315.2 of Globicephala melas. Classification (NCBI taxonomy): domain Eukaryota; kingdom Metazoa; phylum Chordata; class Mammalia; order Artiodactyla; family Delphinidae; genus Globicephala; species Globicephala melas. The sequence goes on along the minus strand of NW_027207500.1, from coordinate 181,705 downwards.
AGGATTGCTTCAGGCCCTAATCTGGTTCCGGCACGGCACGCTGAGCCTTTGGTTAATTCCTCTTCCTGGTGGGAAATGAGAGTTAAATTTGGCCGTCCAGACACCTCCAGCTAGTCTCTCATTGGTTCTCCCTATTCCTGTTCATCTTCTGCAGAAATTGCAAACTGGGCCAAACAGGAGGTTAAAGGAACTGACTCTTCAAGTCGGGAGAGTGTTAGTAAAGCGTCTGGAATGTTGCACCCGAGTACCAGGGGACGAGAACGGAGACATATTTGAAGACGTCTCCCGATCACACGGTTGATCATACTCTGGGTTCCACATGCATGTTTTAGCTGAAGGAAGAATCCCTTAAACCTGGAGAGTTGAGACCCGTGGAATGGGTACCATGTAATATGACTTCAAAGGGTCTTCATTTGCTCACCGAACCTCTCCAATCCTATCACTGCTGCGTTTATGCCCCTGTACAGAGGCTTGATTCTCTTTCGGAGACATAGCAATCCATAGGTTTTAAGATACTTTCTAGTCAGGTATATTCTTAGGCGTTTAATATGGGGTGTTGAGTCCATTTCGTTGAGCAAGGAGTAGCTCTTGTTTATTACATATTTGGCTTAAGGAATATACTCTGTGCTCATATCAATCACTGGTTTTATGCAGCACCCCAACTCACCTTTCCCCTTAAGCAAGCATAAGTTGGTTTTCTAAATTTGAGACCCTGTTCTGTTTTGTAATCCAGTTCCTGTGTAGCCAAGTTTACATTCCGTGTATTAGTGATATCTTATGATGTTTCTTTTTCTGCGTGACTTATTTCAGGTAGAATCATCATACCTGAATCCACTCATTATGCTGCTACGGGCCTGATGACATAGATGTCAGTGCTGAGTGATATTGCATTGTACGTAAGTACCACAACTTCTTCATCCATTTTTCACTTTCTGCGATATTGAACTTGTACCGTAAACGAGGTTCTTGTAAACAGAGCCGTCCCAAACTTTGGGGTGGCTGTGTCTTTTTGATTTTCATTTCCCTAATCTATAGGACCATAAGTGGAAGTGCCCTAGGCTCTGTTGCTTTGTTTTTTAGATGTTTCAGGAAACACCATACACTTCTCCCGAGTGGCTGTTGGCAATTTACATCCCGCCCATCAGCATAACAAGGCTCCCAGTTCTCCATGGCCTGTCCTGCCTTTCTGGATTTTACACTTTTTTCAGATTGACCTTTTGACCGGGGGGAAGTGAGACTTCATTGTAGTGCAGATTTCCTTTGCAAGCTTGCTTGGTTGGCCAAAAAGGGCGTATGCGTTTTTTCCTGAATATATTCAGGAAAAAACGCATACGCCCTTTTTGGCCAAGTGCATCATTGTGGACGTTCTGCCTCTTTTCCTATGCTTTAAATGCAATTCCAGTCTACCTCCTGAAATCGGTTTCCTGCAATTCGGCCCCGCTTTCAAGTCCTCTTGGCAGCCTTACTTCAGTATATTTTTGGACGATAGCTGTCATTTATAACTCTGCAGGTTTGTGAATTACAGTGCCCCTGAGCTCCTTTCTTCAACTCGCTTTCTTGTAAGCTGGCCGCAACACCGCAGGATTGCTTCAGGCCCTAATGTGGTTCCGGCACGGCACGCTGAGCCTTTGGTTAATTCCTCTTCCTGGTGGGAAATGAGAGTTAAATTTGCCCGTCCAGACACCTCCAGCTAGTCTCTCATTGGTTCTCCCTATTCCTGTTCATCTTCCGCAGAAATTGCAAACTGGGCCAAACAGGAGGTTAAAGGCACTGACTCTCCAAGTCGGGAGAGTGTTAGTAAAGCATCTGGAATGTTGCACCCGAGTACCATGGGACGAGAACGGAGACATATTTGAAGACGTCTCCCGATCACACGGTTGATCATACTCTGGGTTCCACATGCATGGTTTAGCTGAAGGAAGAATCCCTTAAACCTGGAGAGTTGAGACCCGTGGAATGGGTACCATGAAATATGACTTCAAAGGGTGTTCATTTGCTCACCGAACCTCTCCAATCCTATCACTGCTGCATTTATGCCCCTGTACACACGCTTGATTCCCTTTCAGAGACATAGCAATCCATAGGTTTTAAGATACTTACAAGTCAGGTACATTCTTAGGCGTTTAATATGGGGTGTTGAGTCCATTTCATTGAGCAAGGAGTAGCTCTTGTCTATTCCATATTTGACTTAAGGAACTTACTCTGTGCTCATTTCAATCTCTGGTTTTATGCAGCACCCCAACTCACCTTTCCCCTTAAGCAAGCATAAGTTGGTTTTCTAAATTTGAGACCCTGTTCTGTTTTGTAATCCAGTTCCTGTGTAGCCAAGTTTACATTCCGTGTATTAGTGATATCTTATGATGTTTCTTTTTCTGCGTGACTTATTTCAGGTAGAATCATCATACCTGAATCCACTCATTATGCTGCTGCGGGCCTGATGACATAGATGTCAGTGCTGAGTGATATTGCATTGTACGTAAGTACCACAACTTCTTCATCCATTTTTCACTTTCTGCGATATTGAACTTGTACCGTAAACGAGGTTCTTGTAACCAGAGCCGTCCCAAACTTTGGGGTGGCTGTGTCTTTTTGATTTTCATTTCCCTAAGCTATAGGACCATAAGTGGAAGTGCCCTAGGCTCTGTTGCTTTGTTTTTTAGATGTTTCAGGAAACACATACACTTCTCCCGAGTGGCTGTTGGCAATTTACATCCCGCCCATCAGCATAACAAGGCTCCCAGTTCTCCATGGCCTGTCCTGCCTTTCTGGATTTTACACTTTTTTCAGATGGCCCTTTTGACCGGGGGGAAGTGAGACTTCATTGTAGTGGAGATTTCCTTTGCAAGCTTGCTTGGTTGGCCAAAAAGGGCGTATGCGTTTTTTCCTGAATATATTCAGGAAAAAACGCATACGCCCTTTTTGGCCAAGTGCATCATTGTGGACGTTCTGCCTCTTTTCCTATGCTTTAAATGCAATTCCAGTCTACCTCCTGAAATCGGTTTCCTGCAATTCTGCCCCGCTTTCGAGTCCTCTTGGCAGCCTTACTTCAGTATATTTTTGGACGATAGCTGTCATTTATAACTCTGCAGGTTTGTGAATTACAGTGCCCCGGAGCTCCTTTCCTCAACTCGCTTTCTTGTGAGCTGGCCGCAACACCGCAGGATTGCTTCAGACCCTAATCTGGTTCCGGCACGGCACGCTGAGCCTTTGGTTAATTCCTCTTCCTGGTGGGAAATGAGAGTTAAATTTGCCCGTCCAGACACCTCCAGCTAGTCTCTCATTGGTTCTCCCTATTCCTGTTCATCTTCTGCAGAAATTGTAAACTGGGCCAAACAGGAGGTTAAAGGCACTGACTCTCCAAGTCGGGAGAGTGTTAGTAAAGCGTCTGGAATGTTGCACCCGAGTACCAGGGGACGAGAACGGAGACATATTTGAACACGTCTCCCGATCACACGGTTGATCATACTCTGAGTTCCACATGCATGTTTTAGCTGAAGGAAGAATCCCTTAAACCTGGAGAGTTGAGATCCGTGGAATGGGTACCATGCAATATGACTTCAAAGGGTGTTCATTTGCTCACCGAACCTCTCCAATCCTATCACTGCTGCGTTTATTCCCCTCTACAAACGCTTGATTCCCTTTTGGAGATATAGCAATCCATAGGTTTTAAGATACTTACTAGTCAGGTACATTCTTAGGCGCTTAATATGGGGTGTTGAGTCCATTTCGTTGAGCAAGGAGTAGCTCTTGTCTATTCCATATTTGGCTTAAGGAACTTTATCTGTGCTCATTTCAATCTCTGGTTTTATGCAGCACCCCAACTCACCTTTTCCCTTAAGCAAGCATAAGTTGGTTTTCTAAATTTGAGACCCTGTTCTGTTTTGTAATCCAGTTCCTGTGTAGCCAAGTTTACATTCCGTGTATTAGTGATATCTTATGATGTTTCTTTTTCTGTGTGACTTATTTCAGGTAGAATCATCATACCTGAATCCACTCATTATGCTGCTACGAGCCTGATGACATAGATGTCATTGCTGAGTGATATTGCATTGTACGTAAGTACCACAGCTTCTTCATCCATTTTTCACTTTCTGCGATATTGAACTTGTACCGTAAACGAGGTTCTTGTAAACAGAGCCGTCCCAAACTTTGGGGTGGCTGTGTCTTTTTGATTTTCATTTCCCTAAGCTATAGGACCATAAGTGGAAGTTCCCTAGGCTCTGTTGCTTTGTTTTTTAGATGTTTCAGGAAACACATACACTTCTCTCGAGTGGCTGTTGGCAATTTACATCCCGCCCATCAGCATAACAAGGCTCCCAGTTCTCCATGGCCTGTCCTGCCTTTCTGGATTTTACACTTTTTTCAGATGGCCCTTTTGACCAGGGGGAAGTGAGATTTCATTGTAGTGCAGATTTCCTTTGCAAGCTTGCTTGGTTGGCCAAAAAGGGCGTATGCGTTTTTTCCTGAATATATTCAGGAAAAAACGCATACGCCCTTTTTGGCCAAGTGCATCATTGTGGACGTTCTGCCTCTTTTCCTATGCTTTAAATGCAATTCCAGTCTACCTCCTGAAATCGGTTTCCTGCAATTCTGCCCTGCTTTCAAGTCCTCTTGGCAGCCTTACTTCAGTATATTTTTGGACGATAGCTGTCATTTATAACTCTGCAGGTTTGTGAATTACAGTGTCCCGGAGCTCCTTTCCTCAACTCGCTTTCTTGTGAGCTGGCCGCAACACCGCAGGATTGCTTCAGGCCCTAATCTGGTTCCGGCACGGCACGCTGAGCCTTTGGTTAATTCCTCTTCCTGGTGGGAAATGAGAGTTAAATTTGGCCGTCCAGACACCTCCAGCTAGTCTCTCATTGGTTCTCCCTATTCCTGTTCATCTTCTGCAGAAATTGCAAACTGGGCCAAACAGGAGGTTAAAGGAACTGACTCTTCAAGTCGGGAGAGTGTTAGTAAAGCGTCTGGAATGTTGCACCCGAGTACCAGGGGACGAGAACGGAGACATATTTGAACACGTCTCCCGATCACACGGTTGATCATACTCTGGGTTCCACATGAATGTTTTAGCTGAAGGAAGAATCCCTTAAACCTGGAGAGTTGTGACCCATGGAATGGGAACCATGCAATATGACTTCAAAGGGTGTTCATTTGCTCACCGAACCTCTCCAATCCTATCACTGCTGCGTTTATGCCCCTGTACACACGCTTGATTCTCTTTCGGAGACATAGCAATCCATAGGTTTTAAGATACTTACTAGTCAGGTACATTCTTAGGCGTTTCATATGGGGTGTTGAGTCCATTTCGTTGAGCAAGGAGTAGCTCTTGTCTATTCCATATTTGGCTTAAGGAACTTTATCTGTGCTCATTTCAATCTCTGGTTTTATGCAGCACCCCAACTCACCATTCCCCTTAAGCAAGCATAAGTTGGTTTTCTAAATTTGAGACCCTGTTCTGTTTTGTAATCCAGTTCCTGTGTAGCCAAGTTTACAATCCGTGTATTAGTGATATCTTATGATGTTTCTTTTTCTGTGTGACTTATTTCAGGTAGAATCATCATACCTGAATCCACTCATTATGCTGCTACGTGCCTGATGACATAGATGTCATTGCTGAGTGATATTGCATTGTACGTAAGTACCACAGCTTCTTCATCCATTTTTCACTTTCTGCGATATTGAACTTGTACCGTAAACGAGGTTCTTGTAAACAGAGCCGTCCCAAACTTTGGGGTGGCTGTGTCTTTTTGATTTTCATTTCCCTAAGCTATAGGACCATAAGTGGAAGTGCCCTAGGCTCTGTTGCTTTGTTTTTTAGATGTTTCAGGAAACACCATACACTTCTCCCGAGTGGCTGTTGGCAATTTACATCCCGCCCATCAGCATAACAAGGCTCCCAGTTCTCCATGGCCTGTCCTGCCTTTCTGGATTTTACACTTTTTTCATATGGCCCTTTTGACCGGGGGGAAGTGAGACTTCATTGTAGTGCAGATTTCCTTTGCAAGCTTGCTTGGTTGGCCAAAAAGGGCGCATGCGTTTTTTCCTGAATATATTCAGGAAAAAACGCATACGCACTTTTTGGCCAAGTGCATCATTGTGGACGTTCTGCCTCTTTTCCTATGCTTTAAATGCAATTCCAGTCTACCTCCTGAAATCGGTTTCCTGCAATTCTGCCCCGCTTTCAAGTCCTCTTGGCAGCCTTACTTCAGTATATTTTTGGACGATAGCTGTCATTTATAACTCTGCAGGTTTGTGAATTACAGTGCCCCTGAGCTCCTTTCTTCAACTCGCTTTCTTGTGAGCTGGCCGCAACACTGCAGGATTGCTTCAGGCCCTAATCTGGTTCCGGCACGGCACGCTGAGCCTTTGGTTAATTCCTCTTCCTGGTGGGAAATGAGAGTTAAATTTGCCCGTCCAGACACCTCCAGCTAGTCTCTCATTGGTTCTCCTTATTCCTGTTCATCTTCCGCAGAAATTGCAAACTGGGCCAAACAGGAGGTTAAAGGCACTGACTCTCCAAGTCGGGTGAGTGTTAGTAAAGCATCTGGAATGTTGCACCCGAGTACCAGGGGACGAGAACGGAGACATATTTGAAGACGTCTCCCGATCACACGGTTGATCATACTCTGGGTTCCACATGCATGTTTTAGCTGAAGGAAGAATCCCTTAAACCTGGAGAGTTGAGACCCGTGGAATGGGTACCATGCAATATGACTTCAAAGGGTGTTCATTTGCTCACCGAACCTCTCCAATCCTATCACTGCTGCGTTTATGCCCCTGTACACACGCTTGATTCCCTTTCAGAGACATAGCAATCCATACGTTTTAAGATACTTACAAGTCAGGTACATTCTTAGGCGTTTAATATGGGGTGTTGAGTCCATTTCGTTGAGCAAGGAGTAGCTCTTGTCTATTCCATATTTGGCTTAAGGAACTTACTCTGTGCTCATTTCAATCTCTGGTTTTATGCAGCACCCCAACTCACCTTTCCCCTTAAGCAAGCATAACTTGGTTTTCTAAATTTGAGACCCTGTTCTGTTTTGTAATCCAGTTCCTGTGTAGCCAAGTTTACATTCCGTGTATTAGTGATATCTTATGATGTTCCTTTTTCTGCGTGACTTATTTCTGGTAGAATCATCATACCTGAATCCACTCATTATGCTGCTGCGGGCCTGATGACATAGATGTCATTGCTGAGTGATATTGCATTGTACGTAAGTACCACAACTTCTTCATCCATTTTTCACTTTCTGCGATATTGAACTTGTACCGTAAACGAGGTTCTTGTAAACAGAGCCGTCCCAAAATTTCGGGTGGCTGTGTCTTTTTGATTTTCATTTCCCTAAGCTATAGGACCATAAGTGGAAGTGCCCTAGGCTCTGTTGCTTTGTTTTTTAGATGTTTCAGGAAACACCATACACTTCTCCCGAGTGGCTGTTGGCAATTTACATCCCGCCCATAAGCATAACAAGGCTCCCAGTTCTCCATGGCCTGTCCTGCCTTTCTGGATTTTACACTTTTTTCAGATGGCCCTTTTGACCGGGGGGAAGTGAGATTTCATTGTAGTGCAGATTTCCTTTGCAAGCTTGCTTGGTTGGCCAAAAAGGGCGTATGCGTTTTTTCCTGAATCAGGAAAAAACGCATACGCCCTTTTTGGCCAAGTGCATCATTGTGGACGTTCTGCCTCTTTTCCTATGCTTTCAATGCAATTCCAGTCTACCTCCTGAAATCGGTTTCCTGCAATTCTGTCCCGCTTTCAAGTCCTCTTGGCAGCCTTACTTCAGTATATTTTTGGACGATAGCTGTCATTTATAACTCTGCAGGTTTGTGAATTACAGTGTCCCGGAGCTCCTTTCCTCAACTCGCTTTCTTGTGAGCTGGCCGCAACACCGCAGGATTGCTTCAGGCCCTAATCTGGTTCCGGCACGGCACGCTGAGCCTTTGGTTAATTCCTCTTCCTGGTGGGAAATGAGAGTTAAATTTGCCCGTCCAGACACCTCCAGCTAGTCTCTCATTGGTTCTCCCTATTCCTGTTCATCTTCCGCAGAAATTGCAAACTGGGCCAAACAGGAGGTTAAAGGCACTGACTCTCCAAGTCGGGAGACTGTTAGTAAAGCGTCTGGAATGTTGCACCCGAGTACCAGGGGACGAGAACGGAGACATATTTGAACACGTCTCCCGATCACACGGTTGATCATACTCTGGGTTCCACATGCATGTTTTAGCTGAAGGAAGAATCCCTTAAACCTGGAGAGTTGTGACCCGTGGAATGGGTACCGTGCAATATGACTTCAAAGGGTCTTCATTTGCTCACCGAACCTCTCCAATCCTATCACTGCTGCGTTTATGCCCCTGTACACACGCTTGATTCCCTTTCGGAGACATAGCAATCCATAGGTTTTAAGATACTTACTAGTCAGGTACATTCTTAGGCGTTTAATATGGGGTGTTGAGTCCATTTCGTTGAGCAAGGAGTAGCTCTTGTCTATTCCATATTTGGCTTAAGGAATTTACTCTGTGCTCATTTCAATCTCTGGTTTTATGCAGCACCCCAACTCACCTTTCCCCTTAAGCAAGCATAAGTTGGTTTTCTAAATTTGAGACCCTGTTCTGTTTTGTAATCCAGTTCCTGTGTAGCCAAGTTTACATTCCGTGTATTAGTGATATCTTATGATGTTTCTTTTTCTGCGAGACTTATTTCAGGTAGAATCATCATACCTGAATCCAGTCATTATGCTGCTATGGGCCTGATGACATAGATGTCAGTGCTGAGTGATATTGCATTGTACGTAAGTACCACAACTTCTTCATCCATTTTTCACTTTCTGCGATATTGAACTTGTACCGTAAACGAGGTTCTTGTAAACAGAGCCGTCCCAAACTTTGTGGTGGCTGTGTCTTTTTGATTTTCATTTCCCTAATCTATAGGACCATAAGTGGAAGTGCCCTAGGCTCTGTTGCTTTGTTTTTTAGATGTTTCAGGAAACACCATACACTTCTCCCGAGTGGCTGTTGGCAATTTACATCCCACCCATCAGCATAACAAGGCTCCCAGTTCTCCATGGCCTGTCCTGCCTTTCTGGATTTTACACTTTTTTCAGATGGCCCTTTTGACCGGGGGGAAGTGAGACTTCATTGTAGTGCAGATTTCCTTTGCAAGCTTGCTTGGTTGGCCAAAAAGGGCGCATGCGTTTTTTCCTGAATATATTCAGGAAAAAACGCATACGCACTTTTTGGCCAAGTGCATCATTGTGGACGTTCTGCCTCTTTTCCTATGCTTTAAATGCAATTCCAGTCTACCTCCTGAAATCGGTTTCCTGCAATTCTGCCCCGCTTTCAAGTCCTCTTGGCAGCCTTACTTCAGTATATTTTTGGACGATAGCTGTCATTTATAACTCTGCAGGTTTGTGAATTACAGTGCCCCTGAGCTCCTTTCTTCAACTCGCTTTCTTGTGAGCTGGCCGCAACACCGCAGGATTGCTTCAGGCCCTAATGTGGTTCCGGCACGGCACACTGAGCCTTTGGTTAATTCCTCTTCCTGGTGGGAAATGAGAGTTAAATTTGCCCGTCCAGACACCTCCAGCTAGTCTCTCATTGGTTCTCCTTATTCCTGTTCATCTTCCGCAGAAATTGCAAACTGGGCCAAACAGGAGGTTAAAGGCACTGACTCTCCAAGTCGGGAGAGTGTTAGTAAAGCGTCTGGAATGTTGCACCCGAGTACCAGGGGACGAGAACGGAGACATATTTGAAGACGTCTCCCGATCACACGGTTGATCATACTCTGGGTTCCACATGCATGTTTTAGCTGAAGGAAGAATCCCTTAAACCTGGAGAGTTGAGACCCGTGGAATGGGTACCATGCAATATGACTTCAAAGGGTGTTCATTTGCTCACCGAACCTCTCCAATCCTATCACTGCTGCGTTTATGCCCCTGTACACACGCTTGATTCCCTTTCAGAGACATAGCAATCCATACGTTTTAAGATACTTACAAGTCAGGTACATTCTTAGGCGTTTAATATGGGGTGTTGAGTCCATTTCGTTGAGCAAGGAGTAGCTCTTGTCTATTCCATATTTGGCTTAAGGAACTTACTCTGTGCTCATTTCAATCTCTGGTTTTATGCAGCACCCCAACTCACCTTTCCCCTTAAGCAAGCATAACTTGGTTTTCTAAATTTGAGACCCTGTTCTGTTTTGTAATCCAGTTCCTGTGTAGCCAAGTTTACATTCCGTGTATTAGTGATATCTTATGATGTTTCTCTTTCTGCGTGACTTATTTCTGGTAGAATCATCATACCTGAATCCACTCATTATGCTGCTACGGGCCTGATGACATAGATGTCATTGCTGAGTGATATTGCATTGTACGTAAGTACCACAACTTCTTCATCCATTTTTCACTTTCTGCGATATTGAACTTGTACCGTAAACGAGGTTCTTGTAAACAGAGCCGTCCCAAACTTTGGGGTGGCTGTGTCTTTTTGATTTTCATTTCCCTAAGCTATAGGACCATAAGTGGAAGTGCCCTAGGCTCTGTTGCTTTGTTTTTTAGATGTTTCAGGAAACACCATACACTTCTCCCGAGTGGCTGTTGGCAATTTACATCCCGCCCATCAGCATAACAAGGCTCCCAGTTCTCCATGGCCTGTCCTGCCTTTCTGGATTTTACACATTTTTCAGATGGCCCTTTTGACCAGGGGGAAGTGAGATTTCATTGTAGTGCAGATTTCCTTTGCAAGCTTGCTTGGTTGGCCAAAAAGGGCGTATGCTTTTTTTCCTGAATATATTCAGGAAAAAACGCATACGCCCTTTTTGGCCAAGTGCATCATTGTGGACGTTCTGCCTCTTTTCCTATGCTTTCAATGCAATTCCAGTCTACCTCCTGAAATCGGTTTCCTGCAATTCTGTCCCACTTTCAAGTCCTCTTGGCAGCCTTACTTCAGTATATTTTTGGACGATAGCTGTCATTTATAACTCTGCAGGTTTGTGAATTACAGTGTCCCGGAGCTCCTTTCCTCAACTCGCTTTCTTGTGAGCTGGCCGCAACACCGCAGGATTGCTTCAGGCCCTAATCTGGTTCCGGCACGGCACGCTGAGCCTTTTGTTAATTCCTCTTCCTGGTGGGAAATGAGAGTTAAATTTGCCCGTCCAGACACCTCCAGCTAGTCTCTCATTGGTTCTCCCTATTCCTGTTCATCTTCCGCAGAAATTGCAAACTGGGCCAAACAGGAGGTTAAAGGCACTGACTCTCCAAGTCGGGAGAGTGTTAGTAAAGCGTCTGGAATGTTGCACCCGAGTACCAGGGGACGAGAACGGAGACATATTTGAACACGTCTCCCGATCACAGGGTTGATCATACTCTGGGTTCCACATGCATGTTTTAGCTGAAGGAAGAATCCCTTAAACCTGGAGAGTTGTGACCCGTGGAATGGGTACCATGCAATATGACTTCAAATGGTCTTCATTTGCTCACCGAACCTCTCCAATCCTATCACTGCTGCGTTTATGCCCCTGTACACACGCGTGATTCCCTTTCAGAGACATAGCAATCCATAGGTTTTAAGATACTTACAAGTCAGGTACATTCTTAGGCGTTTAATATGGGGTGTTGAGTCCATTTCGTTGAACAAGGAGTAACTCTTGTCTATTCCATAATTGGCTTAAGGAATTTACTCTGTGCTCATTTCAATCTCTGGTTTTATGCAGCACCCCAACTCACCTTTCCCCTTAAGCAAGCATAAGTTGGTTTTCTAAATTTGAGACCCTGTTCTGTTTTGTAATCCAGTTCCTGTGTAGCCAAGTTTACATTCCGTGTATTAGTGATATCTTATGATGTTTCTGTTTCTGCGTGACTTATTTCAGGTAGAATCATCATACCTGAATCCACTCATTATGCTGCTACGGGCCTGATGACATAGATGTCAGTGCTGAGTGATATTGCATTGTACGTAAGTACCACAACTTCTTCATCCATTTTTCACTTTCTGCGATATTGAACTTGTACCGTAAACGAGGTTCTTGTAAACAGAGCCGTCCCAAATTTTGTGGTGGCTGTGTCTTTTTGATTTTCATTTCCCTAATCTATAGGACCATAAGTGGAAGTGCCCTAGGCTCTGTTGCTTTGTTTTTTAGATGTTTCAGGAAACACCATACACTTCTCCCGAGTGGCTGTTGGCAATTTACATCCCGCCCATCAGCATAACAAGGCTCCCAGTTCTCCATGGCCTGTCCTGCCTTTCTGGATTTTACACTTTTTTCAGATGGCCCTTTTGACCGGGGGGAAGTGAGACTTCATTGTAGTGCAGATTTCCTTTGCAAGCTTGCTTGGTTGGCCAAAAAGGGCGTATGCGTTTTTTCCTGAATATATTCAGGAAAAAACGCATACGCCCTTTTTGGCCAAGTGCATCATTGTGGACGTTCTGCCTCTTTTCCTATGCTTTCAATGCAATTCCAGTCTACCTCCTGAAATCGGTTTCCTGCAATTCTGCCCCGCTTTCAAGTCCTCTTGGCAGCCTTACTTCAGTATATTTTTGGACGATAGCTGTCATTTATAACTCTGCAGGTTTGTGAATTACAGTGCCCCTGAGCTCCTTTCTTCAACTCGCTTTCTTGTGAGCTGGCCGCAACACCGCAGGATTGCTTCAGGCCCTAATCTGGTTCCGGCACGGCACGCTGAGCCTTTGGTTAATTCCTCTTCCTGGTGGGAAATGAGAGTTAAATTTGCCCGTCCAGACACCTCCAGCTAGTCTCTCATTGGTTCTCCTTATTCCTGTTCATCTTCCGCAGAAATTGCAAACTGGGCCAAACAGGAGGTTAAAGGCACTGACTCTCCAAGTCGGGAGAGTGTTAGTAAAGCGTCTGGAATGTTGCACCCGAGTACCAGGGGACGAGAACGGAGACATATTTGAAGACGTCTCCCGATCACACGGTTGATCATACTCTGGGTTCCACATGCATGTTTTAGATGAAGGAAGAATCCCTTAACCCTGGAGAGTTGAGACCCGTGGAATGGGTACCATGCAATATGACTTCAAAGGGTGTTCATTTGCTCACCGAACCTCTCCAATCCTATCACTGCTGCGTTTATGCCCCAGTACACACGCTTGATTCCCTTTCAGAGACATAGCAATCCATAGGTTTTAAGATACTTACAAGTCAGGTACATTCTTAAGCGTTTAATATGGGGTGTTGAGTCCATTTCGTTGAGCAAGGAGTAGCTCTTGTCTATTCCATATTTGGCTTAAGGAACTTACTCTGTGCTCATTTCAATCTCTGGTTTTATGCAGCACCCCAACTCACCTTTCCCCTTAAGCAAGCATAACTTGGTTTTCTAAATTTGAGACCCTTTTCTGTTTTGTAATCCAGTTCCTGTGTAGCCAAGTTTACATTCCGTGTATTAGTGATATCTTATGATGTTTCTCTTTCTGCGTGACTTATTTCTGGTAGAATCATCATACCTGAATCCACTCATTATGCTGCTGCCGGCCTGATGACATAGATGTCATTGCTGAGTGATATTGCATTGTACGTAAGTACCACAACTTCTTCATCCATTTTTCACTTTCTGCGATATTGAACTTGTACCGTAAACGAGGTTCTTGTAAACAGAGGCTTCCCAAACTTTTGGGTGGCTGTGTCTTTTTGATTTTCATTTCCCTAAGCTATAGGACCATAAGTGGAAGTGCCCTAGGCTCTGTTGCTTTGTTTTTTAGATGTTTCAGGAAACACCATACACTTCTCCCGAGTGGCTGTTGGCAATTTACATCCCGCCCATCAGCATAACAAGGCTCCCAGTTCTCCATGGCCTGTCCTGCCTTTCTGGATTTTACACTTTTTTCAGATGGCCCTTTTGTCCGAGGGGAAGTGAGATTTCATTGTAGTGCAGATTTTCTTTGCAAGCTTGCTTGGTTGGCCAAAAAGGGCGTATGCGTTTTTTCCTGAATATATTCAGGGAAAAACGCATACGCCCTTTTTGGCCAAGTGCATCATTGTGGACGTTCTGCCTCTTTTCCTATGCTTTCAATGCAATTCCAGTCTACCTCCTGAAATCGGTTTCCTGCAATTCTGTCCCGCTTTCAAGTCCTCTTGGCAGCCTTACTTCAGTATATTTTTGGACGATAGCTGTCATTTATAACTCTGCAGGTTTGTGAATTACAGTGTCCCGGAGCTCCTTTCCTCAACTCGCTTTCTTGTGAGCTGGCCGCAACACCGCAGGATTGCTTCAGGCCCTAATCTGGTTCCGGCACGGCACGCTGAGCCTTTGGTTAATTCCTCTTCCTGGTGGGAAATGAGAGTTAAATTTGCCCGTCCAGACACCTCCAGCTAGTCTCTCATTGGTTCTCCCTATTCCTGTTCATCTTCCGCAGAAATTGCAAACTGGGCCAAACAGGAGGTTAAAGGCACTGACTCTCCAAGTCGGGAGAGTGTTAGTAAAGCGTCTGGAATGTTGCACCCGAGTACCAGGGGACGAGAACGGAGACATATTTGAACACGTCTCCCGATCACACGGTTGATCATACTCTGGGTTCCACATGCATGTTTTAGCTGAAGGAAGAATCCCTTAAACCTGGAGAGTTGTGACCCGTGGAATGGGTACCGTGCAATATGACTTCAAAGGGTCTTCATTTGCTCACCGAACCTCTCCAATCCTATCACTGCTGCGTTTATGCCCCTGTACACACGCTTGATTCCCTTTCGGAGACATAGCAATCCATAGGTTTTAAGATACTTACTAGTCAGGTACATTCTTAGGCGTTTAATATGGGGTGTTGAGTCCATTTCGTTGAGCAAGGAGTAGCTCTTGTCTATTCCATATTTGGCTTAAGGAACTTACTCTGTGCTCATTTCAATCTCTGGTTTTATGCAGCACCCCAACTCACCTTTCCCCTTAAGCAAGCATAAGTTGGTTTTCTAAATTTGAGACCCTGTTCTGTTTTGTAATCCAGTTCCTGTGTAGCCAAGTTTACATTCCGTGTATTAGTGATAGCTTATGATGTTTTTTTTTCTGTGTGACTTATTTCAGTTAGAATCATCATACCTGAATGCACTCATTATGCTGCTACGGGCCTGATGACATAGATGTAATTGCTGAGTGATATTGCATTGTACGTAAGTACCACAACTTCTTCATCCATTTTTCACTTTCTGCGATATTGAACTTGTACCGTAAACGAGGTTCTTGTAAACAGAGCCGTCCCAAACTTTGGGGTGGCTGTGTCTTTTTGATTTTCATTTCCCTAAGCTATAGGACCATAAGTGGAAGTGCCCTAGGCTCTGTTGCTTTGTTTTTTAGATGTTTCAGGAAACACCATACACTTCTCCCGAGTGGCTGTTGGCAATTTACATCCCGCCCATCAGCATAACAAGGCTCCCAGTTCTCCATGGCCTGTCCTGCCTTTCTGGATTTTACACTTTTTTCAGATGGCCCTTTTGACCGGGGCGAAGTGAGACTTCATTGTAGTGCAGATTTCCTTTGCAAGCTTGCTTGGTTGGCCAAAAAGGGCGTATGCGTTTTTCCTGAATATATTCAGGAAAAAACGCATACGCCCCTTTTGGCCAAGTGCATCATTGTGGACGTTCTGCCTCTTTTCCTATGCTTTCAATGCAATTCCAGTCTACCTCCCGAAATCGGTTTCCTGCAATTCGGCCCCGCTTTCAAGTCCTATTGGCAGCCTTACTTCAGTATATTTTTGGACGATAGCTGTCATTTATAACTCTGCAGGTTTGTGAATTACAGTGCCCCTGAGCTCCTTTCTTCAACTCGCTTTCTTGTGAGCTGGCCGCAACACCGCAGGATTGCTTCAGGCCCTAATCTGGTTCCGGCATGCCACGCTGAGCCTTTGGTTAATTCCTCTTCCTGGTGGGAAATGAGAGTTAAATTTGCCCGTCCAGACACCTCCAGCTAGTCTCTCATTGGTTCTCCCTATTCCTGTTCATCTTCCGCAGAAATTGCAAACTGGGCCAAACAGGAGGTTAAAGGCACTGACTCTCCAAGTCGGGAGAGTGTTAGTAAAGCGTCTGGAATGTTGCACCCGAGTACCAGGGGACGAGAACGGAGACATATTTGAACACCTCTCCCGATCACAGGGTTGATCATACTCTGGGTTCCACATGCATGTTTTAGCTGAAGGAAGAATCCCTTAAACCTGGAGAGTTGTGACCCGTGGAATGGGTACCATGCAATATGACTTCAAATGGTCTTCAGTTGCTCACCGAACCTCTCCAATCCTATCACTGCTGCGTTTATGTCCCTGTACACACGCTTGATTCCCTTTCGGAGACATAGCAATCCATAGGTTTTAAGATACTTACTAGTCAGGTACATTCTTAGGCGTTTAATATGGGGTGTTGAGTCCATTTCGTTGAACAAGGAGTAACTCTTGTCTATTCCATAATTGGCTTAAGGAATTTACTCTGTGCTCATTTCAATCTCTGGTTTTATGCAGCACCCCAACTCACCTTTCCCCTTAAGCAAGCATAAGTTGGTTTTCTAAATTTGAGACCCTGTTCTGTTTTGTAATCTAGTTCCTGTGTAGCCAAGTTTACATTCCGTGTATTAGTGATATCTTATGATGTTTCTTTTTCTGCGTGACTTATTTCAGGTAGAATCATCATACCTGAATCCACTCATTATGCTGCTACGGGCCTGATGACATAGATGTCAGTGCTGAGTGATATTGCATTGTACGTAAGTACCACAACTTCTTCATCCATTTTTCACTTTCTGCGATATTGAACTTGTACCGTAAACGAGGTTCTTGTAAACAGAGCCGTCCCAAACTTTGTGGTGGCTGTGTCTTTTTCATTTTCATTTCCCTAATCTATAGGACCATAAGTGGAAGTGCCCTAGGCTCTGTTGCTTTGTTTTTTAGATGTTTCAGGAAACACCATACACTTCTCCCGAGTGGCTGTTGGCAATTTACATCCCGCCCATCAGCATAACAAGGCTCCCAGTTCTCCATGGCCTGTCCTGCCTTTCTGGATTTTACACATTTTTCAGATGGCCCTTTTGACCGGGGGGAAGTGAGACTTCATTGTAGTGCAGATTTCCTTTGCAAGCTTGCTTGGTTGGCCAAAAAGGGCGTATGCGTTTTTTCCTGAATATATTCAGGAAAAAACGCATACGCCCTTTTTGGCCAAGTGCATCATTGTGGACGTTCTGCCTCTTTTCCTATGCTTTCAATGCAATTCCAGTCTACCTCCTGAAATCGGTTTCCTGCAATTCTGCCCCACTTTCAAGTCCTCTTGGCAGCCTTACTTCAGTATATTTTTGGACGATAGCTGTCATTTATAACTCTGCACGATTGTGAATTACAGTGTCCCTGAGCTCCTTTCTTCAACTCGCTTTCTTGTGCGCTGGCCACAACACCGCAGGATTGCTTCAGGCCCTAATCTGGTTCCGGCACGGCACGCTGAGCCTTTGGTTAATTCCTCTTCCTGGTGGGAAATGAGAGTTAAATTTGCCCGTCCAGACACCTCCAGCTAGTCTCTCATTGGTTCTCCTTATTCCTGTTCATCTTCCGCAGAAATTGCAAACTGGGCCAAACAGGAGGTTAAAGGCACTGACTCTCCAAGTCGGGAGAGTGTTAGGAAAGCATCTGGAATGTTGCACCCGAGTACCAGGGGACGAGAACGGAGACATATTTGAAGACGTCTCCCGATCACACGGTTGATCATACTCTGGGTTCCACATGCATGGTTTAGCTGAAGGAAGAATCCCTTAAACCTGGAGAGTTGAGACCCGTGGAATGGGTACCATGCAATATGACTTCAAAGGGTGTTCATTTGCTCACCGAACCTCTCCAATCCTATCACTGCTGCGTTTATGCCCCTGTACACACGCTTGATTCCCTTTCAGAGACATAGCAATCCATAAGTTTTAAGATACTTACAAGTCAGGTACATTCTTAGGCGTTTAATATGGGGTGTTGAGTCCATTTCGTTGAGCAAGGAGTAGCTCTTGTCTATTCCATATTTGACTTAAGGAACTTACTCTGTGCTCATTTCAATCTCTGGTTTTATGCAGCACCCCAACTCACCTTTCCCCTTAAGCAAGCATAACTTGGTTTTCTAAATTTGAGACCCTGTTCTGTTTTGTAATCCAGTTCCTGTGTAGCCAAGTTTACATTCCGTGTATTAGTGATATCTTATGATGTTTCTCTTTCTGCGTGACTTATTTCTGGTAGAATCATCATACCTGAATCCACTCATTATGCTGCTGCCGGCCTGATGACATAGATGTCATTGCTGAGTGATATTGCATTGTACGTAAGTACCACAACTTCTTCATCCATTTTTCACTTTCTGCGATATTGAACTTGTACCGTAAACGAGGTTCTTGTAAACAGAGGCTTCCCAAACTTTTGGGTGGCTGTGTCTTTTTGATTTTCATTTCCCTAAGCTATAGGACCATAAGTGGAAGTGCCCTAGGCTCTGTTGCTTTGTTTTTTAGATGTTTCAGGAAACACCATACACTTCTCCCGAGTGGCTGTTGGCAATTTACATCCCGCCCATCAGCATAACAAGGCTCCCAGTTCTCCATGGCCTGTCCTGCCTTTCTGGATTTTACACTTTTTTCAGATGGCCCTTTTGTCCGAGGGGAAGTGAGATTTCATTGTAGTGCAGATTTCCTTTGCAAGCTTGCTTGGTTGGCCAAAAAGGGCGTATGCGTTTTTTCCTGAATATATTCAGGAAAAAACGCATACGCCCTTTTTGGCCAAGTGCATCATTGTGGACGTTCTGCCTCTTTTCCTATGCTTTCAATGCAATTCCAGTCTACCTCCTGAAATCGGTTTCCTGCAATTCTGTCCCGCTTTCAAGTCCTCTTGGCAGCCTTACTTCAGTATATTTTTGGACGATAGCTGTCATTTATAACTCTGCAGGTTTGTGAATTACAGTGTCCCGGAGCTCCTTTCTTCAACTCGCTTTCTTGTGAGCTGGCCGCAACACCGCAGGATTGCTTCAGGCCCTAATCTGGTTCCGGCACGGCACGCTGAGCCTTTGGTTAATTCCTCTTCCTGGTGGGAAATGAGAGTTAAATTTGCCCGTCCAGACACCTCCAGCTAGTCTCTCATTGGTTCTCCCTATTCCTGTTCATCTTCCGCAGAAATTGCAAACTGGGCCAAACAGGAGGTTAAAGGCACTGACTCTCCAAGTCGGGAGACTGTTAGTAAAGCGTCTGGAATGTTGCACCCGAGTACCAGGGGACGAGAACGGAGACATATTTGAACACGTCTCCCGATCACACGGTTGATCATACTCTGGGTTCCACATGCATGTTTTAGCTGAAGGAAGAATCCCTTAAACCTGGAGAGTTGTGACCCGTGGAATGGGTACCGTGCAATATGACTTCAAAGGGTCTTCATTTGCTCACCGAACCTCTCCAATCCTATCACTGCTGCGTTTATGCCCCTGTACACACGCTTGATTCCCTTTCGGAGACATAGCAATCCATAGGTTTTAAGATACTTACTAGTCAGGTACATTCTTAGGCGTTTAATATGGGGTGTTGAGTCCATTTCGTTGAGCAAGGAGTAGCTCTTGTCTATTCCATATTTGGCTTAAGGAACTTACTCTGTGCTCATTTCAATCTCTGGTTTTATGCAGCACCCCAACTCACCTTTCCCCTTAAGCAAGCATAAGTTGGTTTTCTAAATTTGAGACCCTGTTCTGTTTTGTAATCCAGTTCCTGTGTAGCCAAGTTTACATTCCGTGTATTAGTGATAGCTTATGATGTTTTTTTTTCTGTGTGACTTATTTCAGTTAGAATCATCATACCTGAATGCACTCACTATGCTGCTACGGGCCTGATGACATAGATGTAATTGCTGAGTGATATTGCATTGTACGTAAGTACCACAACTTCTTCATCCATTTTTCACTTTCTGCGATATTGAACTTGTACCATAAACGAGGTTCTTGTAAACAGAGCCGTCCCAAACTTTGGGGTGGCTGTGTCTTTTTGATTTTCATTTCCCTAAGCTATAGGACCATAAGTGGAAGTGCCCTAGGCTCTGTTGCTTTGTTTTTTAGATGTTTCAGGAAACACCATACACTTCTCCCGAGTGGCTGTTGGCAATTTACATCCCGCCCATCAGCATAACAAGGCTCCCAGTTCTCCATGGCCTGTCCTGCCTTTCTGGATTTTACACTTTTTTCAGATGGCCCTTTTGACCGGGGCGAAGTGAGACTTCATTGTAGTGCAGATTTCCTTTGCAAGCTTGCTTGGTTGGCCAAAAAGGGCGTATGCGTTTTTTCCTGAATATATTCAGGAAAAAACGCATACGCCCTTTTTGGCCAAGTGCATCATTGTGGACGTTCTGCCTCTTTTCCTATGCTTTCAATGCAATTCCAGTCTACCTCCTGAAATCGGTTTCCTGCAATTCTGTCCCGCTTTCAAGTCCTCTTGGCAGCCTTACTTCAGTATATTTTTGGACGATAGCTGTCATTTATAACTCTGCAGGTTTGTGAATTACAGTGTCCCGGAGCTCCTTTCCTCAACTCGCTTTCTTGTGAGCTGGCCGCAACACCGCAGGATTGCTTCAGGCCCTAATCTGGTTCCGGCACGGCACGCTGAGCCTTTGGTTAATTCCTCTTCCTGGTGGGAAATGAGAGTTAAATTTGCCCGTCCAGACACCTCCAGCTAGTCTCTCATTGGTTCTCCCTATTCCTGTTCATCTTCCGCAGAAATTGCAAACTGGGCCAAACAGGAGGTTAAAGGCACTGACTCTCCAAGTCGGGAGAGTGTTAGTAAAGCGTCTGGAATGTTGCACCCGAGTACCAGGGGACGAGAACGGAGACATATTTGAAGACGTCTCCCGATCACACGGTTGATCATACTCTGGGTTCCACATGCATGGTTTAGCTGAAGGAAGAATCCCTTAAACCTGGAGAGTTGAGACCCGTGGAATGGGTACCATGCAATATGACTTTAAAGGGTGTTCATTTGCTCACCGAACCTCTCCAATCCTATCACTGCTGCGTTTATGCCCCTGTACACACGCTTGATTCCCTTTCAGAGACATAGCAATCCATAAGTTTTAAGATACTTACAAGTCAGGTACATTCTTAGGCGTTTAATATGGGGTGTTGAGTCCATTTCGTTGAGCAAGGAGTAGCTCTTGTCTATTCCATATTTGACTTAAGGAACTTACTCTGTGCTCATTTCAATCTCTGGTTTTATGCAGCACCCCAACTCACCTTTCCCCTTAAGCAAGCATAACTTGGTTTTCTAAATTTGAGACCCTGTTCTGTTTTGTAATCCAGTTCCTGTGTAGCCAAGTTTACATTCCGTGTATTAGTGATATCTTATGATGTTTCTCTTTCTGCGTGACTTATTTCTGGTAGAATCATCATACCTGAATCCACTCATTATGCTGCTGCCGGCCTGATGACATAGATGTCATTGCTGAGTGATATTGCATTGTACGTAAGTACCACAACTTCTTCATCCATTTTTCACTTTCTGCGATATTGAACTTGTACCGTAAACGAGGTTCTTGTAAACAGAGGCTTCCCAAACTTTTGGGTGGCTGTGTCTTTTTGATTTTCATTTCCCTAAGCTATAGGACCATAAGTGGAAGTGCCCTAGGCTCTGTTGCTTTGTTTTTTAGATGTTTCAGGAAACACCATACACTTCTCCCGAGTGGCTGTTGGCAATTTACATCCCGCCCATCAGCATAACAAGGCTCCCAGTTCTCCATGGCCTGTCCTGCCTTTCTGGATTTTACACTTTTTTCAGATGGCCCTTTTGTCCGAGGGGAAGTGAGATTTCATTGTAGTGCAGATTTCCTTTGCAAGCTTGCTTGGTTGGCCAAAAAGGGCGTATGCGTTTTTTCCTGAATATATTCAGGAAAAAACGCATACGCCCTTTTTGGCCAAGTGCATCATTGTGGACGTTCTGCCTCTTTTCCTATGCTTTCAATGCAATTCCAGTCTACCTCCTGAAATCGGTTTCCTGCAATTCTGTCCCGCTTTCAAGTCCTCTTGGCAGCCTTACTTCAGTATATTTTTGGACGATAGCTGTCATTTATAACTCTGCAGGTTTGTGAATTACAGTGTCCCGGAGCTCCTTTCCTCAACTCGCTTTCTTGTGAGCTGGCCGCAACACCGCAGGATTGCTTCAGGCCCTAATCTGGTTCCGGCACGGCACGCTGAGCCTTTGGTTAATTCCTCTTCCTGGTGGGAAATGAGAGTTAAATTTGCCCGTCCAGACACCTCCAGCTAGTCTCTCATTGGTTCTCCCTATTCCTGTTCATCTTCCGCAGAAATTGCAAACTGGGCCAAACAGGAGGTTAAAGGCACTGACTCTCCAAGTCGGGAGAGTGTTAGTAAAGCGTCTGGAATGTTGCACCCGAGTACCAGGGGACGAGAACGGAGACATATTTGAACACGTCTCCCGATCACACGGTTGATCATACTCTGGGTTCCACATGCATGTTTTAGCTGAAGGAAGAATCCCTTAAACCTGGAGAGTTGTGACCCGTGGAATGGGTACCGTGCAATATGACTTCAAAGGGTCTTCATTTGCTCACCGAACCTCTCCAATCCTATCACTGCTGCGTTTATGCCCCTGTACACACGCTTGATTCCCTTTCGGAGACATAGCAATCCATAGGTTTTAAGATACTTACTAGTCAGGTACATTCTTAGGCGTTTAATATGGGGTGTTGAGTCCATTTCGTTGAGCAAGGAGTAGCTCTTGTCTATTCCATATTTGGCTTAAGGAACTTACTCTGTGCTCATTTCAATCTCTGGTTTTATGCAGCACCCCAACTCACCTTTCCCCTTAAGCAAGCATAAGTTGGTTTTCTAAATTTGAGACCCTGTTCTGTTTTGTAATCCAGTTCCTGTGTAGCGAAGTTTACATTCCGTGTATTAGTGATAGCTTATGATGTTTTTTTTTCTGTGTGACTTATTTCAGTTAGAATCATCATACCTGAATGCACTCATTATGCTGCTACGGGCCTGATGACATAGATGTAATTGCTGAGTGATATTGCATTGTACGTAAGTACCACAACTTCTTCATCCATTTTTCACTTTCTGCGATATTGAACTTGTACCGTAAACGAGGTTCTTGTAAACAGAGCCGTCCCAAACTTTGGGGTGGCTGTGTCTTTTTGATTTTCATTTCCCTAAGCTATAGGACCATAAGTGGAAGTGCCCTAGGCTCTGTTGCTTTGTTTTTTAGATGTTTCAGGAAACACCATACACTTCTCCCGAGTGGCTGTTGGCAATTTACATCCCGCCCATCAGCATAACAAGGCTCCCAGTTCTCCATGGCCTGTCCTGCCTTTCTGGATTTTACACTTTTTTCAGATGGCCCTTTTGACCGGGGCGAAGTGAGACTTCATTGTAGTGCAGATTTCCTTTGCAAGCTTGCTTGGTTGGCCAAAAAGGGCGTATGCGTTTTTCCTGAATATATTCAGGAAAAAACGCATACGCCCCTTTTGGCCAAGTGCATCATTGTGGACGTTCTGCCTCTTTTCCTATGCTTTCAATGCAATTCCAGTCTACCTCCTGAAATCGGTTTCCTGCAATTCGGCCCCGCTTTCAAGTCCTATTGGCAGCCTAACTTCAGTATATTTTTGGACGATAGCTGTCATTTATAACTCTGCAGGTTTGTGAATTACAGTGCCCCTGAGCTCCTTTCTTCAACTCGCTTTCTTGTGAGCTGGCCGCAACACCGCAGGATTGCTTCAGGCCCTAATCTGGTTCCGGCATGGCACGCTGAGCCTTTGGTTAATTCCTCTTCCTGGTGGGAAATGAGAGTTAAATTTGCCCGTCCAGACACCTCCAGCTAGTCTCTCATTGGTTCTCCCTATTCCTGTTCATCTTCCGCAGAAATTGCAAACTGGGCCAAACAGGAGGTTAAAGGCACTGACTCTCCAAGTCGGGAGAGTGTTAGTAAAGCGTCTGGAATGTTGCACCCGAGTACCAGGGGACGAGAACGGAGACATATTTGAACACGTCTCCCGATCACAGGGTTGATCATACTCTGGGTTCCACATGCATGTTTTAGCTGAAGGAAGAATCCCTTAAACCTGGAGAGTTGTGACCCGTGGAATGGGTACCATGCAATATGACTTCAAATGGTCTTCAGTTGCTCACCGAACCTCTCCAATCCTATCACTGCTGCGTTTATGTCCCTGTACACACGCTTGATTCCCTTTCGGAGACATAGCAATCCATAGGTTTTAAGATACTTACTAGTCAGGTACATTCTTAGGCGTTTAATATGGGGTGTTGAGTCCATTTCGTTGAACAAGGAGTAACTCTTGTCTATTCCATAATTGGCTTAAGGAATTTACTCTGTGCTCATTTCAATCTCTGGTTTTATGCAGCACCCCAACTCACCTTTCCCCTTAAGCAAGCATAAGTTGGTTTTCTAAATTTGAGACCCTGTTCTGTTTTGTAATCCAGTTCCTGTGTAGCCAAGTTTACATTCCGTGTATTAGTGATATCTTATGATGTTTCTTTTTCTGCGTGACTTATTTCAGGTAGAATCATCATACCTGAATCCACTCATTATGCTGCTACGGGCCTGATGACATAGATGTCAGTGCTGAGTGATATTGCATTGTACGTAAGTACCACAACTTCTTCATCCATTTTTCACTTTCTGCGATATTGAACTTGTACCGTAAACGAGGTTCTTGTAAACAGAGCCGTCCCAAACTTTGTGGTGGCTGTGTCTTTTTCATTTTCATTTCCCTAATCTATAGGACCATAAGTGGAAGTGCCCTAGGCTCTGTTGCTTTGTTTTTTAGATGTTTCAGGAAACACCATACACTTCTCCCGAGTGGCTGTTGGCAATTTACATCCCGCCCATCAGCATAACAAGGCTCCCAGTTCTCCATGGCCTGTCCTGCCTTTCTGGATTTTACACTTTTTTCAGATGGCCCTTTTGACCGGGGGGAAGTGAGACTTCATTGTAGTGCAGATTTCCTTTGCAAGCTTGCTTGGTTGGCCAAAAAGGGCGTATGCGTTTTTTCCTGAATATATTCAGGAAAAAACGCATACGCCCTTTTTGGCCAAGTGCATCATTGTGGACGTTCTGCCTCTTTTCCTATGCTTTCAATGCAATTCCAGTCTACCTCCTGAAATCGGTTTCCTGCAATTCTGCCCCACTTTCAAGTCCTCTTGGCAGCCTTACTTCAGTATATTTTTGGACGATAGCTGTCATTTATAACTCTGCACGTTTGTGAATTACAGTGTCCCTGAGCTCCTTTCTTCAACTCGCTTTCTTGTGCGCTGGCCACAACACCGCAGGATTGCTTCAGGCCCTAATCTGGTTCCGGCACGGCACGCTGAGCCTTTGGTTAATTCCTCTTCCTGGTGGGAAATGAGAGTTAAATTTGCCCGTCCAGACACCTCCAGCTAGTCTCTCATTGGTTCTCCTTATTCCTGTTCATCTTCCGCAGAAATTGCAAACTGGGCCAAACAGGAGGTTAAAGGCACTGACTCTCCAAGTCGGGAGAGTGTTAGTAAAGCATCTGGAATGTTGCACCCGAGTACCAGGGGACGAGAACGGAGACATATTTGAAGACGTCTCCCGATCACACGGTTGATCATACTCTGGGTTCCACATGCATGGTTTAGCTGAAGGAAGAATCCCTTAAACCTGGAGAGTTGAGACCCGTGGAATGGGTACAATGCAATATGACTTCAAAGGGTGTTCATTTGCTCACCGAACCTCTCCAATCCTATCACTGCTGCGTTTATGCCCCTGTACACATGCTTGATTCCCTTTCAGAGACATAGCAATCCATACGTTTTAAGATACTTACAAGTCAGGTACATTCTTAGGCGTTTAATATGGGGTGTTGAGTCCATTTCGTTGAGCAAGGAGTAGCTCTTGTCTATTCCATATTTGGCTTAAGGAACTTACTCTGTGCTCATTTCAATCTCTGGTTTTATGCAGCACCCCAACTCACCTTTCCCCTTAAGCAAGCATAAGTTGGTTTTCTAAATTTGAGACCCTGTTCTGTTTTGTAATCCAGTTCCTGTGTAGCCAAGTTTACATTCCGTGTATTAGTGATAGCTTATGATGTTTCTTTTTCTGTGTGACTTATTTCAGTTAGTATCATCATACCTGAATGCACTCATTATGCTGCTACGGGCCTGATGAAATAGATGTCATTGCTGAGTGATATTGCATTGTACGTAAGTACCACAACTTCTTCATCCATTTTTCACTTTCTGCGATATTGAACTTGTACCGTAAACGAGGTTCTTGTAAAGAGAGCCGTCCCAAACTTTGGGGTGGCTGTGTCTTTTTGATTTTCATTTCCCTAAGCTATAGGACCATAAGTGGAAGTGCCCTAGGCTCTGTTGCTTTGTTTTTTAGATGTTTCAGGAAACACCATACACTTCTCCCGAGTGGCTGTTGGCAATTTACATCCCGCCCATCAGCATAACAAGGCTCCCAGTTCTCCATGGCCTGTCCTGCCTTTCTGGATTTTACACTTTTTTCAGATGGCCCTTTTGACCGGGGGGAAGTGAGACTTCATTGTAGTGCAGATTTCCTTTGCAAGCTTGCTTGGTTGGCCAAAAAGGGCGTATGCGTTTTTTCCTGAATATATTCAGGAAAAAACGCATACGCCCTTTTTGGCCAAGTGCATCATTGTGGACGTTCTGCCTCTTTTCCTATGCTTTCAATGCAATTCCAGTCTACCTCCTGAAATCGGTTTCCTGCAATTCTGTCCCGCTTTCAAGTCCTCTTGGCAGCCTTACTTCAGTATATTTTTGGACGATAGCTGTCATTTATAACTCTGCAGGTTTGTGAATTACAGTGTCCCGGAGCTCCTTTCCTCAACTCGCTTTCTTGTGAGCTGGCCGCAACACCGCAGGATTGCTTCAGGCCCTAATCTGGTTCCGGCACGGCACGCTGAGCCTTTGGTTAATTCCTCTTCCTGGTGGGAAATGAGAGTTAAATTTGCCCGTCCAGACACCTCCAGCTAGTCTCTCATTGGTTCTCCCTATTCCTGTTCATCTTCCGCAGAAATTGCAAACTGGGCCAAACAGGAGGTTAAAGGCACTGACTCTCCAAGTCGGGAGAGTGTTAGTAAAGCGTCTGGAATGTTGCACCCGAGTACCAGGGGACGAGAACGGAGACATATTTGAACACGTCTCCCGATCACACGGTTGATCATACTCTGGGTTCCACATGCATGTTTTAGCTGAAGGAAGAATCCCTTAAACCTGGAGAGTTGTGACCCGTGGAATGGGTACCGTGCAATATGACTTCAAAGGGTCTTCATTTGCTCACCGAACCTCTCCAATCCTATCACTGCTGCGTTTATGCCCCTGTACACACGCTTGATTCCCTTTCGGAGACATAGCAATCCATAGGTTTTAAGATACTTACTAGTCAGGTACATTCTTAGGCGTTTAATATGGGGTGTTGAGTCCATTTCGTTGAGCAAGGAGTAGCTCTTGTCTATTCCATATTTGGCTTAAGGAACTTACTCTGTGCTCATTTCAATCTCTGGTTTTATGCAGCACCCCAACTCACCTTTCCCCTTAAGCAAGCATAAGTTGGTTTTCTAAATTTGAGACCCTGTTCTGTTTTGTAATCCAGTTCCTGTGTAGCGAAGTTTACATTCCGTGTATTAGTGATAGCTTATGATGTTTTTTTTTCTGTGTGACTTATTTCAGTTAGAATCATCATACCTGAATGCACTCATTATGCTGCTACGGGCCTGATGACATAGATGTAATTGCTGAGTGATATTGCATTGTACGTAAGTACCACAACTTCTTCATCCATTTTTCACTTTCTGCGATATTGAACTTGTACCGTAAACGAGGTTCTTGTAAACAGAGCCGTCCCAAACTTTGGGGTGGC
Organism: Globicephala melas; assembly: GCF_963455315.2. Taxonomy (NCBI): domain Eukaryota; kingdom Metazoa; phylum Chordata; class Mammalia; order Artiodactyla; family Delphinidae; genus Globicephala; species Globicephala melas. The sequence goes on along the minus strand of NW_027207500.1, from coordinate 153,854 downwards.
TGTGTCTTTTTGATTTTCATTTCCCTAAGCTATAGGACCATAAGTGGAAGTGCCCTAGGCTCTGTTGCTTTGTTTTTTAGATGTTTCAGGAAACACCATACACTTCTCCCGAGTGGCTGTTGGCAATTTACATCCCGCCCATCAGCATAACAAGGCTCCCAGTTCTCCATGGCCTGTCCTGCCTTTCTGGATTTTACACTTTTTTCAGATGGCCCTTTTGACCGGGGCGAAGTGAGACTTCATTGTAGTGCAGATTTCCTTTGCAAGCTTGCTTGGTTGGCCAAAAAGGGCGTATGCGTTTTTCCTGAATATATTCAGGAAAAAACGCATACGCCCCTTTTGGCCAAGTGCATCATTGTGGACGTTCTGCCTCTTTTCCTATGCTTTCAATGCAATTCCAGTCTACCTCCTGAAATCGGTTTCCTGCAATTCGGCCCCGCTTTCAAGTCCTCTTGGCAGCCTTACTTCAGTATATTTTTGGACGATAGCTGTCATTTATAACTCTGCAGGTTTGTGAATTACAGTGCCCCTGAGCTCCTTTCTTCAACTCGCTTTCTTGTGAGCTGGCCGCAACACCGCAGGATTGCTTCAGGCCCTAATCTGGTTCCGGCATGGCACGCTGAGCCTTTGGTTAATTCCTCTTCCTGGTGGGAAATGAGAGTTAAATTTGCCCGTCCAGACACCTCCAGCTAGTCTCTCATTGGTTCTCCCTATTCCTGTTCATCTTCCGCAGAAATTGCAAACTGGGCCAAACAGGAGGTTAAAGGCACTGACTCTCCAAGTCGGGAGAGTGTTAGTAAAGCGTCTGGAATGTTGCACCCGAGTACCAGGGGACGAGAACGGAGACATATTTGAACACGTCTCCCGATCACAGGGTTGATCATACTCTGGGTTCCACATGCATGTTTTAGCTGAAGGAAGAATCCCTTAAACCTGGAGAGTTGTGACCCGTGGAATGGGTACCATGCAATATGACTTCAAATGGTCTTCAGTTGCTCACCGAACCTCTCCAATCCTATCACTGCTGCGTTTATGTCCCTGTACACACGCTTGATTCCCTTTCGGAGACATAGCAATCCATAGGTTTTAAGATACTTACTAGTCAGGTACATTCTTAGGCGTTTAATATGGGGTGTTGAGTCCATTTCGTTGAACAAGGAGTAACTCTTGTCTATTCCATAATTGGCTTAAGGAATTTACTCTGTGCTCATTTCAATCTCTGGTTTTATGCAGCACCCCAACTCACCTTTCCCCTTAAGCAAGCATAAGTTGGTTTTCTAAATTTGAGACCCTGTTCTGTTTTGTAATCCAGTTCCTGTGTAGCCAAGTTTACATTCCGTGTATTAGTGATATCTTATGATGTTTCTTTTTCTGCGTGACTTATTTCAGGTAGAATCATCATACCTGAATCCACTCATTATGCTGCTACGGGCCTGATGACATAGATGTCAGTGCTGAGTGATATTGCATTGTACGTAAGTACCACAACTTCTTCATCCATTTTTCACTTTCTGCGATATTGAACTTGTACCGTAAACGAGGTTCTTGTAAACAGAGCCGTCCCAAACTTTGTGGTGGCTGTGTCTTTTTCATTTTCATTTCCCTAATCTATAGGACCATAAGTGGAAGTGCCCTAGGCTCTGTTGCTTTGTTTTTTAGATGTTTCAGGAAACACCATACACTTCTCCCGAGTGGCTGTTGGCAATTTACATCCCGCCCATCAGCATAACAAGGCTCCCAGTTCTCCATGGCCTGTCCTGCCTTTCTGGATTTTACACTTTTTTCAGATGGCCCTTTTGACCGGGGGGAAGTGAGACTTCATTGTAGTGCAGATTTCCTTTGCAAGCTTGCTTGGTTGGCCAAAAAGGGCGTATGCGTTTTTTCCTGAATATATTCAGGAAAAAACGCATACGCCCTTTTTGGCCAAGTGCATCATTGTGGACGTTCTGCCTCTTTTCCTATGCTTTCAATGCAATTCCAGTCTACCTCCTGAAATCGGTTTCCTGCAATTCTGCCCCACTTTCAAGTCCTCTTGGCAGCCTTACTTCAGTATATTTTTGGACGATAGCTGTCATTTATAACTCTGCACGTTTGTGAATTACAGTGTCCCTGAGCTCCTTTCTTCAACTCGCTTTCTTGTGCGCTGGCCACAACACCGCAGGATTGCTTCAGGCCCTAATCTGGTTCCGGCACGGCACGCTGAGCCTTTGGTTAATTCCTCTTCCTGGTGGGAAATGAGAGTTAAATTTGCCCGTCCAGACACCTCCAGCTAGTCTCTCATTGGTTCTCCTTATTCCTGTTCATCTTCCGCAGAAATTGCAAACTGGGCCAAACAGGAGGTTAAAGGCACTGACTCTCCAAGTCGGGAGAGTGTTAGTAAAGCATCTGGAATGTTGCACCCGAGTACCAGGGGACGAGAACGGAGACATATTTGAAGACGTCTCCCGATCACACGGTTGATCATACTCTGGGTTCCACATGCATGGTTTAGCTGAAGGAAGAATCCCTTAAACCTGGAGAGTTGAGACCCGTGGAATGGGTACAATGCAATATGACTTCAAAGGGTGTTCATTTGCTCACCGAACCTCTCCAATCCTATCACTGCTGCGTTTATGCCCCTGTACACACGCTTGATTCCCTTTCAGAGACATAGCAATCCATACGTTTTAAGATACTTACAAGTCAGGTACATTCTTAGGCGTTTAATATGGGGTGTTGAGTCCATTTCGTTGAGCAAGGAGTAGCTCTTGTCTATTCCATATTTGGCTTAAGGAACTTACTCTGTGCTCATTTCAATCTCTGGTTTTATGCAGCACCCCAACTCACCTTTCCCCTTAAGCAAGCATAAGTTGGTTTTCTAAATTTGAGACCCTGTTCTGTTTTGTAATCCAGTTCCTGTGTAGCCAAGTTTACATTCCGTGTATTAGTGATAGCTTATGATGTTTCTTTTTCTGTGTGACTTATTTCAGTTAGTATCATCATACCTGAATGCACTCATTATGCTGCTACGGGCCTGATGAAATAGATGTCATTGCTGAGTGATATTGCATTGTACGTAAGTACCACAACTTCTTCATCCATTTTTCACTTTCTGCGATATTGAACTTGTACCGTAAACGAGGTTCTTGTAAAGAGAGCCGTCCCAAACTTTGGGGTGGCTGTGTCTTTTTGATTTTCATTTCCCTAAGCTATAGGACCATAAGTGGAAGTGCCCTAGGCTCTGTTGCTTTGTTTTTTAGATGTTTCAGGAAACACCATACACTTCTCCCGAGTGGCTGTTGGCAATTTACATCCCGCCCATCAGCATAACAAGGCTCCCAGTTCTCCATGGCCTGTCCTGCCTTTCTGGATTTTACACTTTTTTCAGATGGCCCTTTTGACCGGGGGGAAGTGAGACTTCATTGTAGTGCAGATTTCCTTTGCAAGCTTGCTTGGTTGGCCAAAAAGGGCGTATGCGTTTTTTCCTGAATATATTCAGGAAAAAACGCATACGCCCTTTTTGGCCAAGTGCATCATTGTGGACGTTCTGCCTCTTTTCCTATGCTTTCAATGCAATTCCAGTCTACCTCCTGAAATCGGTTTCCTGCAATTCTGCCCCGCTTTCAAGTCCTCTTGGCAGCCTTACTTCAGTATATTTTTGGACGATAGCTGTCATTTATAACTCTGCACGTTTGTGAATTACAGTGTCCCTGAGCTCCTTTCTTCAACTCGCTTTCTTGTGCGCTGGCCACAACACCGCAGGATTGCTTCAGGCCCTAATCTGGTTCCGGCACGGCACGCTGAGCCTTTGGTTAATTCCTCTTCCTGGTGGGAAATGAGAGTTAAATTTGCCCGTCCAGACACCTCCAGCTAGTCTCTCATTGGTTCTCCTTATTCCTGTTCATCTTCCGCAGAAATTGCAAACTGGGCCAAACAGGAGGTTAAAGGCACTGACTCTCCAAGTCGGGAGAGTGTTAGTAAAGCATCTGGAATGTTGCACCCGAGTACCAGGGGACGAGAACGGAGACATATTTGAAGACGTCTCCCGATCACACGGTTGATCATACTCTGGGTTCCACATGCATGGTTTAGCTGAAGGAAGAATCCCTTAAACCTGGAGAGTTGAGACCCGTGGAATGGGTACCATGCAATATGACTTCAAAGGGTGTTCATTTGCTCACCGAACCTCTCCAATCCTATCACTGCTGCGTTTATGCCCCTGTACACACGCTTGATTCCCTTTCAGAGACATAGCAATCCATAAGTTTTAAGATACTTACAAGTCAGGTACATTCTTAGGCGTTTAATATGGGGTGTTGAGTCCATTTCGTTGAGCAAGGAGTAGCTCTTGTCTATTCCATATTTGACTTAAGGAACTTACTCTGTGCTCATTTCAATCTCTGGTTTTATGCAGCACCCCAACTCACCTTTCCCCTTAAGCAAGCATAACTTGGTTTTCTAAATTTGAGACCCTGTTCTGTTTTGTAATCCAGTTCCTGTGTAGCCAAGTTTACATTCCGTGTATTAGTGATATCTTATGATGTTTCTCTTTCTGCGTGACTTATTTCTGGTAGAATCATCATACCTGAATCCACTCATTATGCTGCTGCCGGCCTGATGACATAGATGTCATTGCTGAGTGATATTGCATTGTACGTAAGTACCACAACTTCTTCATCCATTTTTCACTTTCTGCGATATTGAACTTGTACCGTAAACGAGGTTCTTGTAAACAGAGGCTTCCCAAACTTTTGGGTGGCTGTGTCTTTTTGATTTTCATTTCCCTAAGCTATAGGACCATAAGTGGAAGTGCCCTAGGCTCTGTTGCTTTGTTTTTTAGATGTTTCAGGAAACACCATACACTTCTCCCGAGTGGCTGTTGGCAATTTACATCCCGCCCATCAGCATAACAAGGCTCCCAGTTCTCCATGGCCTGTCCTGCCTTTCTGGATTTTACACTTTTTTCAGATGGCCCTTTTGTCCGAGGGGAAGTGAGATTTCATTGTAGTGCAGATTTCCTTTGCAAGCTTGCTTGGTTGGCCAAAAAGGGCGTATGCGTTTTTTCCTGAATATATTCAGGAAAAAACGCATACGCCCTTTTTGGCCAAGTGCATCATTGTGGACGTTCTGCCTCTTTTCCTATGCTTTCAATGCAATTCCAGTCTACCTCCTGAAATCGGTTTCCTGCAATTCTGTCCCGCTTTCAAGTCCTCTTGGCAGCCTTACTTCAGTATATTTTTGGACGATAGCTGTCATTTATAACTCTGCAGGTTTGTGAATTACAGTGTCCCGGAGCTCCTTTCCTCAACTCGCTTTCTTGTGAGCTGGCCGCAACACCGCAGGATTGCTTCAGGCCCTAATCTGGTTCCGGCACGGCACGCTGAGCCTTTGGTTAATTCCTCTTCCTGGTGGGAAATGAGAGTTAAATTTGCCCGTCCAGACACCTCCAGCTAGTCTCTCATTGGTTCTCCCTATTCCTGTTCATCTTCCGCAGAAATTGCAAACTGGGCCAAACAGGAGGTTAAAGGCACTGACTCTCCAAGTCGGGAGAGTGTTAGTAAAGCGTCTGGAATGTTGCACCCGAGTACCAGGGGACGAGAACGGAGACATATTTGAACACGTCTCCCGATCACACGGTTGATCATACTCTGGGTTCCACATGCATGTTTTAGCTGAAGGAAGAATCCCTTAAACCTGGAGAGTTGTGACCCGTGGAATGGGTACCGTGCAATATGACTTCAAAGGGTCTTCATTTGCTCACCGAACCTCTCCAATCCTATCACTGCTGCGTTTATGCCCCTGTACACACGCTTGATTCCCTTTCGGAGACATAGCAATCCATAGGTTTTAAGATACTTACTAGTCAGGTACATTCTTAGGCGTTTAATATGGGGTGTTGAGTCCATTTCGTTGAGCAAGGAGTAGCTCTTGTCTATTCCATATTTGGCTTAAGGAACTTACTCTGTGCTCATTTCAATCTCTGGTTTTATGCAGCACCCCAACTCACCTTTCCCCTTAAGCAAGCGTAAGTTGGTTTTCTAAATTTGAGACCCTGTTCTGTTTTGTAATCCAGTTCCTGTGTAGCCAAGTTTACATTCCGTGTATTAGTGATAGCTTATGATGTTTTTTTTTCTGTGTGACTTATTTCAGTTAGAATCATCATACCTGAATGCACTCATTATGCTGCTACGGGCCTGATGACATAGATGTAATTGCTGAGTGATATTGCATTGTACGTAAGTACCACAACTTCTTCATCCATTTTTCACTTTCTGCGATATTGAACTTGTACCGTAAACGAGGTTCTTGTAAACAGAGCCGTCCCAAACTTTGGGGTGGCTGTGTCTTTTTGATTTTCATTTCCCTAAGCTATAGGACCATAAGTGGAAGTGCCCTAGGCTCTGTTGCTTTGTTTTTTAGATGTTTCAGGAAACACATACACTTCTCCCGAGTGGCTGTTGGCAATTTACATCCCGCCCATCAGCATAACAAGGCTCCCAGTTCTCCATGGCCTGTCCTGCCTTTCTGGATTTTACACTTTTTTCAGATGGCCCTTTTGACCGGGGGGAAGTGAGACTTCATTGTAGTGCAGATTTCCTTTGCAAGCTTGCTTGGTTGACCAAAAAGGACGTATGCGTTTTTTCCTGAATATATTCAGGAAAAAACGCATATGCCCTTTTTGGCCAAGTGCATCATTGTGGACGTTCTGCCTCTTTTCCTATGCTTTAAATGCAATTCCAGTCTACCTCCTGAAATCGGTTTCCTGCAATTCTGCCCCGCTTTCAAGTCCTCTTGGCAGCCTTACTTCAGTATATTTTTGGACGATAGCTGTCATTTATAACTCTGCAAGTTTGTGAATTACAGTGCCCCTGAGCTCCTTTCTTCAACTCGCTTTCTTGTGAGCTGGCCGCAACACCGCAGGATTGCTTCAGGCCCTAATCTGGTTCCGGCACGGCACGCTGAGCCTTTGGTTAATTCCTCTTCCTGGTGGGAAATGAGAGTTAAATTTGCCCGTCCAGACACCTCCAGCTAGTCTCTCATTGGTTCTCCCTATTCCTGTTCATCTTCCGCAGAAATTGCAAACTGGGCCAAACAGGAGGTTAAAGGCACTGACTCTCCAAGTCGGGAGAGTGTTAGTAAAGCGTCTGGAATGTTGCACCCGAGTACCAGAGGACGAGAACGGAGACATATTTGAACACGTCTCCCGATCACACGGTTGATCATACTCTGGGTTCCACATGCATGTTTTAGCTGAAGGAAGAATCCCTGAAACCTGGAGAGTTGTGACCCGTGGAATGGGTACCATGCAATATGACTTCAAAGGGTCTTCATTTGCTCACCGAACCTCTCCAATCCTATCACTGCTGCGTTTATGCCCCTGTACACACGCTTGATTCTCTTTCGGAGACATAGCAATCCATAGGTTTTAAGATACTTTCTAGTCAGGTACATTCTTAGGCGTTTAATATGGGGTGTTGAGTCCATTTCGTTGAGCAAGGAGTAGCTCTTGTCTATTCCATATTTGGCTTAAGGAACTTTATCTGTGCTCATTTCAATCTCTGGTTTTATGCAGCACCCCAACTCACCTTTCCCCTTAAGCAAGCATAAGTTGGTTTTCTAAATTTGAGACCCTGTTCTGTTTTGTAATCCAGTTCCTGTGTAGCCAAGTTTACATTCCGTGTATTAGTGATAGCTTATGATGTTTTTTTTTCTGTGTGACTTATTTCAGTTAGAATCATCATACCTGAATCCACTCATTATGCTGCTACGGGCCTGATGACATAGATGTCATTGCTGAGTGATATTGCATTGTACGTAAGTACCACAACTTCTTCATCCATTTTTCACTTTCTGCGATATTGAACTTGTACCGTAAACGAGGTTCTTGTAAACAGAGCCGTCCCAAACTTTGGGGTGGCTGTGTCTTTTTGATTTTCATTTCCCTAAGCTATAGGACCATAAGTGGAAGTGCCCTAGGCTCTGTTGCTTTGTTTTTTAGATGTTTCAGGAAACACCATACACTTCTCCGGAGTGGCTGTTGGCAATTTACATCCCGCCCATCAGCATAACAAGGCTCCCAGTTCTCCATGGCCTGTCCTGCCTTTGTGAATTTTACACTTTTTTCAGATGGCCCTTTTGACCGGGGGGAAGTGAGCCTTCCTTGTAGTGCAGATTTCCTTTGCAAGCTTGCTTGGTTGGCCAAAAAGTGCGTATGCGTTTTTTCCTGAATATATTCAGGAAAAAACGCATACGCCCTTTTTGGCCAAGTGCATCATTGTGGACGTTCTGCCTCTTTTCCTATGCTTTAAATGCAATTCCAGTCTACCTCCTGAAATCAGTTTCCTGCAATTCTGCCCCGCTTTCAAGTCCTCTTGGCAGCCTTACTTCAGTATATTTTTGGACGATAGCTGTCATTTATAACTCTGCAGGTTTGTGAATTACAGTGCCCCTGAGCTCCTTTCTTCAACTCGCTTTCTTGTGAGCTGACCACAACACCGCAGGATTGCTTCAGGCCCTAATCTTGTTCCGGCACAGCACGCTGAGCCTTTGGTTAATTCCTCTTCCTGGTTGGAAATGAGAGTTAAATTTGCCCGTCCAGACACCTCCAGCTAGTCTCTCATTGGTTCTCCCTATTCCTGTTCATCTTCCGCAGAAATTGCAAACTGGGCCAAACAGGAGGTTAAAGGCACTGACTCTCCAAGTCGGGAGAGTGTTAGTAAAGCGTCTGGAATGTTGCACCCGAGTACCAGGGGACGAGAACGGAGACATATTTGAACACGTCTCCCGATCACACGGTTGATCATACTCTGGGTTCCACATGCATGTTTTAGCTGAAGGAAGAATCCCTTAAACCTGGAGAGTTGAGACCCGTGGAATGGGTACCATGCAATATGACTTCAGAGGGTCTTCATTTGCTCACCGAACCTCTCCAATCCTATCACTGCTGCGTTTATGCCCCTGTACACACGCTTGATTCTCTTTCGGAGACATAGCAATCCATAGGTTTTAAGATACTTACTAGTCAGGTACATTCTTAGGCGTTTAATATGGGGTGTTGAGTCCATTTCGTTGAGCAAGGAGTAGCTCTTGTCTATTCCATATTTGGCTTAAGGAACTTTATCTGTGCTCATTTCAATCTCTGGTTTTATGCAGCACCCCAACTCACCTTTCCCCTTAAGCAAGCATAAGTTGGTTTTCTAAATTTGAGACCCTGTTCTGTTTTGTAATCCAGTTCCTGTGTAGCCAAGTTTACATTCCGTGTATTAGTGATAGCTTATGATGTTTCTTTTTCTGTGTGACTTATTTCAGTTAGAATCATCATACCTGAATGCACTCATTATGCTGCTACGGGCCTGATGAAATAGATGTCATTGCTGAGTGACATTGCATTGTACGTAAGTACCACAACTTCTTCATCCATTTTTCACTTTCTGCGATATTGAACTTGTACCGTAAACGAGGTTCTTGTAAAGAGAGCCGTCCCAAACTTTGGGGTGGCTGTGTCTTTTTGATTTTCATTTCCCTAAGCTATAGGACCATAAGTGGAAGTGCCCTAAGCTCTGTTGCTTTGTTTTTTAGATGTTTCAGGAAACACCATACACTTCTCCCGAGTGGCTGTTGGCAATTTACATCCCGCCCATCAGCATAACAAGGCTCCCAGTTCTCCATGGCCTGTCCTGCCTTTCTGAATTTTACACTTTTTTCAGATGGCCCTTTTGACCGGGGGGAAGTGAGCCTTCCTTGTAGTGCAGATTTCCTTTGCAAGCTTGCTTGGTTGGCCAAAAAGGGCGTATGCGTTTTTTCCTGAATATATTCAGGAAAAAACGCATACGCCCTTTTTGGCCAAGTGCATCATTGTGGACGTTCTGCCTCTTTTCCTATGCTTTAAATGCAATTCCAGTCTACCTCCTGAAATCAGTTTCCTGCAATTCTGCCCCGCTTTCAAGTCCTCTTGGCAGCCTTACTTCAGTATATTTTTGGACGATAGCTGTCATTTATAACTCTGCAGGTTTGTGAATTACAGTGCCCCTGAGCTCCTTTCTTCAACTCACTTTCTTGTGAGCTGGCCACAACACCGCAGGATTGCTTCAGGCCCTAATCTTGTTCCGGCACAGCACGCTGAGCCTTTGGTTAATTCCTCTTCCTGGTTGGAAATGAGAGTTAAATTTGCCCGTCCAGACACCTCCAGCTAGTCTCTCATTGGTTCTCCCTATTCCTGTTCATCTTCTGCAGAAATTGCAAACTGGGCCAAACAGGAGGTTAAAGGCACTGACTCTCCAAGTCGGGAGAGTGTTAGTAAAGCGTCTGGAATGTTGCACCCGAGTACCAGGGGACGAGAACGGAGACATATTTGAACACGTCTCCCGATCACACGGTTGATCATACTCTGGGTTCCACATGCATGTTTTAGCTGAAGGAAGAATCCCTTAAAGCTGGAGAGTTGAGACCCGTGGAATGGGTACCATGCAATATGACTTCAAAGGGTCTTCATTTGCTCACCGAACCTCTCCAATCCTATCACTGCTGCGTTTATGCCCCTGTACACACGCTTGATTCTCTTTCGGAGACATAGCAATCCATAGGTTTTAAGATACTTACTAGTCAGGTACATTCTTAGGCGTTTAATATGGGGTGTTGAGTCCATTTCGTTGAGCAAGGAGTAGCTCTTGTCTATTCCATATTTGGCTTAAGGAACTTTATCTGTGCTCATTTCAATCTCTGGTTTTATGCAGCACCCCAACTCACCTTTCCCCTTAAGCAAGCATAAGTTGGTTTTCTAAATTTGAGACCCTGTTCTGTTTTGTAATCCAGTTCCTGTGTAGCCAAGTTTACATTCCGTGTATTAGTGATATCTTATGATGTTTCTTTTTCTGTGTGACTTACTTCAGTTAGAATCATCATACCTGAATCCACTCATTATGCTGCTGCGGGCCAGATGACATAGATGTCATTGCTGAGTGATATTGCATTGTACGTAAGTACCACAACTTCTTCATCCATTTTTCACTTTCTGCGATATTGAACTTGTACCGTAAACGAGGTTCTTGTAAACAGAGCCGTCCCAAACTTTGGGGTGGCTGTGTCTTTTTGATTTTCATTTCCCTAAGCTATAGGACCATAAGTGGAAGTGCCCTGGGCTCTGTTGCTTTGTTTTTTATATGTTTCAGGAAACACCATACACTTCTCCCGAGTGGCTGTTGGCAATTTACATCCCGCCCATCAGCATAACAAGGCTCCCAGTTCTCCATGGCCTGTCCTGCCTTTCTGGATTTTACACTTTTTTCAGATGGCCCTTTTGACCGGGGGGAAGTGAGACTTCATTGTAGTGCAGATTTCCTTTGCAAGCTTGCTTGGTTGGCCAAAAAGGGCGTATGCGTTTTTTCCTGAATATATTCAGGAAAAAACGCATACGCCCTTTTTGGCCAAGTGCATCATTGTGGACGTTCTGCCTCTTTTCCTATGCTTTCAATGCAATTCCAGTCTACCTCCTGAAATCGGTTTCCTGCAATTCTGCCTTGCTTTCAATGCCTCTTCATAGCCTTACGTCAATATATTTTTTGAAAATAGTTGGCCTTTATAACTTTGCTGGTTTTTGAATTGCAGTGGCCCTTAGCTCCATTTTTCAGTTCTTATTTTTGTGATCTTGCCTCGTAACCACAGGATTCCTTCAGGCCCTATTCTTCTTCTGGGACACCTTGCTGTGCCTTTGGTTTATTCTTCTTACTGATGTGAAATTAGAGTGACATGTGCCCATTGAAACCGCTACAGCTAGTTTCTCACTGGTTCCCCCTATTCCCATTCATCCTCCGCACTAACTGCAGACTGTGCGATACCAGAACTTAAAGGCATTGACTCTCCATGTGGGGATGTTTTTAGTAAAGCGGCTGGAATGTCGATCTGGAGCCCCAGGAGAGGAAAAATGAGGTGTGTTTTAGAAACCTTTCCCGATCATATGGTATACCAGTCGCTGGGTTTCCCAAGCATGGTTTAGCTGTAGGAAGATTCCCTTCAACCTGGAGTGTTGGGACCCTTGGAATGAGTAGCATGAAGTATTGCATTAAACTTTTGGCAGTTGCTCACCAAAGCTCACCAATCCTCTCAGTCCCAAGTGTCCAGCCTTATGCCTTATCCAGCTGTGGGTTTATATGTGGTCAATCCAGGTTGCATCACAGCCCCTGAGCAAATTTTGTAAGAATTTTTCTCTCTTTCATTGTTTCTGCGTTTTGTTTTTAAAATTTATTTCTATAATGGGGTTTAGCTCATTTTCACTGCTGTGTTTGTGCCGCTCTGCACACACTTGATTCCCTTATGGAGATATATCAATACATGGGTTTTAAGATTCTTATTACTCAGATATATTTCTCTGCGGTGTATAGGGTGTGTTGAGGCCAGTTCATTGAGCAAGGTGTAGATCTTGTCTAATATCTATTTGGTTTATCGAACGGTATCTGTGCTAATTTCAAACTCTTGTTTTATGCATCACCCCACCTCTCCTTTCCCCTTAAGCTGACATAAGTGTGTTTTCTAAATGTGAGACACTGTTCTGTTCTGTAATTCATTTCTTGTGCAGCCATATTTACCCTCCCTCTATAAGTGATATCTTATGATATGTTTCTTTTTCTGTTTGACTTATTTCAAGTAGTATTATCGGACCTAAATCCACTCTTTATCCTTCTACTAGCCTTATTACATTGATTTCATGGTGAAGAGATATTCCATTGTACATAAGTACCACATCTTCTTTATCCATTGTTCTCTTTCCTGGGATATTTAAGGTGTACTGAAGTTGAGGTTCTTGTAAACAGAGTAGCCCTAAACTGTGGTGTGCTTGTGTCTTGTTGATTTTTAGACTTCCCTAGATATACTCCCATGATTGGAAGTGTCCTATGCTCTGTAGCTCTGTTTTTTAGATGATTTAGGAACCACCATACACTTCTCCAGAGTGGCTCTCGGCAGTTCACACACTGCCCATCAGCGTATAAAGGCTCCCTGTTCTCCATGGCCTGTCCTGCATTTCTGGTTTTACAATTTTTTAGGATGGCCCTTTTGACCAGTGGGAAATGAGACTTCTTTGTTGTGCACATTTGCGTTGCTTGCTTGCTTCGTTGCCCATAAAGTGCATATGCGTTTTTTCCTGGATATAATCAGGAAAAAACGCATATGCCCTTTTGGGCCAACTGCATCATTGTCGAAATTCTGCCGCTTTTCATGTGCTTTAAAGACGAGTCCAATCTATCTCTTGAAATCTGTTTCTTGCAATTCTGTCTTGCATTCAGATCCTCTTCTTTGCCTTACCTCAACATATTTTTGGACGTTAGTTTTCATTTATAACTCTGCAGGTTTGTGAATTGCAGTGACCCTGAGCTCCATTTTTTAAGTTGCTCTTTTGTGAGCTGGCCTCAAACCCGCAGGATTGCTTCAGGCCCTATTTTGGCTCCGGCGAGGCGGGCTGAGCCTTTTTTCAATTCTTATTCTTAATGGGAAATTAGAGTGATATGTGCCCGTCCAAACCCCTACAACTATTCTCTCATTGGTTCCCCCTCTTCCCGTTCATCCTCCTCACAATTTGCAAAATGTGTGAAACAGAAGTTGAAATGTGCTGATTCTTCAAGTGGGGAGATTCTAAGTAACGTGGCTGGAATGGTGAACAGGAGCACCAGGAGAGGATAAATGAGCTGCATTTTAGACACATCTCCCGGTCACATGGGGTACAGTCCTCTGGGTTTTCCATGCATGTTTTAGCTGTAGGAAGATCCCTTGAACCTGCAGATTTGGGACTCATTGAATGGGTACCAGGTAGTATTACTTTAAAGGGTGTGCATTTCCTCACCCAACCTCACATTTCTCTTAGTGCAAACAGTTTCCAGCCTTATGTCTCATCCTGCTGTGGGTCTAGATGTGTTCAATCCATGTTGCATCACCGTCCCTGAGGAAAAGTTGTAAGAGGTTTTCTCTGTCTCTCTGTCGTTTATTTTTTTCAATTTATTACTATATTGGTTACAGCTGATTTTCAAAGCTCTGTTTCTTGCTGCTGTACATTCACTTGATTCACGTACAGAGAGACATCAGTAAATTCTTTTTCAGATTCTTACCAGTCGTATATATTCTTTTCCGGTGACCTGAGTGTGCTGAGTGCAGTTCTTTCAGCTACCGTGTAGGCCTTGTTGATTATCAGTTTAGTATTTGGAATGGTATCTTTGCTAATTTCAACCTCCTGGATGATGCCTCACCCCTCCCCACCTTTCCCGTTTAGCAGCCTTATGCGTGTTTTCTACATATTTGACTATGTTTTTGTTTTGTAATTTATTTCATGTGTAGCCATTTTGGATTCCACCTTTAAGTGATATCTTATGATATGTGTCTTTTTCTTTTTGAATTATGTCACTTAGAATGATCATACGTAACTCCTCCGGAGTTGTTACAACTGGCCATATTTCATTGATTTCCAGGCTGAATAATATTCCACTCTACCTAAGTACCACATCTCTATCCATTTTTTCTCTCCAGAGACATTTAAGTTATATCCTAGTCGAGGATCTTTTAAACAGAGAGGGGGTAAACATTGGGGTGCCTGTGTCCTCTCGATTTTTGTTTTTCCCAAGATATACACCCGTGAGTGCAAGTGCCCTATGCTCTGTAGCTCATTTTTTAGATGCTTTAGTAAACACAATACACTTCTCCAGAATGGCCGTTGGCAATATACATTTCCACTATAAGTCTCACAGGGCTCCCTCTTCTCCTTGCCCTGTCCTGCATTTCTGTTGTTTACGCTTTATGAGGATGGCTCTTCTGACTGATGCGAAGTGATATCTTTTGTAGTATTGACTTCCAGTGCCCACCTGTTTGGTTGGCTAAAAAAGTGTATGCCCTTTTCTTGAATATATACAGAAAAAAACGCATACACCCTTTTTGGCCAACTGCAATGTTGGCAATGTTCAGCTCCTTTTCTTGTGCTTAATGGCGAATCCTTTCTACCTCCTCAGATCCCTTTCCTGCCATTCTCCCTTGCTTACAAATCCTTTTCTCTGACTTTCCTCAAGACATTTTTCAGTGATGGATATTTTCAACTCTGCAGTTTCATGAATTTTACTGCCCCTGAGTTCCATTGTTCAGCTTGTGTTTATGGGAACTGGCCACAAAGCAACGGGATTTCCTCAAGCCCTATACTGTTTCCATGGGCAACCCTAGCCTTTGGTCAATTCGTCTTCCTGATTGGAAATTAGAGTGACATGTGCCTGTCTGAACACCTAGGACTTGTCTCTCATTGTTCCTCATCCTTCCGCTTCATCCTCTGGACAAATTCCAAACTGTATGCAACAGGATGTTGACAGTGCTGACATCTCCAAGTGGGGAGACTGTTAGTAAAGACGCTGGAGGGGTGAACCCGAGCACCAGGAGATGAGGAGATGAGATGCCTTTTCCAAACTCTTCCCGATCAGACGGTATACCATCCTCTGGGTGTGACAGACATGTTTTAGCAGTAGGAAGAGTCCCATTCATGTAAGGAGAACACCAGGGCTTTTTCAAAATCAGTGTCTCCCCGAAACCCAAACTGGGGAATTTTTTAAGCTACGCCTACACATATGTTCATTAAGGGCCTTGGGAAGTAGGCAGAGTCCAAACTTTAGATGATTGAAGTCTTCAGGGTCAGAAGCACTCACCACCAGCTTCCCTTAGGTTACACTTTAACTGTCATTGATAGATGATGTCAATAAAAATATCTATTCTTTTTCAGATTATTTCCCCTTATAGGTTATTGCAAAATGTTGAGTGTAGTTCCCTGTGCTATACAGTAGTTCCTTGTTGATGATCTATTTTATACATAGCAGTGTGTATGTGTTAATCCCAAACTGTTAATTTATCCCTCCTCCCACCTTTCCCCTTTGGTAATAATAAATTATAAGATTTTATACTTCTCAGAAATGGGGGAGCTGAAAGAGAGGTATCATTTTCAATGGAAAAGCATTTAAAACAAGATTGAAGCTTTAACCAAGATTATTAGATGTACATCCTTGGAAAGAAATCACTTCGTTTCTCTAATACTGACCTGACAAATAAGACAAACCTTTTCACTGAACTTGCTTATAATAAAGTGATGGAAATATCAAATGGAAGTGTTAGAAACATCTTATTTTACCCGAGCCTTATACACTGTTCTATGTTAACTACAGTTTGGCTCACACATCTGTTCATTGAGGTTACAATAGTCTCAATTTCTGTTACTGATCCTCCAGAGTGGACCCCAACAAGTGTCCCCCTGCCCAGTGTCATTGGGGCCAACAGATCGAGACTGAGTTTGGTTCACAAGCAAAGGAAACTTTATATTTTGATCAGAGAATGGAGAGGTGAGAGCATGCACTACCCCGTGGGCTGTGGGCTGGGCTGCTGTGTAGAGATCCTGTCAGAGTCAGTGGGAGGGAGGGGGCGGAGCTCTCGAGGGCCGGGTTGGCTGCAGCTCAGGCTCTATATCGCGGAGTCTGCACTGGGCCCCAGGAGCTGAGGTGTCGTCCCAGCCATTCTGCACTAGGAAATCTGGTCTGAAGTGCCGGGTGTGGAACCTCTGCATGCGGGACCCTAGGAGCACATGAAATTAGACAAAGCACAAAGGATAAAAAAGGTTAGACTTGACTTTATTGCCCAGATTCTATTTTTATCTCCCAGGGATTTTTAATGGGCTTTGCTGGGGACAAACCCCTCCTCTGCCTTTTGTCCCGTTCCTCATTCTTGGAGTGCTGAGGGTGCAGACCCTTCTTCTGTAACTGCTGAGTGCTGAGTTGGGAGCCCTCATACCCTGGGGCGAGGGTCAGAGCTTCTCCCCAGCAGCCTCCCGGTGACGTTGATTGTCCCCAGGCCCCCTGCCTCCCTGCTCGTCCACCTGAGCACCAGCATTGGAAGTGCTATAGATTCTAATGACCTTTAAGGGTCCAGGAAAGAGATGTGCAGAGACACTGTGGGGGCCGGTTTCACCCCGCCCCACATTTGTTCGGCCACCTTAGGCTGACCGTTTCTGCCAGCCTAGATGCTCTGACCAGTAGTCTGCGCTTTCTTCAATTAGGCCCCTGAATTAATGTACAAACAGCACCAGCTGTCAGAGCCCTGCCCGCTCCACTCCCAGACAGTCCAGGGTCAGTAGTGATCAAGGACCATGATGGCCACTGAGTCAACAGCCTTTTGAAGTAAACAGGAGTCCAGCCGGTCTTATTGGCCACCATCAGCACAGTGTCTGTAGGCTTTTCTATGGTGACAGTGTGATATACGGTTCCCCCCCCCAAGATTATTAGCTCCCCTCTGGGTGCAGTAAGTCCTGCAAGCAGTAGTCTACTCTTTTGGGACACACTCTTGTTGTTTTATGAGAGAAACTCCAGGTCAAGTGATGTTCACACGAGTCGTCATGGTGCCCTGTTGCCCCTGGTTATCTCTCTGGATGTTGGAGTTGGAGGGCCTCCTCACTCGAGGTTGGTGTGCCCACGGAGCGAACCCTGCAACTTCAGGGCATGGTTGGTGGTTAGGATCACCACGTGGGGTCCTTTTCCCTTAGGAGGGAGGTGGCCTTTTGGGCTGCTGATTTCCAGGTTTTTAGATACCGCCAGTATCTTGGCCAGATGTGGCAGTGGGCCAAGCCCCTTGGTGACCGTAGTTTATCCTACCTGGATGGCATTCTTGCATTGTTCCATTTCAAGTGGTCCCAGTTTTTGCACTAATTCTCCAATGGCGATTCACCTTTCACCGGGAATGTAAAGGTCAAAGGGTTTAGCTAAATTAGGGAGTTCCAGGGCAAGGGTCTGAATTGACTGCTCTTTCCATTCTTGAAAGGCCACTTCTGGATTCTATTCAAAAGGATCATCATCTTTTCCTTTCAGTGTTTCATATAGAGGCCCAGCTAGTAGACTGTAGTTAGGGATCCAGAAGCAGCAAACCCTGGCCTCCCCAGGAACCCCTAAGCTGTCTTCTAGTTTTAGAAAGGGGTAAGGCTGAAAATGGTTTCTTCCCTTTCCTGGGATGGGCTTCTCCGACCTTCTGTGAGAATGAAGCCCAGGCAGGTCACCGCAGTCTGTGATATTTGAGCTTTTTCTTGGACAACTTCTATCCTTTATTGGCTTGGTAGTTCAGAGGCCTCCTTAGTAGGGCTGGCGATCAGAATGTCGTCTGCATATTGAAGGAGGGTTTCCTTTTCCAGAGGTAGAACTTTTAGGTCTTTAGCTAAGCTTTCCCCAAAGACGGTGTGGGAATTTTTGCACCCTTGGGACAAGACGGCCCGGAAGTATTGTTTTAGTTGTATGTTGAGTCCTGCCACTCACAAGCCAAAATTTCTTGTGACTCTGGGACTAATGGAATGCAAAAGAAGGCATCATTGAAGACTAATACAGAATACCATGTCCTGGTGGTTGGTAGAATGACCAGCAGAGTGTAGGAATTAGGAGCAACTGGAGGTATATCCTCGGTGGCTTCACTGACTGTCCTGACATCCTTTACCAGGTCCCCAGCAGCCCATGGGGCTCTCGTGGTCAGACCAATCCCAGAATATGGAGCTCACCTGGGCAGGTACCCCACCCCCACCCCAGCCCACGGGGCTCTCGTGGTCAGGCCCCTCCCAGGATACAGAGCTACCCTTGCAGGTACCGTGGCAGGGCTGGGCACACAGGAATTGTGCACATAGCCCTCATTGCAGAGCACCCCCAGCTCACCTGTCGCTCAGAGCTGACACAGAGCACCTCAAAGAAGGACTTGAACTAACAAACAGCAGCTGTGACAGGTCTGTGACCCTGGGCATCACTCTGTGCGGCCTCCCTCCACCTGGTCTTCCAGAGACTTCCACTGCACCCGGGGCACCAGGCCTCTGTCTCCAACCACCACCCACCCCTCCTCTCCCTGACTCCTGGTTTCCTCTCATTAGGAGAGGGTTTTCTTGAAGTTGTCTCCCACTCATGGGCCAGATAAAATGATTAGAAAACAAGCCAAAGCTGCAGCCCCTTGTCTATCCTGACTCTCAGGAGCCCACACCTGTTCCTTGGACCTGGCCAGTTCAGCAAGTTCCATTTTCTGCAACTGTGAGCCCCTGAGGGGTGATGATTGGCTGAGCTGGGCAGCCTTACGTGCCGGCCAGCCCTCCCCAGGTGTGCCTGGGTTGAGATCAATATAAATACCACTCCAGGCAGCAAGAGCCCCTGCAGCCGTGCCTGACGCCATTTTCTCTGCCCTGTCAGCAGTCTCGGGGCTGGGCTGGTGGGAGGGAGTGAGAGGCCACAGCTTTGTGGGTGGCCCAGTGTGAGTGGGGCTCTGCTGGACTTTCTGCAGCAGTTGCCAGGCTGCCACCTGCTAAAGAAGAGGATGTGTCACCCATACCTGCTTCTGGAATTTCTCCCTGGGCAGAGGTGAGGAAGGAAAAAAGCAGTGGGGGCAGGGACAGGACAGGTATCTCAGGCAGGGAAATGGAAATCTTCCAGAAGAGCACCCAGGGCCAGGACCATCCTGGTTGGCCTGCAGGCACCAAGTCGGCCGGCATGCTGTCACTCGTTTGGCTCTATGGCCCTTCCTCTAGGCTTTCAAGTCCTTGTATATATTCAGGTGTTTTACCTGGGACGGGTGGGAATAGTTCAGCAGCAACTGGCCTGGGGCTCAGCTCACGTTTACTCACAGATGCCTCGGCACGGTGCCCCAGCTTTGCAATGAGGACGCTTGTTGCGTGGGGGCTGCTGGCTGAATGGGAGACGATTCCCCACCACTGACCAACTTCAGAATTGTTTACAACTGGAGCAAGTGCCCTGATATGGTTTTCCTCTGTGGAACTGGTGGGTTCTGTGTTTTTTTTCTCTTTTTCGTTTTTGGTTCAAGGTAGATTTTATTCCTCTTTTTTGTATTTACAGATATAAGCATGGAAATAATTTATTCATATAAATACATGTATGTGAAGGGAATAATTGTTTTTTCTGTTTTATTTTTTAAATTTTATTTCTTTTTAATTTTGAATTTTATTTTATATTTTTATACAGCAGGTTCTTATTGGTTATCTATTTTATACATATAAATGTATACATGCCAATCCCAGTCTCTCAATTCCTCCCACAACCACCCCCCCAACAGCTTTCCCCCCTTGTTGTCCATACATTTGTTGTCTACATCTGTTGCTCTATTTATGCCTTGCAAAATGGTTAATCTGTACAGTTTTTCTAGGTTCCACATATATGCATAAATATACAAGATTTGTTTTTCTCTTTCTGACTTACTTCACTCTGTATGACAGTCTCTAGATCCATCGACGTCTCTACAAATGACCCAATTTCATTCCTTTTCATGGCTTAGTAATATTCCATTTTATATATGTACCACAGCTTTATGCATTCGTCTGTCTGTGGGCATTTAGGTTGCTTCCATTACCTCGATATTGTAAATAGTGATGCAATGAACATTGCGGTGAATGTCTCTTTTTGATTTATGGTTTTGTCTGGGTATATGTCCAGTACTGGGATTGCTGTATCATATGGTAATTCTATTGTTAGTTTCTTAAGAAACTCCATATTGTTCTCCATAGTGACTGTATCAATTTACATTGCCAACAATAGTGGAAGAGGGTTCCTTTTCTCCACACCCTTTCCAGCATTTTTGTTTGTAGATTTTCTGATGATGCCCATTCTATCAGGTGTGAGGTGATACCTCATTGTTGAGTCCATTTTGTTGAGCAAGGGGTAGGTCTTGTCTATTATATATTTGGCTTAAGGAAAGGTATCTGTGATAATTTCAAACTCTGGTTTTATGCAGCACCCCAACTCACCTTCCCCCTTAAGCAAACATAAGTTGGTTTTCCAAACTTGAGATCCTGTTCTGTTTTGTAACTCAGTTCATGTGTAGCCAAGTACACATTCCGTGTATTAGTGATATCTTATGATGTTTCTTTTTCTGTGTCATTAATTTCAGTTAGAATCATCATACGTGAATCCACTCATTATGCTGCTACGGGCCTGATGACATAGATGTCATTGCTGAGTGATATTGCATTGTACGTAAGTACCACAACTTCTTCATCCATTTTTCACATTCTGCGATATTGAACTTGTACCGTAAACGAGGTTCTTGTAAACAGAGCCGTCCCAAACTTTGGGGTGGCTGTGTCTTTATGATTTTCATTTCCCTAAGCTATAGGACCATAAGTGGAAGTGCCCTAGGCTCTGTTGCTTTGTTTTTTAGATGTTTCAGGAAACACCATACACTTCTCCCGAGTGGCTGTTGGCAATTTACATCCCGCCCATCAGCATAACAAGGCTCCCAGTTCTCCATGGCCTGTCCTGCCTTTCTGGATTTTACACTTTTTTCAGATGGCCCTTTTGACCGGGGGGAAGTGAGACTTCATTGTAGTGCAGATTTCCTTTGCAAGCTTGCTTGGTTGGCCAAAAAGGGCGTATGTGTTTTTTCCTGAATATATTCAGGAAAAAACGCATACGCCCTTTTTGGCCAAGTGCATCATTGTGGAAGTTCTGCCTCTTTTCCTATGCTTTCAATGCAATTCCAGTCTACCTCCTGAAATCGGTTTCCTGCAATTCTGCCCCGCTTTCAAGTCCTCTTGGCAGCCTTACTTCAGTATATTTTTGGACGATAGCTGTCATTTATAACTCTGCAGGTTTGTGAATTACAGTGTCCCGGAGCTCCTTTCCTCAACTCGCTTTCTTGTGAGCTGGCCGCAACACCGCAGGATTGCTTCAGGCCCTAATCTGGTTCCGGCACGGCACGCTGAGCCTTTGGTTAATTCCTCTTCCTGGTGGGAAATGAGAGTTAAATTTGCCCGTCCAGACACCTCCAGC
Source organism: Globicephala melas (assembly GCF_963455315.2). Taxonomy (NCBI): domain Eukaryota; kingdom Metazoa; phylum Chordata; class Mammalia; order Artiodactyla; family Delphinidae; genus Globicephala; species Globicephala melas. The sequence goes on along the minus strand of NW_027207500.1, from coordinate 132,081 downwards.
TAGTCTCTCATTGGTTCTCCCTATTCCTGTTCATCTTCCGCAGAAATTGCAAACTGGGCTAAACAGGAGGTTAAAGTCACTGACTCTCCAAGTCAGGAGAGTGTTAGTAAAGCGTCTGGAATGTTGCACCCGAGTACCAGGGGACGAGAACGGAGACATATTTGAACACGTCTGCCGATCACACGGTTGATCATACTCTGGGTTCCACATGCATGTTTTAGCTGAAGGAAGAATCCCTTAAACCTGGAGAGTTGAGACCCGTGGAATGGGTACCATGCAATATGACTTCAGAGGGTGTTCATTTGCTCACCGAACCTCTCCAATCCTATCACTGCTGCGTTTATGCCCCTGTACACACGCTTGATTCTCTTTCGGAGACATAGCAATCCATAGGTTTTAAGATACTTACTAGTCAGGTACATTCTTAGGCGTTTAATATGGGGTGTTGAGTCCATTTCGTTGAGCAAGGAGTAGCTCTTGTCTATTCCATATTTGGCTTAAGGAACTTTATCTGTGCTCATTTCAATCTCTGGTTTTATGCAGCACCCCAACTCACCTTTCCCCTTAAGCAAGCATAAGTTGGTTTTCTAAATTTGAGACCCTGTTCTGTTTTGTAATCCAGTTCCTGTGTAGCCAAGTTTACATTCCGTGTATTAGTGATATCTTATGATGTTTCTTTTTCTGTGTGACTTACTTCAGGTAGAATCATCATACCTGAATCCACTCATTATGCTGCTACGGGCCTGATGACATAGATGTCATTGCTGAGTGATATTGCATTGTACGTAAGTACCACAGCTTCTTCATCCATTTTTCACTTTCTGCGATATTGAACTTGTACCGTAAACGAGGTTCTTGTAAACAGAGCCATCCCAAACTTTCGGGTGGCTGTGTCTTTTTGATTTTCATTTCCCTAAGCTATAGGACCATAAGTGGAAGTGCCCTAGGCTCTGTTGCTTTGTTTTTTAGATGTTTCAGGAAACACCATACACTTCTCCCGAGTGGCTGTTGGCAATTTTCATCCCGCCCATCAGCATAACAAGGCTCCCAGTTCTCCATGGCCTGTCCTGCCTTTCTGGATTTTACACTTTTTTCAGATGGCCCTTATGACCGGGGGGAAGTGAGACTTCATTGTAGTGCAGATTTCCTTTGCAAGCTTGCTTGGTTGGCCAAAAAGGGCGTATGCATTTTTTCCTGAATATATTCAGGAAAAAACGCATACGCCCTTTTTGGCCAAGTGCATCATTGTGGACGTTCTGCCTCTTTTCCTATGCTTTAAATGCAATTCCAGTCTACCTCCTGAAATCGGTTTCCTGCAATTCGGCCCCGCTTTCAAGTCCTCTTGGCCGCCTTACTTCAGTATATTTTTGGACGATAGCTGTCATTTATAACTCTGCAGGTTTGTGAATTACAGTGCCCCTGAGCTCCTTTCTTCAACTCGCTTTCTTGTGAGCTGGCCGCAACACCGCAGGATTGCTTCAGGCCCTAATCTGGTTCCGGCACGGCACGCTGAGCCTTTGGTTAATTCCTCTTCCTGGTGGGAAATGAGAGTTAAATTTGCCCGTCCAGACACCTCCAGCTAGTCTCTCATTGGTTCTCCCTATTCCTGTTCATCTTCCGAAGAAATTGCAAACTAGGCCAAACAGGAGGTTAAAGGCACTGACTCTCCAAGTCGGGAGAGTGTTAGTAAAGCATCCGGAATGTTGCACCCGAGTACCAGGGGACGAGAACGGAGACATATTTGAAGACGTCTCCCGATCACACGGTTGATCATACTCTGGGTTCCACATGCATGTTTTAGCTGAAGGAAGACTCCCTTAAACCTGGAGAGTTGAGACCCGTGGAATGGGTACCATGTAATATGACTTCAAAGGGTGTTCATTTGCTCACCGAACCTCTCCAATCCTATCACTGCTGCATTTATGCCCCTGTACAGACGCTTGATTCTCTTTCGGAGACATAGCAATCCATAGGTTTTAAGATACTTTCTAGTCAGGTATATTCTTAGGCGTTTAATATGGGGTGTTGAGTCCATTTCGTTGAGCAAGGAGTAGCTCTTGTTTATTCCATATTTGGCTTAAGGAACATACTCTGTGCTCATATCAATCTCTAGTTTTATGCAGCACCCCAACTCACCTTTCCCCTTAAGCAAGCATAAGTTGGTTTTCTAAATTTGAGACCCTGTTCTGTTTTGTAATCCAGTTCCTGTGTAGCCAAGTTTACATCCCGTGTATTAGTGATATCTTATGATGTTTCTTTTTCTGCGTGACTTATTTCAGGTAGAATCATCATACCTGAATGCACTCATTATGCTGCTACGGGCCTGATGACATAGATGTCATTGCTGAGTGATATTGCATTGTACGTAAGTACCACAACTTCTTCATCCATTTTTCACTTTCTGCGATATTGAACTTGTACCGTAAACGTGGTTCTTGTAAACAGAGCCGTCCCAAACTTTGTGGTGGCTGTGTCTTTTTGATTTTCATTTCCCTAAGCTATAGGACCATAAGTGGAAGTGCCCTAGGCTCTGTTGCTTTGTTTTTTAGATGTTTCAGGAAACACCATACACTTCTCCTGAGTGGCTGTTGGCAGTTTACATCCCAGCCTTCAGCATAACAAGGCTCCCAGTTCTCCATGGCCTGTCCTGCCTTTCTGGATTTGCACTTTTTTCAGATGGCCCTTTTGACCGGGGGGAAGTGAGACTTCATTGTAGTGCAGATTTCCTTTGCAAGCTTGCTTGGTTGGCCAAAAAGGGCGCATGCGTTTTTTCCTGAATATATTCAGGAAAAAACGCATACGCACTTTTTGGCCAAGTGCATCATTGTGGACGTTCTGCCTCTTTTCCTATGCTTTAAATGCAATTCCAGTCTACCTCCTGAAATCGGTTTCCTGCAATTCTGCCCCGCTTTCAAGTCCTCTTGGCAGCCTTACTTCAGTATATTTTTGGACGATAGCTGTCATTTATAACTCTGCAGGTTTGTGAATTACAGTGTCCCGGAGCTCCTTTCCTCAACTCGCTTTCTTGTGAGCTGGCCGCAACACCGCAGCATTGCTTCAGGCCCTAATCTGGTTCCGGCACGGCACGCTGAGCCTTTGGTTAATTCCTCTTCCTGGTGGGAAATGAGAGTTAAATTTGCCCGTCCAGACACCTCCAGCTAGTCTCTCATTGGTTCTCCCTATTCCTGTTCATCTTCCGCAGAAATTGCAAACTGGGCCAAACAGGAGGTTAAAGGCACTGACTCTCCAAGTCGGGAGAGTGTTAGTAAAGCGTCTGGAATGTTGCACCCGAGTACCAGGGGACGAGAACGGAGACATATTTGAACACGTCTCCCGATCACACGGTTGATCATACTCTGGGTTCCACATGCATGTTTTAGCTGAAGGAAGAATCCCTTAAACCTGGAGAGTTGAGACCCGTGGAATGGGTACCATGCAATATGACTTCAGAGGGTCTTCATTTGCTCACCGAACCTCTCCAATCCTATCACTGCTGCGTTTATGCCCCTGTACACACGCTTGATTCTCTTTCGGAGACATAGCAATCCATAGGTTTTAAGATACTTACTAGTCAGGTACATTCTTAGGCGTTTAATATGGGGTGTTGAGTCCATTTCGTTGAGCAAGGAGTAGCTCTTGTCTATTCCATATTTGGCTTAAGGAACTTACTCTGTGCTCATTTCAATCTCTGGTTTTATGCAGCACCCCAACTCACCTTTCCCCTTAAGCAAGCATAAGTTGGTTTTCTAAATTTGAGACCCTGTTCTGTTTTGTAATCCAGTTCCTGTGTAGCCAAGTTTACATTCCGTGTATTAGTGATATCTTATGATGTTTCTTTTTCTGTGTGACTTATTTCAGGTAGAATCATCATACCTGAATCCACTCATTATGCTGCTACGTGCCTGATGACATAGATGTCATTGCTGAGTGATATTGCATTGTACGTAAGTACCACAGCTTCTTCATCCATTTTTCACTTTCTGCGATATTGAACTTGTACCGTAAACGAGGTTCTTGTAAACAGAGCCGTGCCAAACTTTCGGGTGGCTGTGTCTTTTTGATTTTCATTTCCCTAAGCTATAGGACTATAAGTGGAAGTGCCCTAGGCTCTGTTGCTTTGTTTTTTAGATGTTTCAGGAAACACCATACACTTCTCCCGAGTGGCTGTTGGCAATTTTCATCCCGCCCATCAGCATAACAAGGCTCCCAGTTCTCCATGGCCTGTCCTGCCTTTCTGGATTTTACACTTTTTTCAGATGACCCTTATGACCGGGGGGAAGTGAGACTTCATTGTAGTGCAGATTTCCTTTGCAAGCTTGCTTGGTTGGCCAAAAAGGGCATATGCGTTTTTTCCTGAATATGTTCAGGAAAAAACGCATACGCCCTCTTTGGCCAAGTGCATCATTGTGGACGTTCTGCCTCTTTTCCTATGCTTTCAATGCAATTCCAGTCTACCTCCTGAAATCGGTTTCCTGCAATTCGGCCCCGCTTTCAAGTCTTCCTGGCAGCCTTACTTCAGTATATTTTTGGACGATAGCTGTCATTTATAACTCTGCAGGTCTGTGAATTACAGTGCCCCTGAGCTCCTTTCTTCAACTCGCTTTCTTGTGAGCTGGCCGCAACACCACAGGATTGCTTCAGGCCCTAATCTGGTTCCGGCACGGCACGCTGAGCCTTTGGTTAATTCCTCTTCCTGGTGGGAAATGAGAGTTAAATTTGCCCGTCCAGACACCTCCAGCTAGTCTCTCATTGGTTCTCCCTATTCCTGTTCATCTTCCGCAGAAATTGCAAACTGGGCCAAACAGGAGGTGAAAGGCACTGACTCTCCAAGTCGGGAGAGTGTTAGTAAAGCGTCTGGAATGTTGCACCCGAGTACCAGGGGACGAGAACGGAGACATATTTTAAGACGTCTCCCGATCACACAGTTGATCATACTCTGGGTTCCACATGCATGTTTTAGCTGAAGGAAGAATCCCTTAAACCTGGAGAGTTGAGACCCGTGGAATGGGTACCGTGCAATATGACTTCAAAGGGTCTTCATTTGCTCACCGAACCTCTCCAATTCTACCACTGCTGCGTTTATGCCCCTGTACACACGCTTGATTCTCTTTCGGAGACATAGCAATCCATAGGTTTTAAGATACATACTAGTCAGGTACATTCTTAGGCGTTTAATATGGGGTGTTGAGTCCATTTCGTTGAGCAAGGAGTAGCTCTTGTCTATTCCATATTTGGCTTAAGGAACTTTATCTGTGCTCATTTCAATCTCTGGTTTTATGCAGCACCCCAACTCACCTTTCCCCTTAAGCAAGCATAAGTTGGTTTTCTAAATTTGAGACCCTGTTCTCTTTTGTAATCCAGTTCCTGTGTAGCCAAGTTTACATTCCGTGTATTAGAGATAGCTTATGATGTTTCTTTTTCTGCGTGACTTATTTCAGTTAGAATCATCATACCTGAATGCACTCATTATGCTGCTACGGGCCTGATGACATAGATGTCATTGCTGAGTGATATTGCATTGTACGTAAGTACCACAACTTCTTTATCCATTTTTCACTTTCTGCGATATTGAACTTGTACCATAAACGAGGTTCTTGTATACAGAGCCGTCCCAAACTTTGGGGTGGCTGTGTCTTTTTGATTTTAATTTCCTTAAGCTATAGGACAATAAGTGGAAGTGCCCTAGGCTCTGTTGCTTTGTTTTTTAGATGTTTCAGGAAACACCATACACTTCTCCCGAGTGGCTGTTGGCAATTTACATCCCGCCCATCAGCATAACAAGGCTCCCAGTTCTCCATGGCCTGTCCTGCCTTTCTGGATTTTACACTTTTTTCCGATGGCCCTTTTGACCGGGGGGAAGTGAGACTTCATTGTAGTGCAGATTTCCTTTGCAAGCTTGCTTGGTTGGCCAAAAAGGGCGTATGCGTTTTTTCCTGAATATATTCAGGAAAAAACGCATACGCCCTTTTTGGCCAAGTGCATCATTGTGGACGTTCTGCCTCTTTTCCTATGCTTTCAATGCAATTCCAGTCTACCTCCTGAACTCGGTTTCCTGCAATTCTGCCCCGCTTTCAAGTCCTCTTGGCAGCCTTACTTCAGTATATTTTTGGACGATAGCTGTCATTTATAACTCTGCAGGTTTGTGAATTACAGTGACCCTGAGCTCCTTTCTTCAACTTGCTTTCTTGCGAGCTTGCCGCAACACCGCAGGATTGCTTCAGGCCCTAATGTGGTTCCGGCACGGCACGCTGAGCCTTTGGTTAATTCCTCTTCCTGGTGGGAAATGAGAGTTAAATTTGCCCGTCCAGGCACCTCCAGCTAGTCTCTCATTGGTTCTCCCTATTCCTGTTCATCTTCCGCAGAAATTGCAAACTGGGCCAAACAGGAGGTTAAAGGCACTGACTCTCCAAGTCGGGAGAGTGTTAGTAAATCGTCTGGAATGTTGCACCCGAGAAACAGGGGACGAGAACGGAGACATATTTGAACACGTCTCCCGATCACATGGTTGATCATACTCTGGGTTCCACATGCATGTTTTAGCTGAAGGAAGAATCCCTTAAAGCTGGAGAGTTGAGACCCGTGGAATGGGTACCGTGCAATATGACTTCAAAGGTTCTTCATTTGCTCACCGAACCTCTCCAATTCTACCACTGCTGCGTTTATGCCCCTGTACACACGCTTGATTCTCTTTCGGACACATAGCAATCCATAGGTTTTAAGATACTTACTAGTCAGGTACATTCTTAGGCGTTTAATATGGGGTGTTGAGTCCATTTCGTTGAGCAAGGAGTAGCTCTTGTCTATTCCATATTTGGCTTAAGGTACTTTATCTGTGCTCATTTCAATCTCTGGTTTTATGCAGCACCCCAACTCACCTTTCCCCTTAAGCAAGCATAATTCGGTTTTCTAAATTTGAGACCCTGTTCTGTTTTGTAATCCAGTTCCTGTGTAGCCAAGTTTACATTCCGTGTATTAGTGATATCTTATGATGTTTCTTTTTCTGTGTGACTTCTTTCAGTTAGAATCATCATACCTGAATCCACTCATTATGCTGCTACGGGCCTGATGACATAGAGGTCATTGCTGAGTGATATTGCATTGTACGTATGTACCACAACTTCTTCATCCATTTTTCACTTTCTGCGATATTGAACTTGTACCGTAAACGAGGTTTTGTAAACAGAGCCGTCCCAAACTTTGGGGTGGCTGTGTCTTTTTGATTTTCATTTCCCTAAGCTATAGGACCATAAGTGGAAGTGCCCTAGGCTCTGTTGCTTTGTTTTTTAGATGTTTCAGGAAATACATACACTTCTCCCGAGTGGCTGTTGGCAATTTACATCCCGCCCATCAGCATAACAAGGCTCCCAGTTCTCCATGGCCTCTCCTGACTTTCTGGATTTTACACTTTTTTCAGATGGCCCTATTGACCCGGGGGAAGTGAGACTTCATTGTAGTGCAGATTTCCTTTGCAAGCTTGCTTGGTTGGCCATAAAGGGCGTATGCGTTTTTTCCTGAATATATTCAGGAAAAAACGCATACGCCCTTTTTGGCCAAGTGCATCATTGTGGACTTTCTGCCTCTTTTCCTATGCTTTCAATGCAATTCCAGTCTACCTCCTGAAATCGGTTTCCTGCAATTCGGCCCCGCTTTCAAGTCCTCTTGGCAGCCTTACTTCAGTATATTTTTGGACGATAGCTGTCATTTATAACTCTGCAGGTTTGTGAATTACAGTGTCCCGGAGCTCCTTTCCTCAACTCGATTTCTTGTGAGCTGGCCGCAACACCGCAGGATTGCTTCAGGCCCTAATCTGGTTCCGGCACGGCACACTGAGCCTTTGGTTAATTCCTCTTCCTGGTGGGAAATGAGAGTTAAATTTGCCCGTCCAGACACCTCCAGCTAGTCTCTCATTGGTTCTCCCTATTCCTGTTCATCTTCCGCAGAAATTGCAAACTGGGCCAAACAGGAGGTTAAAGGCACTGACTCTCCAAGTCGGGAGAGTGTTAGTAAAGCGTCTGGAATGTTGCACCCGAGTACCAGAGGACGAGAACGGAGACATATTTGAACACGTCTCCCGATCACATGGTTGATCATACTCTGGGTTCCACATGCATGTTTTAGCTGAAGGAAGAATCCCTTAAACCTGGAGAGTTGAGACCCGTGGAATGGGTACCATGCAATATGACTTCAGAGGGTCTTCATTTGCTCACCGAACCTCTCCAATCCTATCACTGCTGCGTTTATGCCCCTGTACACACGCTTGATTCTCTTTCGGAGACATAGCAATCCATAGGTTTTAAGATACTTACTAGTCAGGTACATTCTTAGGCGTTTAATATGGGGTGTTGAGTCCATTTCGTTGAGCAAGGAGTAGCTCTTGTCTATTCCATATTTGGCTTAAGGAACTTTATCTGTGCTCATTTCAATCTCTGGTTTTATGCAGCACCCCAACTCACCTTTCCCCTTAAGCAAGCATAAGTTGGTTTTCTAAATTTGAGACCCTGTTCTGTTTTGTAATCCAGTTCCTGTGTAGCCAAGTTTACATTCCGTGTATTAGTGATATCTTATGATGTTTCTTTTTCTGTGTGACTTCTTTCAGTTAGAATCATCATACCTGAATGCACTCATTATGCTGCTACGGGCCTGATGACATAGATGTCATTGCTGAGTGATATTGCATTGTACGTAAGTACCAAACTTCTTCATCCATTTTTCACTTTCTGCGATATTGAACTTGTACCATAAACGAGGTTCTTGTATACAGAGCCGTCCCAAACTTTGGGGTGGTTGTGTCTTTTTTATTTTAATTTCCTTAAGCTATAGGACCATAAGTGGAAGTGCCCTAGGCTCTGTTGCTTTGTTTTTTAGATGTTTCAGGAAACACCATACACTTCTGCCTAGTGACTGTTGGCAATTTACATCCCGCCCATCAGCATAACAAGGCTCCCAGTTCTCCATGGCCTGTCCTGCCTTTCTGGATTTTACACTTTTTTCAGATGGCCCTATTGACCCGGGGGAAGTGAGACTTCATTGTAGTGCAGATTTCCTTTGCAAGCTTGCTTGGTTGGCCAAAAAGGGCGTATGCGTTTTTTCCTGAATATATTCAGGAAAAACGCATATGCCCTTTTTGGCCAAGTGCATCATTGTGGACATTCTGCCTCATTTCCTATGCTTTCAATGCAATTCCAGTCTACCTCCTGAAATCGGTTTCCTGCAATTCTGCCCCGCTTTCAAGTCCTCTTGGCAGCCTTACTTCAGTATATTTTTGGACGATAGCTGACATTTATAACTCTGCAGGTTTGAGAATTACAGTGACCCTGAGCTCCTTTCTTCAACTTGCTTTCTTGCGAGCTGGCCGCAACACCGCAGGATTGCTTCAGGCCCTAATCTGGTTCCGGCACGGCACGCTGAGCCTTTGGTTAATTCCTCTTCCTGTTGGGAAATGAGAGTTAAATTTGCCCGTCCAGACACCTCCAGCTAGTCTCTCATTGGTTCTCCCTATTCCTGTTCATCTTCCGCAGAAATTGCAAACTGGGCCAAACAGGAGGTTAAAGGCACTGACTCTCCAAGTCGGGAGAGTGTTAGTAAATCGTCTGGAATGTTGCACCCGAGAAACAGGGGACGAGAACGGAGACATATTTGAACACGTCCCCCGATCACATGGTTGATCATACTCTGGGTTCCACATGCATGTTTTAGCTGAAGGAAGAATCCCTTAAAGCTGGAGAGTTGAGACCCGTGGAATGGGTACCGTGCAATATGACTTCAAAGGTTCTTCATTTGCTCACCGAACCTCTCCAATTCTACCACTGCTGCGTTTATGCCCCTGTACACACGCTTGATTCTCTTTCGGACACATAGCAATCCATAGGTTTTAAGATACTTACTAGTCAGGTACATTCTTAGGCGTTTAATATGGGGTGTTGAGTCCATTTCGTTGAGCAAGGAGTAGCTCTTGTCTATTCCATATTTGGCTTAAGGTACTTTATCTGTGCTCATTTCAATCTCTGGTTTTATGCAGCACCCCAACTCACCTTTCCCCTTAAGCAAGCATAATTTGGTTTTCTAAATTTGAGACCCTGTTCTGTTTTGTAATCCAGTTCCTGTGTAGCCAAGTTTACATTCCGTGTATTAGTGATATCTTATGATGTTTCTTTTTCTGTGTGACTTCTTTCAGTTAGAATCATCATACCTGAATCCACTCATTATGCTGCTACGGGCCTGATGACATAGAGGTCATTGCTGAGTGATATTGCATTGTACGTAAGTACCACAACTTCTTCATCCATTTTTCACTTTCTGCGATATTGAACTTGTACCGTAAACGAGGTTTTGTAAACAGAGCCGTCCCAAAATTTGGGGTGGCTGTGTCTTTTTGATTTTCATTTCCCTAAGCTATAGGACCATAAGTGGAAGTGCCCTAGGCTCTGTTGCTTTGTTTTTTAGATGTTTCAGGAAACACATACACTTCTCCCGAGTGGCTGTTGGCAATTTACATCCCGCCCATCAGCATAACAAGGCTCCCAGTTCTCCATGGCCTGTCCTGACTTTCTGGATTTTACACTTTTTTCAGATGGCCCTATTGACCCGGGGGAAGTGAGACTTCATTGTAGTGCAGATTTCCTTTGCAAGCTTGCTTGGTTGGCCATAAAGGGCGTATGCGTTTTTTCCTGAATATATTCAGGAAAAAACGCATACGCCCTTTTTGGCCAAGTGCATCATTGTGGACTTTCTGCCTCTTTTCCTATGCTTTCAATGCAATTCCAGTCTACCTCCTGAAATCGGTTTCCTGCAATTCTGCCCCACTTTCAAGTCCTCTTGGCAGCCTTACTTCAGTATATTTTTGGACGATAGCTGTCATTTATAACTCTGCATGTTTGTGAATTACAGTGTCCCGGAGCTCCTTTCCTCAACTCGATTTCTTGTGAGCTGGCCGCAACACCGCAGGATTGCTTCAGGCCCTAATCTGGTTCCGGCACTGCACGCTGAGCCTTTGGTTAATTCCTCTTCCTGGTGGGAAATGAGAGTTAAATTTGCCCGTCCAGACACCTCCAGCTAGTCTCTCATTGGTTCTCCCTATTCCTGTTCATCTTCCGCAGAAATTGCAAACTGGGCCAAACAGGAGGTTAAAGGCACTGACTCTCCAAGTCGGGAGAGTGTTAATAAAGCGTCTGGAATGTTGCACCCGAGTACCAGAGGACGAGAACGGAGACATATTTGAACACGTCTCCCGATCACATGGTTGATCATACTCTGGGTTCCACATGCATGTTTTAGCTGAAGGAAGAATCCCTTAAACCTGGAGAGTTGAGACCCGTGGAATGGGTACCATGCAATATGACTTCAGAGGGTCTTCATTTGCTCACCGAACCTCTCCAATCCTATCACTGCTGCGTTTATGCCCCTGTACACACGCTTGATTCTCTTTCGGAGACATAGCAATCCATAGGTTTTAAGATACTTACTAGTCAGGTACATTCTTAGGCGTTTAATATGGGGTGTTGAGTCCATTTCGTTGAGCAAGGAGTAGCTCTTGTCTATTCCATATTTGGCTTAAGGAACTTTATCTGTGCTCATTTCAATCTCTGGTTTTATGCAGCACCCCAACTCACCTTTCCCCTTAAGCAAGCATAAGTTGGTTTTCTAAATTTGAGACCCTGTTCTGTTTTGTAATCCAGTTCCTGTGTAGCCAAGTTTACATTCCGTGTATTAGTGATATCTTATGATGTTTCTTTTTCTGTGTGACTTATTTCAGTTAGAATCATCATACCTGAATGCACTCATTATGCTGCTACGGGCCTGATGACATAGATGTCATTGCTGAGTGATATTGCATTGTACGTAAGTACCAAACTTCTTCATCCATTTTTCACTTTCTGCGATATTGAACTTGTACCATAAACGAGGTTCTTGTATACAGAGCCGTCCCAAACTTTGGGGTGGCTGTGTCTTTTTGATTTTAATTTCCTTAAGCTATAGGACCATAAGTGGAAGTGCCCTAGGCTCTGTTGCTTTGTTTTTTAGATGTTTCAGGAAACACCATACACTTCTGCCTAGTGACTGTTGGCAATTTACATCCCGCCCATCAGCATAACAAGGCTCCCAGTTCTCCATGGCCTGTCGTGCCTTTCTGGATTTTACACTTTTTTCAGATGGCCCTTTTGACCGGGGGGAAGTGAGACTTCATTGTAGTGCAGATTTCCTTTGCAAGCTTGCTTGGTTGGCCAAAAAGGGCGTATGCGTTTTTTCCTGAATATATTCAGGAAAAAACGCATACGCCCTTTTTGGCCAAGTGCATCATTGTGGACGTTCTGCCTCTTTTCCTATGCTTTAAATGCAATTCCAGTCTACCTCCTGAAATCGGTTTCCTGCAATTCGGCCCCGCTTTCAAGTCCTCTTGGCAGCCTTACTTCAGTATATTTTTGGACGATAGCTGTCATTTATAACTCTGCAGGTTTGTGAATTACAGTGCCCCTGAGCTCCTTTCTTCAACTCGCTTTCTTGTGAGCTGGCCACAACACCGCAGGATTGCTTCAGGCCCTAATGTGGTTCCGGCACGGCACGCTGAGCCTTTGGTTAATTCCTCTTCCTGGTGGGAAATGAGAGTTAAATTTGCCCGTCCAGACACCTCCAGCTAGTCTCTCATTGGTTCTCCCTATTCCTGTTCATCTTCCACAGAAATTGCAAACTGGGCCAAACAGGAGGTTAAAGGCACTGACTCTCCAAGTCGGGAGAGTGTTAGTAAAGCATCTGGAATGTTGCACCCGAGTACCAGGGGACGAGAACGGAGACATATTTGAAGACGTCTCCCGATCACACGGTTGATCATACTCTGGGTTCCACATGCATGTTTTAGCTGAAGGAAGAATCCCTTAAACCTGGAGAGTTGAGACCCGTGGAATGGGTACCATGTAATATGACTTCAAAGGGTCTTCATTTGCTCACCGAACCTCTCCAATCCTATCACTGCTGCGTTTATGCCCCTGTACAGAGGCTTGATTCTCTTTCGGAGACATAGCAATCCATAGGTTTTAAGATACTTACTAGTCAGGTACATTCTTAGGCGCTTAATATGGGGTGTTGAGTCCATTTCGTTGAGCAAGGAGTAGCTCTTGTCTATTCCATATTTGGCTTAAGGAAGTTTATCTGTGCTCATTACAATCTCTGGTTTTATGCAGCACCCCAACTCACCTTTTCCCTTAAGCAAGCATAAGTTGGTTTTCTAAATTTGAGACCCTGTTCTGTTTGTAATCCAGTTCCTGTGTAGCCAAGTTTACATTCCGTGTATTAGTGATATCTTATGATGTTTCTTTTTCTGTGTGACTTATTTCAGGTAGAATCATCATACCTGAATCCACTCATTATGCTGCTATGTTCCTGATGACATAGATGTCATTGCTGAGTGATATTGCATTGTACGTAAGTACCACAGCTTCTTCATCCATTTTTCACTTTCTGCGATATTGAACTTGTACCGTAAACGAGGTTCTTGTAAACAGAGCCGTCCCAAACTTTGGGGTGGCTGTGTCTTTTTGATTTTCATTTCCCTAAGCTATAGGACCATAAGTGGAAGTGCCCTAGGCTCTGTTGCTTTGTTTTTTAGATGTTTCAGGAAACACCATACACTTCTCCCCAGTGGCTGTTGGCAATTTACATCCCGCCCATCAGCATAACAAGGCTCCCAGTTCTCCATGGCCTGTCCTGCCTTTCTGGATTTTACACTTATTTCAGATGGACCTTTTGACCGGGGGGAAGTGAGACTTCATTGTAGTGCAGATTTCCTTTGCAAGCTTGCTTGGTTGGCCAAAAAGGGCGTATGCGTTTTTTCCTGAATATATTCAGGAAAAAACGCATACGCCCTTTTTGGCCAAGTGCATCATTGTGGACGTTCTGCCTCTTTTCCTATGCTTTCAATGCAATTCCAGTCTACCTCCTGAAATCGGTTTCCTGCAATTCGGCCCCGCTTTCAAGTCCTCTTGGCAGCCTTACTTCAGTATATTTTTGGACGATAGCTGTCATTTATAACTGCAGGTTTGTGAATTACAGTGCCCCTGAGCTCCTTTCTTCAACTCGCTTTCTTGTGAGCTGGCCGCAACACCGCAGGATTGCTTCAGGCCCTAATGTGGTTCCGGCACGGCACGCTGAGCCTTTGGTTAATTCCTCTTCCTGGTGGGAAATGAGAGTTAAATTTGCCCGTCCAGACACCTCCAGCTAGTCTCTCATTGGTTCTCCCTATTCCTGTTCATCTTCCACAGAAATTGCAAACTGGGCCAAACAGGAGGTTAAAGGCACTGACTCTCCAAGTCGGGAGAGTGTTAGTAAAGCATCTGGAATGTTGCACCCGACTACCAGGGGACGAGAACGGAGACATATTTGAAGACGTCTCCCGATCACACGTTTGATCATACTCTGGGTTCCACATGCATGTTTTAGCTGAAGGAAGAATCCCTTAAACCTGGAGAGTTGAGACCCGTGGAATGGGTACCATGTAATATGACTTCAAAGGGTCTTCATTTGCTCACCGAACCTCTCCAATCCTATCACTGCTGCGTTTATGCCCCTGTACAGAGGCTTGATTCTCTTTCGGAGACATAGCAATCCATAGGTTTTAAGATACTTTCTAGTCAGGTATATTCTTAGGCGTTTAATATGGGGTGTTGAGTCCATTTCGTTGAGCAAGGAGTAGCTCTTGTTTATTACATATTTGGCTTAAGGAATATACTCTGTGCTCATATCAATCACTGGTTTTATGCAGCACCCCAACTCACCTTTCCCCTTAAGCAAGCATAAGTTGGTTTTCTAAATTTGAGACCCTGTTCTGTTTTGTAATCCAGTTCCTGTGTAGCCAAGTTTACATTCCGTGTATTAGTGATATCTTATGATGTTTCTTTTTCTGCGTGACTTATTTCAGGTAGAATCATCATACCTGAATCCACTCATTATGCTGCTACGGGCCTGATGACATAGATGTCAGTGCTGAGTGATATTGCATTGTACGTAAGTACCACAACTTCTTCATCCATTTTTCACTTTCTGCGATATTGAACTTGTACCGTAAACGAGGTTCTTGTAAACAGAGCCGTCCCAAACTTTGGGGTGGCTGTGTCTTTTTGATTTTCATTTCCCTAATCTATAGGACCATAAGTGGAAGTGCCCTAGGCTCTGTTGCTTTGTTTTTTAGATGTTTCAGGAAACACCATACACTTCTCCCAAGTGGCTGTTGGCAATTTACATCCCGCCCATCAGCATAACAAGGCTCCCAGTTCTCCATGGCCTGTCCTGCCTTTCTGGATTTTACACTTTTTTCAGATTGACCTTTTGACCGGGGGGAAGTGAGACTTCATTGTAGTGCAGATTTCCTTTGCAAGCTTGCTTGGTTGGCCAAAAAGGGCGTATGCGTTTTTTCCTGAATATATTCAGGAAAAAACGCATACGCCCTTTTTGGCCAAGTGCATCATTGTGGACGTTCTGCCTCTTTTCCTATGCTTTAAATGCAATTCCAGTCTACCTCCTGAAATCGGTTTCCTGCAATTCGGCCCCGCTTTCAAGTCCTCTTGGCAGCCTTACTTCAGTATATTTTTGGACGATAGCTGTCATTTATAACTCTGCAGGTTTGTGAATTACAGTGCCCCTGAGCTCCTTTCTTCAACTCGCTTTCTTGTGAGCTGGCCGCAACACCGCAGGATTGCTTCAGGCCGTAATGTGGTTCCGGCACGGCACGCTGAGCCTTTGGTTAATTCCTCTTCCTGGTGGGAAATGAGAGTTAAATTTGCCCGTCCAGACACCTCCAGCTAGTCTCTCATTGGTTCTCCCTATTCCTGTTCATCTTCCGCAGAAATTGCAAACTGGGCCAAACAGGAGGTTAAAGGCACTGACTCTCCAAGTCGGGAGAGTGTTAGTAAAGCATCTGGAATGTTGCACCCGAGTACCATGGGACGAGAACGGAGACATATTTGAAGACGTCTCCCGATCACACGGTTGATCATACTCTGGGTTCCACATGCATGGTTTAGCTGAAGGAAGAATCCCTTAAACCTGGAGAGTTGAGACCCGTGGAATGGGTACCATGCAATATGACTTCAAAGGGTGTTCATTTGCTCACCGAACCTCTCCAATCCTATCACTGCTGCATTTATGCCCCTGTACACACGCTTGATTCCCTTTCAGAGACATAGCAATCCATAGGTTTTAAGATACTTACAAGTCAGGTACATTCTTAGGCGTTTAATATGGGGTGTTGAGTCCATTTCATTGAGCAAGGAGTAGCTCTTGTCTATTCCATATTAGACTTAAGGAACTTACTCTGTGCTCATTTCAATCTCTGGTTTTATGCAGCACCCCAACTCACCTTTCCCCTTAAGCAAGCATAAGTTGGTTTTCTAAATTTGAGACCCTGTTCTGTTTTGTAATCCAGTTCCTGTGTAGCCAAGTTTACATTCCGTGTATTAGTGATATATTATGATGTTTCTTTTTCTGCGTGACTTATTTCAGGTAGAATCATCATACCTGAATCCACTCATTATGCTGCTGCGGGCCTGATGACATAGATGTCAGTGCTGAGTGATATTGCATTGTACGTAAGTACCACAACTTCTTCATCCATTTTTCACTTTCTGCGATATTGAACTTGTACCGTAAACGAGGTTCTTGTAAACAGAGCCGTCCCAAACTTTGGGGTGGCTGTGTCTTTTTGATTTTCATTTCCCTAAGCTATAGGACCATAAGTGGAAGTGCCCTAGGCTCTGTTGCTTTGTTTTTTAGATGTTTCAGGAAACACATACACTTCTCCCGAGTGGCTGTTGGCAATTTACATCCCGCCCATCAGCATAACAAGGCTCCCAGTTCTCCATGGCCTGTCCTGCCTTTCTGGATTTTACACTTTTTTCAGATGGCCCTTTTGACCGGGGGGAAGTGAGACTTCATTGTAGTGCAGATTTCCTTTGCAAGCTTGCTTGGTTGGCCAAAAAGGGCGTATGCGTTTTTTCCTGAATATATTCAGGAAAAAACGCATACGCCCTTTTTGGCCAAGTGCATCATTGTGGACGTTCTGCCTCTTTTCCTATGCTTTAAATGCAATTCCAGTCTACCTCCTGAAATCGGTTTCCTGCAATTCTGCCCCGCTTTCGAGTCCTCTTGGCAGCCTTACTTCAGTATATTTTTGGACGATAGCTGTCATTTATAACTCTGCAGGTTTGTGAATTACAGTGCCCCGGAGCTCCTTTCCTCAACTCGCTTTCTTGTGAGCTGGCCGCAACACCGCAGGATTGCTTCAGGCCCTAATCTGGTTCCGGCACGGCACGGTGAGCCTTTGGTTAATTCCTCTTCCTGGTGGGAAATGAGAGTTAAATTTGCCCGTCCAGACACCTCCAGCTAGTCTCTCATTGGTTCTCCCTATTCCTGTTCATCTTCTGCAGAAATTGCAAACTGGGCCAAACAGGAGGTTAAAGGCACTGACTCTCCAAGTCGGGAGAGCGTTAGTAAAGCGTCTGGAATGTTGCACCCGAGTACCAGGGGACGAGAACGGAGACATATTTGAACACGTCTCCCGATCACACGGTTGATCATACTCTGAGTTCCACATGCATGTTTTAGCTGAAGGAAGAATCCCTTAAACCTGGAGAGTTGAGACCCGTGGAATGGGTACCATGCAATATGACTTCAAAGGGTGTTCATTTGCTCACCGAACCTCTCCAATCCTATCACTGCTGCGTTTATTCCCCTCTACAAACGCTTGATTCCCTTTCGGAGATATAGCAATCCATAGGTTTTAAGATACTTACTAGTCAGGTACATTCTTAGGCGCTTAATATGGGGTGTTGAGTCCATTTCGTTGAGCAAGGAGTAGCTCTTGTCTATTCCATATTTGGCTTAAGGAACTTTATCTGTGCTCATTTCAATCTCTGGTTTTATGCAGCACCCCAACTCACCTTTTCCCTTAAGCAAGCATAAGTTGGTTTTCTAAATTTGAGACCCTGTTCTGTTTTGTAATCCAGTTCCTGTGTAGCCAAGTTTACATTCCGTGTATTAGTGATATCTTATGATGTTTCTTTTTCTGTGTGACTTATTTCAGGTAGAATCATCATACCTGAATCCACTCATTATGCTGCTACGTGCCTGATGACATAGATGTCATTGCTGAGTGATATTGCATTGTACGTAAGTACCACAGCTTCTTCATCCATTTTTCACTTTCTGCGATATTGAACTTGTACCGTAAACGAGGTTCTTGTAAACAGAGCCGTCCCAAACTTTGGGGTGGCTGTGTCTTTTTGATTTTCATTTCCCTAAGCTATAGGACCATAAGTGGAAGTTCCCTAGGCTCTGTTGCTTTGTTTTTTAGATGTTTCAGGAAACACATACACTTCTCTCGAGTGGCTGTTGGCAATTTACATCCCGCCCATCAGCATAACAAGGCTCCCAGTTCTCCATGGCCTGTCCTGCCTTTCTGGATTTTACACTTTTTTCAGATGGCCCTTTTGACCAGGGGGAAGTGAGATTTCATTGTAGTGCAGATTTCCTTTGCAAGCTTGCTTGGTTGGCCAAAAAGGGCGTATGCGTTTTTTCCTGAATATATTCAGGAAAAAACGCATACGCCCTTTTTGGCCAAGTGCATCATTGTGGACGTTCTGCCTCTTTTCCTATGCTTTAAATGCAATTCCAGTCTACCTCCTGAAATCGGTTTCCTGCAATTCTGCCCTGCTTTCAAGTCCTCTTGGCAGCCTTACTTCAGTATATTTTTGGACGATAGCTGTCATTTATAACTCTGCAGGTTTGTGAATTACAGTGCCCCTGAGCTCCTTTCTTCAACTCTCTTTCTTGTGAGCTGGCCGCAACACCGCAGGATTGCTTCAGGCCCTAATCTGGTTCCGGCACGGCACGCTGAGCCTTTGGTTAATTCCTCTTCCTGGTGGGAAATGAGAGTTAAATTTGCCCGTCCAGACACCTCCAGCTAGTCTCTCATTGGTTCTCCCTATTCCTGTTCATCTTCCGAAGAAATTGCAAACTAGGCCAAACAGGAGGTTAAAGGCACTGACTCTCCAAGTCGGGAGAGTGTTAGTAAAGCATCTGGAATGTTGCACCCGAGTACCAGGGGACGAGAACGGAGACATATTTGAAGACGTCTCCTGATCACACGGTTGATCATACTCTGGGTTCCACATGCATGTTTTAGCTGAAGGAAGAATCCCTTAAACCTGGAGAGTTGAGACCCGTGGAATGGGTACCATGTAATATGACTTCAAAGGGTCTTCATTTGCTCACCGAACCTCTCCAATCCTATCACTGCTGCGTTTATGCCCCTGTACACACGCTTGATTCTCTTTCGGAGACATAGCAATCCATAGGTTTTAAGATACTTTCTAGTCAGGTACATTCTTAGGCGTTTAATATGGGGTGTTGAGTCCATTTCGTTGAGCAAGGAGTAGCTCTTGTCTATTCCATATTTGGCTTAAGGAACATACTCTGTGCTCATATCAATCTCTGGTTTTATGCAGCACCCCAACTCACCTTTCCCCTTAAGCAAGCATAAGTTGGTTTTCTAAATTTGAGACCCTGTTCTGTTTTGTAATCCAGTTCCTGTGTAGCCAAGTTTACATTCCGTGTATTAGTGATATCTTATGATGTTTCTTTTTCTGCGTGACTTATTTCAGGTAGAATCATCATACCTGAATCCACTCATTATGCTGCTACGGGCCTGATGACAAAGATGTCAGTGCTGAGTGATATTGCATTGTACATAAGTACCACAACTTCTTCATCCATTTTTCACTTTCTGCGATATTGAACTTGTACCGTAAACGAGGTTCTTGTAAACAGAGCCGTCCCAAACTTTGTGGTGGCTGTGTCTTTTTGATTTTCATTTTCCTAAACTATAGGACCATAAGTGGAAGTGCCCTAGGCTCTGTTGCTTTGTTTTTTAGATGTTTCAGGAAACACCATACACTTCTCCCGAGTGGCTGTTGGCAATTTACATCCCGCCCATCAGTATAACAAGGCTCCCAGTTCTCCATGGCCTGTCCTACCTTTCTGGATTTTACACTTTTTTCAGATGGCCCTTTTGACCGGGGGGAAGTGAGACTTCATTGTAGTGCAGATTTCCTTTGCAAGCTTGCTTGGTTGGCCAAAAAGGGCGCATGCGTTTTTTCCTGAATATATTCAGGAAAAAACGCATACGCACTTTTTGGCCAAGTGCATCATTGTGGACGTTCTGCCTCTTTTCCTATGCTTTAAATGCAATTCCAGTCTACCTCCTGAAATCGGTTTCCTGCAATTCTGCCCCGCTTTCAAGTCCTCTTGGCAGCCTTACTTCAGTATATTTTTGGACGATAGCTGTCATTTATAACTCTGCAGGTTTGTGAATTACAGTGCCCCTGAGCTCCTTTCTTCAACTCGCTTTCTTTTGAGCTGGCCGCAACACCGCAGGATTGCTTCAGGCCCTAATCTGGTTCCGGCACGGCACGCTGAGCCTTTGGTTAATTCCTCTTCCTGGTGGGAAATGAGAGTTAAATTTGCCCGTCCAGACACCTCCAGCTAGTCTCTCATTGGTTCTCCCTATTCCTGTTCATCTTCCGAAGAAATTGCAAACTAGGCCAAACAGGAGGTTAAAGGCACTGACTCTCCAAGTCGGGAGAGTGTTAGTAAAGCATCTGGAATGTTGCACCCGAGTACCAGGGGACGAGAACGGAGACATATTTGAAGACGTCTCCTGATCACACGGTTGATCATACTCTGGGTTCCACATGCATGTTTTAGCTGAAGGAAGAATCCCTTAAACCTGGAGAGTTGAGACCCGTGGATGGGTACCATGTAATATGACTTCAAAGGGTCTTCATTTGCTCACCGAACCTCTCCAATCCTATCACTGCTGCGTTTATGCCCCTGTACAGGCGCTTGATTCTCTTTCGGAGACATAGCAATCCATAGGTTTTAAGATACTTTCTAGTCAGGTACATTCTTAGGCGTTTAATATGGGGTGTTGAGTCCATTTCGTTGAGCAAGGAGTAGCTCTTGTCTATTCCATATTTGGCTTAAGGAACATACTCTGTGCTCATATAAATCTCTGGTTTTATGCAGCACCCCAACTCACCTTTCCCCTTAAGCAAGCATAAGTTGGTTTTCTAAATTTGAGACCCTGTTCTGTTTTGTAATCCAGTTCCTGTGTAGCCAAGTTTACATTCCGTGTATTAGTGATATCTTATGATGTTTCTTTTTCTGCGTGACTTATTTCAGGTAGAATCATCATACCTGAATCCACTCATTATGCTGCTACGGGCCTGATGATATAGATGTCAGTGCTGAGTGATATTGCATTGTACGTAAGTACCACAACTTCTTCATCCATTTTTCACTTTCTGCGATATTGAACTTGTACCGTAAACGAGGTTCTTGTAAACAGAGCCGTCCCAAACTTTGTGGTGGCTGTGTCTTTTTGATTTTCATTTCCCTAATCTATAGGACCATAAGTGGAAGTGCCCTAGGCTCTGTTGCTTTGTTTTTTAGATGTTTCAGGAAACACCATACACTTCTCCCGAGTGGCTGTTGGCAATTTACATCCCGCCCATCAGCATAACAAGGCTCCCAGTTCTCCATGGCCTGTCCTGCCTTTCTGGATTTTACACTTTTTTCAGATGGCCCTTTTGACCGGGGGGAAGTGAGACTTCATTGTAGTGCAGATTTCCTTTGCAAGCTTGCTTGGTTGGCCAAAAAGGGCGCATGCGTTTTTTCCTGAATATATTCAGGAAAAAATGCATACGCCCTTTTTGGCCAAGTGCATCATTGTGGACGTTCTGCCTCTTTTCCTATGCTTTCAATGCAATTCCAGTCTACCTCCTGAAATCGGTTTCCTGCAATTCTGCCCCACTTTCAAGTCCTCTTGGCAGCCTTACTTCAGTATATTTTTGGACGATAGCTGTCATTTATAACTCTGCAGGTTTGTGAATTACAGTGCCCCTGAGCTCCTTTCTTCAACTCGCTTTCTTGTGAGCTGGCCGCAACACCGCAGGATTGCTTCAGGCCCTAATCTGGTTCCGGCACGGCACGCTGAGCCTTTGGTTAATTCCTCTTCCTGGTGGGAAATGAGAGTTAAATTTGCCCGTCCAGACACCTCCAGCTAGTCTCTCATTGGTTCTCCCTATTCCTGTTCATCTTCCGCAGAAATTGCAAACTGGGCCAAACAGGAGGTTAAAGGCACTGACTCTCCAAGTCGGGAGAGTGTTAGTAAAGCGTCTGGAATGTTGCACCCGAGTACCAGGGGACGAGAACGGAGACATATTTGAACACGTCTGCCGATCACACGGTTGATCATACTCTGGGTTCCACATGCATGGTTTAGCTGAAGGAAGAATCCCTTAAACCTGGAGAGTTGAGACCCGTGGAATGGGTACCATGCAATATGACTTCAAAGGGTGTTCATTTGCTCACCGAACCTCTCCAATCCTATCACTGCTGCGTTTATGCCCCTGTACACATGCTTGATTCCCTTTCAGAGACATAGCAATCCATAGGTTTTAAGATACTTACAAGTAAGGTACATTCTTAGGCGTTTAATATGGGGTGTTGAGTCCATTTCGTTGAGCAAGGAGTAGCTCTTGTCTATTCCATATTTGGCTTAAGGAACTTACTCTGTGCTCATTTCAATCTCTGGTTTTATGCAGCACCCCAACTCACCTTTCCCCTTAAGCAAGCATAAGTTGGTTTTCTAAATTTGAGACCCTGTTCTGTTTTGTAATCCAGTTCCTGTGTAGCCAAGTTTACATTCCGTGTATTAGTGATATCTTATGATGTTTCTTTTTCTGCGTGACTTATTTCAGGTAGAATCATCATACCTGAATCCACTCATTATGCTGCTACGGGCCTGATGACATAGATGTCAGTGCTGAGTGATATTGCATTGTACGTAAGTACCACAACTTCTTCATCCATTTTTCACTTTCTGCGATATTGAACTTGTACCGTAAACGAGGTTCTTGTAAACAGAGCCGTCCCAAACTTTGGGGTGGCTGTGTCTTTTTGATTTTCATTTCCCTAAGCTATAGGACCATAAGTGGAAGTGCCCTAGGCTCTGTTGCTTTGTTTTTTAGATGTTTCAGGAAACACCATACACTTCTCCCGAGTGGCTGTTGGCAATTTACATCCCGCCCATCAGCATAACAAGGCTCCCAGTTCTCCATGGCCTGTCCTGCCTTTCTGGATTTTACACTTTTTTCAGATGGCCCTTTTGACCGGGGGGAAGTGAGACTTCATTGTAGTGCAGATTTCCTTTGCAAGCTTGCTTGGTTGGCCAAAAAGGGCGCATGCGTTTTTTCCTGAATATATTCAGGAAAAAACGCATACGCCCTTTTTGGCCAAGTGCATCATTGTGGACGTTCTGCCTCTTTTCCTATGCTTTCAATGCAATTCCAGTCTACCTCCTGAAATCGGTTTCCTGCAATTCTGCCCCGCTTTCAAGTCCTCTTGGCAGCCTTACTTCAGTATATTTTTGGACGATAGCTGTCATTTATAACTCTGCAGGTTTGTGAATTACAGTGCCCCTGAGCTCCTTTCTTCAACTCGCTTTCTTGTGAGCTGGCCGCAACACCGCAGGATTGCTTCAGGCCCTAATCTGGTTCCGGCATGGCACGCTGAGCCTTTGGTTAATTCCTCTTCCTGGTGGGAAATGAGAGTTAAATTTGCCCGTCCAGACACCTCCAGCTAGTCTCTCATTGGTTCTCCCTATTCCTGTTCATCTTCCGCAGAAATTGCAAACTGGGCCAAACAGGAGGTTAAAGGCACTGACTCTCCAAGTCGGGAGAGTGTTAGTAAAGCGTCTGGAATGTTGCACCCGAGTACCAGGGGACGAGAACGGAGCCATATTTGAAGACGTCTCCCGATCACACGGTTGATCATACTCTGGGTTCCACATGTATGGTTTAGCTGAAGGAAGAATCCCTTAAACCTGGAGAGTTGAGACCCGTGGAATGGGTACCATGCAATATGACTTCAAAGGGTGTTCATTTGCTCACCGAACCTCTCCAATCCTATCACTGCTGCGTTTATGCCCCTGTACACACGCTTGATTCCCTTTCAGAGACATAGCAATCCATAGGTTTTAAGATACTTACAAGTCAGGTACATTCTTAGGCGTTTAATATGGGGTGTTGAGTTCATTTCGTTGAGCAAGGAGTAGCTCTTGTCTATTCCATATTTGGCTTAAGGAACTTACTCTGTGCTCATTTCAATCTCTGGTTTTATGCAGCACCCCAACTCACCTTTCCCCTTAAGCAAGCATAAGTTGGTTTTCTAAATTTGAGACCCTGTTCTGTTTTGTAATCCAGTTCCTGTGTAGCCAAGTTTACATTCCGTGTATTAGTGATATCTTATGATGTTTCTTTTTCTGCGTGACTTATTTCAGGTAGAATCATCATACCTGAATCCACTCATTATGCTGCTACGGGCCTGATGACATAGATGTCATTGCTGAGTGATATTGCATTGTACGTAAGTACCACAACTTCTTCATCCATTTTTCACTTTCTGCGATATTGAACTTGTACCGTAAACGAGGTTCTTGTAAACAGAGCCGTCCCAAACTTTGGGGTGGCTGTGTCTTTTTGATTTTCATTTCCCTAAGCTATAGGACCATAAGTGGAAGTGCCCTAGGCTCTGTTGCTTTGTTTTTTAGATGTTTCAGGAAACACCATACACTTCTCCCGAGTGGCTGTTGGCAATTTACATCCCGCCCATCAGCATAACAAGGCTCCCAGTTCTCCATGGTCTGTCCTGCCTTTCTGGATTTTACACTTTTCTCAGATGGACCTTCTGACCAGGGGGAAGTGAGACTTCATTGTAGTGCAGATTTCCTTTGCAAGCTTGCTTGGTTGGCCAAAAAGAGCGCATGCGTTTTTTCCTGAATATATTCAGGAAAAAACGCATACGCCCTTTTTGGCCAAGTGCATCATTTTGGACGTTCTGCCTCTTTTCCTATGCTTTCAATGCAATTCCAGTCTACCTCCTGAAATCGGTTTCCTGCAATTCGGCCCCGCTTTCAAGTCCTCTTGGCAACCTTACTTCAGTATATTTTTGGACGATAGCTGTCATTTATAACTCTGCAGGTTTGTGAATTACACTGCCCCTGAGCTCCTTTCTTCAACTCGCTTTCTTGTGAGCTGGCCGCAACACCGCAGGATTGCTTCAGGCCCTAATCTGGTTCCGGCACGGCACGCTGAGCCTTTGGTTAATTCCTCTTCCTGGTGGGAAATGAGAGTTAAATTTGCCCGTCCAGACACCTCCAGCTAGTCTCTCTTTGGTTCTCCCTATTCCTGTTCATCTTCCGCAGAAATTGCAAACTGGGCCAAACAGGAGGTTAAAGGCACTGACTCTCCAAGTCGGGAGAGTGTTAGTAAAGCGTCTGGAATGTTGCACCCGAGTACCAGGGGACGAGAACGGAGACATATTTGAACACGTCTCCCGATCACACGGTTGATCATACTCTGGGTTCCACATGCATGTTTTAGCTGAAGGAAGAATCCCTTAAACCTGGAGAGTTGTGACCCGTGGAATGGGTACCATGCAATATGACTTCAAAGGGTCTTCATTTGCTCACTGAACCTCTCCAATCCTATCACTGCTGCGTTTATGCCCCTGTACACACGCTTGATTCCCTTTCGGAGACATAGCAATCCATAGGTTTTAAGATACTTACTAGTCAGGTACATTCTTAGGCGTTTAATATGCGGTGTTGAGTCCATTTCGTTGAGCAAGGTGTAGCTCTTGTCTATTCCATATTTGGCTTAAGGAATTTACTCTGTGCTCATTTCAATCTCTGGTTTTATGCAGCACCCCAACTCACCTTTCCCCTTAAGCAAGCATAAGTTGGTTTTCTAAATTTGAGACCCTGTTCTGTTTTGTAATCCAGTTCCTGTGTAGCCAAGTTTACATTCCGTGTATTAGTGATATCTTATGATGTTTCTTTTTCTGCGTGACTTATTTCAGGTAGAATCATCATACCTGAATCCACTCATTATGCTGCTACGGGCCTGATGACATAGAGGTCATTGCTGAGTGATATTGCATTGTACGTAAGTACCACAACTTCTTCATCCATTTTTCACTTTCTGCGATATTGAACTTGTACTGTAAACGAGGTTCTTGTAAACAGAGCCGTCCCAAACTTTCGGGTGGCTGTGTCTTTTTGATTTTCATTTCCCTAATCTATAGGACCATAAGTGGAAGTGCCCTAGGCTCTGTTGCTTTGTTTTTTAGATGTTTCAGGAAACACCATACACTTCTCCCGAGTGGCTGTTGGCAATTTACATCCCGCCCATCAGCATAACAAGGCTCCCAGTTCTCCATGGCCTGTCCTGCCTTTCTGGATTTTACACTTTTTTCAGATGGCCCTTTTGACCGGGGGGAAGTGAGACTTCATTGTAGTGCAGATTTCCTTTGCAAGCTTGCTTGGTTGGCCAAAAAGGGCGCATGCGTTTTTTCCTGAATATATTCAGGAAAAAACGCATACGCCCTTTTTGGCCAAGTGCATCATTGTGGACGTTCTGCCTCTTTTCCTATGCTTTCAATGCAATTCCAGTCTACCTCCTGAAATCGGTTTCCTGCAATTCGGCCCCGCTTTCAAGTCCTCTTGGCAGCCTTACTTCAGTATATTTTTGGACGATAGCTGTCATTTATAACTCTGCAGGTTTGTGAATTACAGTGCCCCTGAGCTCCTTTCTTCAACTCGCTTTCTTGTGAGCTGGCCGCAACACCGCAGGATTGCTTCAGGCCCTAATCTGGTTCCGGCATGGCACGCTGAGCCTTTGGTTAATTCCTCTTCCTGGTGGGAAATGAGAGTTAAATTTGCCCGTCCAGACACCTCCAGCTAGTCTCTCATTGGTTCTCCCTATTCCTGTTCATCTTCCGCAGAAATTGCAAACTGGGCCAAACAGGAGGTTAAAGGCACTGACTCTCCAAGTCGGGAGAGTGTTAGTAAAGCGTCTGGAATGTTGCACCCGAGTACCAGGGGACGAGAACGGAGCCATATTTGAAGACGTCTCCCGATCACACGGTTGATCATACTCTGGGTTCCACATGTATGGTTTAGCTGAAGGAAGAATCCCTTAAACCTGGAGAGTTGAGACCCGTGGAATGGGTACCATGCAATATGACTTCAAAGGGTGTTCATTTGCTCACCGAACCTCTCCAATCCTATCACTGCTGCGTTTATGCCCCTGTACACACGCTTGATTCCCTTTCAGAGACATAGCAATCCATAGGTTTTAAGATACTTACAAGTCAGGTACATTCTTAGGCGTTTAATATGGGGTGTTGAGTTCATTTCGTTGAGCAAGGAGTAGCTCTTGTCTATTCCATATTTGGCTTAAGGAACTTACTCTGTGCTCATTTCAATCTCTGGTTTTATGCAGCACCCCAACTCACCTTTCCCCTTAAGCAAGCATAAGTTGGTTTTCTAAATTTGAGACCCTGTTCTGTTTTGTAATCCAGTTCCTGTGTAGCCAAGTTTACATTCCGTGTATTAGTGATATCTTATGATGTTTCTTTTTCTGCGTGACTTATTTCAGGTAGAATCATCATACCTGAATCCACTCATTATGCTGCTACGGGCCTGATGACATAGATGTCATTGCTGAGTGATATTGCATTGTACGTAAGTACCACAACTTCTTCATCCATTTTTCACTTTCTGCGATATTGAACTTGTACCGTAAACGAGGTTCTTGTAAACAGAGCCGTCCCAAACTTTCGGGTGGCTGTGTCTTTTTGATTTTCATTTCCCTAAGCTATAGGACCATAAGTGGAAGTGCCCTAGGCTCTGTTGCTTTGTTTTTTAGATGTTTCAGGAAACACCATACACTTCTCCCGAGTGGCTGTTGGCAATTTACATCCCGCCCATCAGCATAACAAGGCTCCCAGTTCTCCATGGTCTGTCCTGCCTTTCTGGATTTTACACTTTTCTCAGATGGACCTTCTGACCAGGGGGAAGTGAGACTTCATTGTAGTGCAGATTTCCTTTGCAAGCTTGCTTGGTTGGCCAAAAAGAGCGCATGCGTTTTTTCCTGAATATATTCAGGAAAAAACGCATACGCCCTTTTTGGCCAAGTGCATCATTTTGGACGTTCTGCCTCTTTTCCTATGCTTTCAATGCAATTCCAGTCTACCTCCTGAAATCGGTTTCCTGCAATTCGGCCCCGCTTTCAAGTCCTCTTGGCAGCCTTACTTCAGTATATTTTTGGACGATAGCTGTCATTTATAACTCTGCAGGTTTGTGAATTACACTGCCCCTGAGCTCCTTTCTTCAACTCGCTTTCTTGTGAGCTGGCCGCAACACCGCAGGATTGCTTCAGGCCCTAATCTGGTTCCGGCACGGCACGCTGAGCCTTTGGTTAATTCCTCTTCCTGGTGGGAAATGAGAGTTAAATTTGCCCGTCCAGACACCTCCAGCTAGTCTCTCATTGGTTCTCCCTATTCCTGTTCATCTTCCGCAGAAATTGCAAACTGGGCCAAACAGGAGGTTAAAGGCACTGACTCTCCAAGTCGGGAGAGTGTTAGTAAAGCGTCTGGAATGTTGCACCCGAGTACCAGGGGACGAGAACGGAGACATATTTGAACACGTCTCCCGATCACACGGTTGATCATACTCTGGGTTCCACATGCATGTTTTAGCTGAAGGAAGAATCCCTTAAACCTGGAGAGTTGTGACCCGTGGAATGGGTACCATGCAATATGACTTCAAAGGGTCTTCATTTGCTCACTGAACATCTCCAATCCTATCACTGCTGCGTTTATGCCCCTGTACACACGCTTGATTCCCTTTCGGAGACATAGCAATCCATAGGTTTTAAGATACTTACTAGTCAGGTACATTCTTAGGCGTTTAATATGCGGTGTTGAGTCCATTTCGTTGAGCAAGGTGTAGCTCTTGTCTATTCCATATTTGGCTTAAGGAATTTACTCTGTGCTCATTTCAATCTCTGGTTTTATGCAGCACCCCAACTCACCTTTCCCCTTAAGCAAGCATAAGTTGGTTTTCTAAATTTGAGACCCTGTTCTGTTTTGTAATCCAGTTCCTGTGTAGCCAAGTTTACATTCCGTGTATTAGTGATATCTTATGATGTTTCTTTTTCTGCGTGACTTATTTCAGGTAGAATCATCATACCTGAATCCACTCATTATGCTGCTACGGGCCTGATGACATAGAGGTCATTGCTGAGTGATATTGCATTGTACGTAAGTACCACAACTTCTTCATCCATTTTTCACTTTCTGCGATATTGAACTTGTACTGTAAACGAGGTTCTTGTAAACAGAGCCGTCCCAAACTTTCGGGTGGCTGTGTCTTTTTGATTTTCATTTCCCTAATCTATAGGACCATAAGTGGAAGTGCCCTAGGCTCTGTTGCTTTGTTTTTTAGATGTTTCAGGAAACACCATACACTTCTCCCGAGTGGCTGTTGGCAATTTACATCCCGCCCATCAGCATAACAAGGCTCCCAGTTCTCCATGGCCTGTCCTGCCTTTCTGGATTTTACACTTTTTTCAGATGGCCCTTTTGACCGGGGGGAAGTGAGACTTCATTGTAGTGCAGATTTCCTTTGCAAGCTTGCTTGGTTGGCCAAAAAGGGCGCATGCGTTTTTTCCTGAATATATTCAGGAAAAAACGCATACGCCCTTTTTGGCCAAGTGCATCATTGTGGACGTTCTGCCTCTTTTCCTATGCTTTCAATGCAATTCCAGTCTACCTCCTGAAATCGGTTTCCTGCAATTCGGCCCCGCTTTCAAGTCCTCTTGGCAGCCTTACTTCAGTATATTTTTGGACGATAGCTGTCATTTATAACTCTGCAGGTTTGTGAATTACAGTGCCCCTGAGCTCCTTTCTTCAACTCGCTTTCTTGTGAGCTGGCCGCAACACCGCAGGATTGCTTCAGGCCCTAATGTGGTTCCGGCACGGCACGCTGAGCCTTTGGTTAATTCCTCTTCCTGGTGGGAAATGAGAGTTAAATTTGCCCGTCCAGACACCTCCAGCTAGTCTCTCATTGGTTCTCCCTATTCCTGTTCATCTTCCGCAGAAATTGCAAACTGGGCCAAACAGGAGGTTAAAGGCACTGACTCTCCAAGTCGGGAGAGTGTTAGTAAAGCGTCTGGAATGTTGCACCCGAGTACCAGGGGACGAGAACGGAGACATATTTGAACACGTCTCCCGATCACACGGTTGATCATACTCTGGGTTCCACATGCATGTTTTAGCTGAAGGAAGAATCCCTTAAACCTGGAGAGTTGTGACCCGTGGAATGGGTACCATGCAATATGACTTCAAAGGGTCTTCATTTGCTCACTGAACCTCTCCAATCCTATCACTGCTGCGTTTATGCCCCTGTACACACGCTTGATTCCCTTTCGGAGACATAGCAATCCATAGGTTTTAAGATACTTACTAGTCAGGTACATTCTTAGGCGTTTAATATGCGGTGTTGAGTCCATTTCGTTGAGCAAGGTGTAGCTCTTGTCTATTCCATATTTGGCTTAAGGAATTTACTCTGTGCTCATTTCAATCTCTGGTTTTATGCAGCACCCCAACTCACCTTTCCCCTTAAGCAAGCATAAGTTGGTTTTCTAAATTTGAGACCCTGTTCTGTTTTGTAATCCAGTTCCTGTGTAGCCAAGTTTACATTCCGTGTATTAGTGATATCTTATGATGTTTCTTTTTCTGCGTGACTTATTTCAGGTAGAATCATCATACCTGAATCCACTCATTATGCTGCTACGGGCCTGATGACATAGATGTCATTGCTGAGTGATATTGCATTGTACGTAAGTACCACAACTTCTTCATCCATTTTTCACTTTCTGCGATATTGAACTTGTACTGTAAACGAGGTTCTTGTAAACAGAGCCGTCCCAAACTTTGGGGTGGCTGTGTCTTTTTGATTTTCATTTCCCTAAGCTATAGGACCATAAGTGGAAGTGCCCTAGGCTCTGTTGCTTTGTTTTTTAGATGTTTCAGGAAACACCATACACTTCTCCCGAGTGGCTGTTGGCACTTTACATCCCGCCCATCAGCATAACAAGGCTCCCAGTTCTCCATGGCCTGACCTGCCTTTCTGGATTTTACACTTTTTTCAGATGGCCCTCTTGACCGGGGGGAAGTGAGACTTCATTGTAGTGCAGATTTCCTTTGCAAGCTTGCTTGGTTGGCCAAAAAGGGCGCATGCGTTTTTTCCTGAATATATTCAGGAAAAAACGCATGCGCCCTTTTTGGCCAAGTGCATCATTGTGGACGTTCTGCCTCTTTTCCTATGCTTTCAATGCAATTCCAGTCTACCTCCTGAAATCGTTTTCCTGCAATTCTGCCCCGCTTTCAAGTCCTCTTGGCAGCCTTACTTCAGTATATTTTTGGACGATAGCTGTCATTTATAACTCTGCAGGTTTGTGAATTACAGTGCCCCTGAGCTCCTTTCTTCAACTCGCTTTCTTGTGAGCTGGCCGCAACACCGCAGGATTGCTTCAGGCCCTAATCTGGTTCCGGCATGGCACGCTGAGCCTTTGGTTAATTCCTCTTCCTGGTGGGAAATGAGAGTTAAATTTGCCCGTCCAGACACCTCCAGCTAGTCTCTCATTGGTTCTCCCTATTCCTGTTCATCTTCCGCAGAAATTGCAAACTGGGCCAAACAGGAGGTTAAAGGCACTGACTCTCCAAGTCGGGAGAGTGTTAGTAAAGCGTCTGGAATGTTGCACCCGAGTACCAGGGGACGAGAACGGAGCCATATTTGAAGACGTCTCCCGATCACACGGTTGATCATACTCTGGGTTCCACATGTATGGTTTAGCTGAAGGAAGAATCCCTTAAACCTGGAGAGTTGAGACCCGTGGAATGGGTACCATGCAATATGACTTCAAAGGGTGTTCATTTGCTCACCGAACCTCTCCAATCCTATCACTGCTGCGTTTATGCCCCTGTACACACGCTTGATTCCCTTTCAGAGACATAGCAATCCATAGGTTTTAAGATACTTACAAGTCAGGTACATTCTTAGGCGTTTAATATGGGGTGTTGAGTTCATTTCGTTGAGCAAGGAGTAGCTCTTGTCTATTCCATATTTGGCTTAAGGAACTTACTCTGTGCTCATTTCAATCTCTGGTTTTATGCAGCACCCCAACTCACCTTTCCCCTTAAGCAAGCATAAGTTGGTTTTCTAAATTTGAGACCCTGTTCTGTTTTGTAATCCAGTTCCTGTGTAGCCAAGTTTACATTCCGTGTATTAGTGATATCTTATGAGGTTTCTTTTTCTGCGTGACTTATTTCAGGTAGAATCATCATACCTGAATCCACTCATTATGCTGCTACGGGCCTGATGACATAGATGTCATTGCTGAGTGATATTGCATTGTACGTAAGTACCACAACTTCTTCATCCATTTTTCACTTTCTGCGATATTGAACTTGTACCGTAAACGAGGTTCTTGTAAACAGAGCCGTCCCAAACTTTCGGGTGGCTGTGTCTTTTTGATTTTCATTTCCCTAAGCTATAGGACCATAAGTGGAAGTGCCCTAGGCTCTGTTGCTTTGTTTTTTAGATGTTTCAGGAAACACCATACACTTCTCCCGAGTGGCTGTTGGCAATTTACATCCCGCCCATCAGCATAACAAGGCTCCCAGTTCTCCATGGTCTGTCCTGCCTTTC
The DNA here is from genome assembly GCF_963455315.2 of Globicephala melas. Taxonomy (NCBI): domain Eukaryota; kingdom Metazoa; phylum Chordata; class Mammalia; order Artiodactyla; family Delphinidae; genus Globicephala; species Globicephala melas. Next base: position 99,419 of record NW_027207500.1, on the reverse strand, counting down.
TGGATTTTACACTTTTCTCAGATGGACCTTCTGACCAGGGGGAAGTGAGACTTCATTGTAGTGCAGATTTCCTTTGCAAGCTTGCTTGGTTGGCCAAAAAGAGCGCATGCGTTTTTTCCTGAATATATTCAGGAAAAAACGCATACGCCCTTTTTGGCCAAGTGCATCATTGTGGACGTTCTGCCTCTTTTCCTATGCTTTCAATGCAATTCCAGTCTACCTCCTGAAATTGGTTTCCTGCAATTCGGCCCCGCTTTCAAGTCCTCTTGGCAGCCTTACTTCAGTATATTTTTGGACGATAGCTGTCATTTATAACTCTGCAGGTTTGTGAATTACACTGCCCCTGAGCTCCTTTCTTCAACTCGCTTTCTTGTGAGCTGGCCGCAACACCGCAGGATTGCTTCAGGCCCTAATCTGGTTCCGGCACGGCACGCTGAGCCTTTGGTTAATTCCTCTTCCTGGTGGGAAATGAGAGTTAAATTTGCCCGTCCAGACACCTCCAGCTAGTCTCTCATTGGTTCTCCCTATTCCTGTTCATCTTCCGCAGAAATTGCAAACTGGGCCAAACAGGAGGTTAAAGGCACTGACTCTCCAAGTCGGGAGAGTGTTAGTAAAGCGTCTGGAATGTTGCACCCGAGTACCAGGGGACGAGAACGGAGACATATTTGAACACGTCTCCCGATCACACGGTTGATCATACTCTGGGTTCCACATGCATGTTTTAGCTGAAGGAAGAATCCCTTAAACCTGGAGAGTTGTGACCCGTGGAATGGGTACCATGCAATATGACTTCAAAGGGTCTTCATTTGCTCACTGAACCTCTCCAATCCTATCACTGCTGCGTTTATGCCCCTGTACACACGCTTGATTCCCTTTCGGAGACATAGCAATCCATAGGTTTTAAGATACTTACTAGTCAGGTACATTCTTAGGCGTTTAATATGCGGTGTTGAGTCCATTTCGTTGAGCAAGGTGTAGCTCTTGTCTATTCCATATTTGGCTTAAGGAATTTACTCTGTGCTCATTTCAATCTCTGGTTTTATGCAGCACCCCAACTCACCTTTCCCCTTAAGCAAGCATAAGTTGGTTTTCTAAATTTGAGACCCTGTTCTGTTTTGTAATCCAGTTCCTGTGTAGCCAAGTTTACATTCCGTGTATTAGTGATATCTTATGATGTTTCTTTTTCTGCGTGACTTATTTCAGGTAGAATCATCATACCTGAATCCACTCATTATGCTGCTACGGGCCTGATGACATAGAGGTCATTGCTGAGTGATATTGCATTGTACGTAAGTACCACAACTTCTTCATCCATTTTTCACTTTCTGCGATATTGAACTTGTACTGTAAACGAGGTTCTTGTAAACAGAGCCGTCCCAAACTTTGTGGTGGCTGTGTCTTTTTGATTTTCATTTCCCTAATCTATAGGACCATAAGTGGAAGTGCCCTAGGCTCTGTTGCTTTGTTTTTTAGATGTTTCAGGAAACACCATACACTTCTCCCGAGTGGCTGTTGGCAATTTACATCCCGCCCATCAGCATAACAAGGCTCCCAGTTCTCCATGGCCTGTCCTGCCTTTCTGGATTTTACACTTTTTTCAGATGGCCCTTTTGACCGGGGGGAAGTGAGACTTCATTGTAGTGCAGATTTCCTTTGCAAGCTTGCTTGGTTGGCCAAAAAGGGCGCATGCGTTTTTTCCTGAATATATTCAGGAAAAAACGCATACGCCCTTTTTGGCCAAGTGCATCATTGTGGACGTTCTGCCTCTTTTCCTATGCTTTCAATGCAATTCCAGTCTACCTCCTGAAATCGGTTTCCTGCAATTCGGCCCCGCTTTCAAGTCCTCTTGGCAGCCTTACTTCAGTATATTTTTGGACGATAGCTGTCATTTATAACTCTGCAGGTTTGTGAATTACAGTGCCCCTGAGCTCCTTTCTTCAACTCGCTTTCTTGTGAGCTGGCCGCAACACCGCAGGATTGCTTCAGGCCCTAATCTGGTTCCGGCACGGCACGCTGAGCCTTTGGTTAATTCCTCTTCCTGGTGGGAAATGAGAGTTAAATTTGCCCGTCCAGACACCTCCAGCTAGTCTCTCATTGGTTCTCCCTATTCCTGTTCATCTTCCGCAGAAATTGCAAACTGGGCCAAACAGGAGGTTAAAGGCACTGACTCTCCAAGTCGGGAGAGTGTTAGTAAAGCGTCTGGAATGTTGCACCCGAGTACCAGGGGACGAGAACGGAGACATATTTGAACACGTCTCCCGATCACACGGTTGATCATACTCTGGGTTCCACATGCATGTTTTAGCTGAAGGAAGAATCCCTTAAACCTGGAGAGTTGTGACCCGTGGAATGGGTACCATGCAATATGACTTCAAAGGGTCTTCATTTGCTCACTGAACCTCTCCAATCCTATCACTGCTGCGTTTATGCCCCTGTACACACGCTTGATTCCCTTTCGGAGACATAGCAATCCATAGGTTTTAAGATACTTACTAGTCAGGTACATTCTTAGGCGTTTAATATGCGGTGTTGAGTCCATTTCGTTGAGCAAGGTGTAGCTCTTGTCTATTCCATATTTGGCTTAAGGAATTTACTCTGTGCTCATTTCAATCTCTGGTTTTATGCAGTACCCCAACTCACCTTTCCCCTTAAGCAAGCATAAGTTGGTTTTCTAAATTTGAGACCCTGTTCTGTTTTGTAATCCAGTTCCTGTGTAGTCAAGTTTACATTCCGTGTATTAGTGATATCTTATGATGTTTCTTTTTCTGCGTGACTTATTTCAGGTAGAATCATCGTACCTGAATCCACTCATTATGCTGCTACGTGCCTGATGACATAGATGTCATTGCTGAGTGATATTGCATTGTACGTAAGTACCACAGCTTCTTCATCCATTTTTCACTTTCTGCAATATTGAACTTGTACCGTAAACGAGGTTCTTGTAAACAGAGCCGTCCCAAACTTTCGGGTGGCTGTGTCTTTTTGATTTTCATTTCCCTAATCTATAGGACCATAAGTGGAAGTGCCCTAGGCTCTGTTGCTTTGTTTTTTAGATGTTTCAGGAAACACCATACACTTCTCCCGAGTGGCTGTTGGCAATTTACATCCCGCCCATCAGCATAACAAGGCTCCCAGTTCTCCATGGCCTGTCCTGCCTTTCTGGATTTTACACTTTTTTCAGATGGCCCTTTTGACCGGGGGGAAGTGAGACTTCATTGTAGTGTAGATTTCCTTTGCAAGCTTGCTTGGTTGGCCAAAAAGGGCGCATGCGTTTTTTCCTGAATATATTCAGGAAAAAACGCATACGCCCTTTTTGGCCAAGTGCATCATTGTGGACGTTCTGCCTCTTTTCCTATGCTTTAAATGCAATTCCAGTCTACCTCCTGAAATCGGTTTCCTGCAATTCGGCCCCGCTTTCAAGTCCTCTTGGCAGCCTTACTTCAGTATATTTTTGGACGATAGCTGTCATTTATAACTCTGCAGGTTTGTGAATTACAGTGCCCCTGAGCTCCTTTCTTCAACTCGCTTTCTTGTGAGCTGGCCGCAACACCGCAGGATTGCTTCAGGCCCTAATCTGGTTCCGGCACGGCACGCTGAGCCTTTGGTTAATTCCTCTTCCTGGTGGGAAATGAGAGTTAAATTTGCCCGTCCAGACACCTCCAGCTAGTCTCTCTTTGGTTCTCCCTATTCCTGTTCATCTTCCGCAGAAATTGCAAACTGGGCCAAACAGGAGGTTAAAGGCACTGACTCTCCAAGTCGGGAGAGTGTTAGTAAAGCGTCTGGAATGTTGCACCCGAGTACCAGGGGACGAGAACGGAGACATATTTGAACACGTCTCCCGATCACACGGTTGATCATACTCTGGGTTCCACATGCATGTTTTAGCTGAAGGAAGAATCCCTTAAACCTGGAGAGTTGTGACCCGTGGAATGGGTACCATGCAATATGACTTCAAAGGGTCTTCATTTGCTCACTGAACATCTCCAATCCTATCACTGCTGCGTTTATGCCCCTGTACACACGCTTGATTCCCTTTCGGAGACATAGCAATCCATAGGTTTTAAGATACTTACTAGTCAGGTACATTCTTAGGCGTTTAATATGCGGTGTTGAGTCCATTTCGTTGAGCAAGGTGTAGCTCTTGTCTATTCCATATTTGGCTTAAGGAATTTACTCTGTGCTCATTTCAATCTCTGGTTTTATGCAGCACCCCAACTCACCTTTCCCCTTAAGCAAGCATAAGTTGGTTTTCTAAATTTGAGACCCTGTTCTGTTTTGTAATCCAGTTCCTGTGTAGCCAAGTTTACATTCTGTGTATTAGTGATATCTTATGATGTTTCTTTTTCTGCGTGACTTATTTCAGGTAGAATCATCATACCTGAATCCACTCATTATGCTGCTACGGGCCTGATGACATAGATGTCATTGCTGAGTGATATTGCATTGTACGTAAGTACCACAACTTCTTCATCCATTTTTCACTTTCTGCGATATTGAACTTGTACTGTAAACGAGGTTCTTGTAAACAGAGCCGTCCCAAACTTTGGGGTGGCTGTGTCTTTTTGATTTTCATTTCCCTAATCTATAGGACCATAAGTGGAAGTGCCCTAGGCTCTGATTCTTTGTTTTTTAGATGTTTCAGGAAACACCATACACTTCTCCCGAGTGGCTGTTGGCAATTTACATCCCGCCCATCAGCATAACAAGGCTCCCAGTTCTCCATGGCCTGTCCTGCCTTTCTGGATTTTACACTTTTTTCAGATGGCCCTTTTGACCGGGGGGAAGTGAGACTTCATTGTAGTGCAGATTTCCTTTGCAAGCTTGCTTGGTTGGCCAAAAAGGGCGCATGCGTTTTTTCCTGAATATATTCAGGAAAAAACGCATACGCCCTTTTTGGCCAAGTGCATCATTGTGGACGTTCTGCCTCTTTTCCTATGCTTTAAATGCAATTCCAGTCTACCTCCTGAAATCGGTTTCCTGCAATTCGGCCCCGCTTTCAAGTCCTCTTGGCAGCCTTACTTCAGTATAATTTTGGACGATAGCTGTCATTTATAACTCTGCAGGTTTGTGAATTACAGTGCCCCTGAGCTCCTTTCTTCAACTCGCTTTCTTGTGAGCTGGCCGCAACACCGCAGGATTGCTTCAGGCCCTAATCTGGTTCCGGCACGGCACGCTGAGCCTTTGGTTAATTCCTCTTCCTGGTGGGAAATGAGAGTTAAATTTGCCCGTCCAGACACCTCCAGCTAGTCTCTCATTGGTTCTCCCTATTCCTGTTCATCTTCCGAAGAAATTGCAAACTAGGCCAAACAGGAGGTTAAAGGCACTGACTCTCCAAGTCGGGATAGTGTTAGTAAAGCATCTGGAATGTTGCACCCGAGTACCAGGGGACGAGAACGGAGACATATTTGAAGACGTCTCCCGATCACACAGTTGATCATACTCTGGGTTCCACATGCATGGTTTAGCTGAAGGAAGAATCCCTTAAACCTGGAGAGTTGTGACCCTTTAAATGGGTACCATGCAATATGACTTCAAAGGGTCTTCATTTGCTCACTGAACCTCTCCAATCCTATCACTGCTGCGTTTATGCGCCTGTACACATGCTTGATTCCCTTTCGGAGACATAGCAATCCATAGGTTTTAAGATACTTACTAGTCAGGTACATTCTTAGGCGTTTAATATGGGGTGTTGAGTCCATTTCGTTGAGCAAGGTGTAGCTCTTGTCTATTCCATATTTGGCTTAAGGAATTTACTCTGTGCTCATTTCAATCTCTGGTTTTATGCAGTACCCCAACTCACCTTTCCCCTTAAGCAAGCATAAGTTGGTTTTCTAAATTTGAGACCCTGTTCTGTTTTGTAATCCAGTTCCTGTGTAGCCAAGTTTACATTCCGTGTATTAGTGATATCTTATGATGTTTCTTTTTCTGCGTGACTTATTTCAGGTAGAATCATCATACCTGAATCCACTCATTATGCTGCTACGGGCCTGATGACATAGATGTCATTGCTGAGTGATATTGCATTGTACGTAAGTACCACAACTTCTTCATCCATTTTTCACTTTCTGCGATATTGAACTTGTACTGTAAACGAGGTTCTTGTAAACAGAGCCGTCCCAAACTTTGGGGTGGCTGTGTCTTTTTGATTTTCATTTCCCTAAGCTATAGGACCATAAGTGGAAGTGCCCTAGGCTCTGTTGCTTTGTTTTTTAGATGTTTCAGGAAACACCATACACTTCTCCCGAGTGGCTGTTGGCACTTTACATCCCGCCCATCAGCATAACAAGGCTCCCAGTTCTCCATGGCCTGACCTGCCTTTCTGGATTTTACACTTTTTTCAGATGGCCCTTTTGACCGGGGGGAAGTGAGACTTCATTGTAGTGCAGATTTCCTTTGCAAGCTTGCTTGGTTGGCCAAAAAGGGCGCATGCGTTTTTTCCTGAATATATTCAGGAAAAAACGCATGCGCCCTTTTTGGCCAAGTGCATCATTGTGGACGTTCTGCCTCTTTTCCTATGCTTTCAATGCAATTCCAGTCTACCTCCTGAAATCGGTTTCCTGCAATTCGGCCCCGCTTTCAAGTCCTCTTGGCAGCCTTACTTCAGTATATTTTTGGACGATAGCTGTCATTTATAACTCTGCAGGTTTGTGAATTACAGTGCCCCTGAGCTCCTTTCTTCAACTCGCTTTCTAGTGAGCTGGCCGCAACACCGCAGGATTGCTTCAGGCCATAATCTGGTTCCGGCATGGCACGCTGAGCCTTTGGTTAATTCCTCTTCCTGGTGGGAAATGAGAGTTAAATTTGCCCGTCCAGACACCTCCAGCTAGTCGCTCATTGGTTCTCCCTATTCCTGTTCATCTTCCGCAGAAATTGCAAACTGGGCCAAACAGGAGGTTAAAGGCACTGACTCTCCAAGTCGGGAGAATGTTAGTAAAGCGTCTGGAATGTTGCACCCGAGTACCAGGGGACGAGAATGGAGACATATTTGAACACGTCTCCCGATCACACGGTTGATCATACTCTGGGTTCCACATGCATGTTTTAGCTGAAGGAAGAATCCCTTAAACCTGGAGAGTTGTGACCCGTGGAATGGGTACCATGCAATATGACTTCGAAGGGTCTTCATTTGCTCACCGAACCTCTCCAATCCTATCACTGCTGCGTTTATGCCCCTGTACACACGCTTGATTCCCTTTCGGAGACATAGCAATCCATAGGTTTTAAGATACTTACAAGTCAGGTACATTCTTAGGCGTTTAATATGCGGTGTTGAGTCCATTTCGTTGAGCAAGGTGTAGCTCTTGTCTATTCCATATTTGGCTTAAGGAATTTACTCTGTGCTCATTTCAATCTCTGGTTTTATGCAGTACCCCAACTCACCTTTCCCCTTAAGCAAGCATAAGTTGGTTTTCTAAATTTGAGACCCTGTTCTGTTTTGTAATCCAGTTCCTGTGTAGTCAAGTTTACATTCCGTGTATTAGTGATATCTTATGATGTTTCTTTTTCTGCGTGACTTATTTCAGGTAGAATCATCGTACCTGAATCCACTCATTATGCTGCTACGTGCCTGATGACATAGATGTCATTGCTGAGTGATATTGCATTGTACGTAAGTACCACAGCTTCTTCATCCATTTTTCACTTTCTGCAATATTGAACTTGTACCGTAAACGAGGTTCTTGTAAACAGAGCCGTCCCAAACTTTCGGGTGGCTGTGTCTTTTTGATTTTCATTTCCCTAATCTATAGGACCATAAGTGGAAGTGCCCTAGGCTCTGTTGCTTTGTTTTTTAGATGTTTCAGGAAACACCATACACTTCTCCCGAGTGGCTGTTGGCAATTTACATCCCGCCCATCAGCATAACAAGGCTCCCAGTTCTCCATGGCCTGTCCTGCCTTTCTGGATTTTACACTTTTTTCAGATGGCCCTTTTGACCGGGGGGAAGTGAGACTTCATTGTAGTGTAGATTTCCTTTGCAAGCTTGCTTGGTTGGCCAAAAAGGGCGCATGCGTTTTTTCCTGAATATATTCAGGAAAAAACGCATACGCCCTTTTTGGCCAAGTGCATCATTGTGGACGTTCTGCCTCTTTTCCTATGCTTTAAATGCAATTCCAGTCTACCTCCTGAAATCGGTTTCCTGCAATTCGGCCCCGCTTTCAAGTCCTCTTGGCAGCCTTACTTCAGTATATTTTTGGACGATAGCTGTCATTTATAACTCTGCAGGTTTGTGAATTACAGTGCCCCTGAGCTCCTTTCTTCAACTCGCTTTCTTGTGAGCTGGCCGCAACACCGCAGGATTGCTTCAGGCCCTAATCTGGTTCCGGCACGGCACGCTGAGCCTTTGGTTAATTCCTCTTCCTGGTGGGAAATGAGAGTTAAATTTGCCCGTCCAGACACCTCCAGCTAGTCTCTCTTTGGTTCTCCCTATTCCTGTTCATCTTCCGCAGAAATTGCAAACTGGGCCAAACAGGAGGTTAAAGGCACTGACTCTCCAAGTCGGGAGAGTGTTAGTAAAGCGTCTGGAATGTTGCACCCGAGTACCAGGGGACGAGAACGGAGACATATTTGAACACGTCTCCCGATCACACGGTTGATCATACTCTGGGTTCCACATGCATGTTTTAGCTGAAGGAAGAATCCCTTAAACCTGGAGAGTTGTGACCCGTGGAATGGGTACCATGCAATATGACTTCAAAGGGTCTTCATTTGCTCACTGAACATCTCCAATCCTATCACTGCTGCGTTTATGCCCCTGTACACACGCTTGATTCCCTTTCGGAGACATAGCAATCCATAGGTTTTAAGATACTTACTAGTCAGGTACATTCTTAGGCGTTTAATATGCGGTGTTGAGTCCATTTCGTTGAGCAAGGTGTAGCTCTTGTCTATTCCATATTTGGCTTAAGGAATTTACTCTGTGCTCATTTCAATCTCTGGTTTTATGCAGCACCCCAACTCACCTTTCCCCTTAAGCAAGCATAAGTTGGTTTTCTAAATTTGAGACCCTGTTCTGTTTTGTAATCCAGTTCCTGTGTAGCCAAGTTTACATTCTGTGTATTAGTGATATCTTATGATGTTTCTTTTTCTGCGTGACTTATTTCAGGTAGAATCATCATACCTGAATCCACTCATTATGCTGCTACGGGCCTGATGACATAGATGTCATTGCTGAGTGATATTGCATTGTACGTAAGTACCACAACTTCTTCATCCATTTTTCACTTTCTGCGATATTGAACTTGTACTGTAAACGAGGTTCTTGTAAACAGAGCCGTCCCAAACTTTGGGGTGGCTGTGTCTTTTTGATTTTCATTTCCCTAATCTATAGGACCATAAGTGGAAGTGCCCTAGGCTCTGATTCTTTGTTTTTTAGATGTTTCAGGAAACACCATACACTTCTCCCGAGTGGCTGTTGGCAATTTACATCCCGCCCATCAGCATAACAAGGCTCCCAGTTCTCCATGGCCTGTCCTGCCTTTCTGGATTTTACACTTTTTTCAGATGGCCCTTTTGACCGGGGGGAAGTGAGACTTCATTGTAGTGCAGATTTCCTTTGCAAGCTTGCTTGGTTGGCCAAAAAGGGCGCATGCGTTTTTTCCTGAATATATTCAGGAAAAAACGCATACGCCCTTTTTGGCCAAGTGCATCATTGTGGACGTTCTGCCTCTTTTCCTATGCTTTAAATGCAATTCCAGTCTACCTCCTGAAATCGGTTTCCTGCAATTCGGCCCCGCTTTCAAGTCCTCTTGGCAGCCTTACTTCAGTATAATTTTGGACGATAGCTGTCATTTATAACTCTGCAGGTTTGTGAATTACAGTGCCCCTGAGCTCCTTTCTTCAACTCGCTTTCTTGTGAGCTGGCCGCAACACCGCAGGATTGCTTCAGGCCCTAATCTGGTTCCGGCACGGCACGCTGAGCCTTTGGTTAATTCCTCTTCCTGGTGGGAAATGAGAGTTAAATTTGCCCGTCCAGACACCTCCAGCTAGTCTCTCATTGGTTCTCCCTATTCCTGTTCATCTTCCGAAGAAATTGCAAACTAGGCCAAACAGGAGGTTAAAGGCACTGACTCTCCAAGTCGGGATAGTGTTAGTAAAGCATCTGGAATGTTGCACCCGAGTACCAGGGGACGAGAACGGAGACATATTTGAAGACGTCTCCCGATCACACAGTTGATCATACTCTGGGTTCCACATGCATGGTTTAGCTGAAGGAAGAATCCCTTAAACCTGGAGAGTTGTGACCCTTTAAATGGGTACCATGCAATATGACTTCAAAGGGTCTTCATTTGCTCACTGAACCTCTCCAATCCTATCACTGCTGCGTTTATGCGCCTGTACACATGCTTGATTCCCTTTCGGAGACATAGCAATCCATAGGTTTTAAGATACTTACTAGTCAGGTACATTCTTAGGCGTTTAATATGGGGTGTTGAGTCCATTTCGTTGAGCAAGGTGTAGCTCTTGTCTATTCCATATTTGGCTTAAGGAATTTACTCTGTGCTCATTTCAATCTCTGGTTTTATGCAGTACCCCAACTCACCTTTCCCCTTAAGCAAGCATAAGTTGGTTTTCTAAATTTGAGACCCTGTTCTGTTTTGTAATCCAGTTCCTGTGTAGCCAAGTTTACATTCCGTGTATTAGTGATATCTTATGATGTTTCTTTTTCTGCGTGACTTATTTCAGGTAGAATCATCATACCTGAATCCACTCATTATGCTGCTACGGGCCTGATGACATAGATGTCATTGCTGAGTGATATTGCATTGTACGTAAGTACCACAACTTCTTCATCCATTTTTCACTTTCTGCGATATTGAACTTGTACTGTAAACGAGGTTCTTGTAAACAGAGCCGTCCCAAACTTTGGGGTGGCTGTGTCTTTTTGATTTTCATTTCCCTAAGCTATAGGACCATAAGTGGAAGTGCCCTAGGCTCTGTTGCTTTGTTTTTTAGATGTTTCAGGAAACACCATACACTTCTCCCGAGTGGCTGTTGGCACTTTACATCCCGCCCATCAGCATAACAAGGCTCCCAGTTCTCCATGGCCTGACCTGCCTTTCTGGATTTTACACTTTTTTCAGATGGCCCTTTTGACCGGGGGGAAGTGAGACTTCATTGTAGTGCAGATTTCCTTTGCAAGCTTGCTTGGTTGGCCAAAAAGGGCGCATGCGTTTTTTCCTGAATATATTCAGGAAAAAACGCATGCGCCCTTTTTGGCCAAGTGCATCATTGTGGACGTTCTGCCTCTTTTCCTATGCTTTCAATGCAATTCCAGTCTACCTCCTGAAATCGGTTTCCTGCAATTCGGCCCCGCTTTCAAGTCCTCTTGGCAGCCTTACTTCAGTATATTTTTGGACGATAGCTGTCATTTATAACTCTGCAGGTTTGTGAATTACAGTGCCCCTGAGCTCCTTTCTTCAACTCGCTTTCTAGTGAGCTGGCCGCAACACCGCAGGATTGCTTCAGGCCATAATCTGGTTCCGGCATGGCACGCTGAGCCTTTGGTTAATTCCTCTTCCTGGTGGGAAATGAGAGTTAAATTTGCCCGTCCAGACACCTCCAGCTAGTCGCTCATTGGTTCTCCCTATTCCTGTTCATCTTCCGCAGAAATTGCAAACTGGGCCAAACAGGAGGTTAAAGGCACTGACTCTCCAAGTCGGGAGAATGTTAGTAAAGCGTCTGGAATGTTGCACCCGAGTACCAGGGGACGAGAATGGAGACATATTTGAACACGTCTCCCGATCACACGGTTGATCATACTCTGGGTTCCACATGCATGTTTTAGCTGAAGGAAGAATCCCTTAAACCTGGAGAGTTGTGACCCGTGGAATGGGTACCATGCAATATGACTTCGAAGGGTCTTCATTTGCTCACCGAACCTCTCCAATCCTATCACTGCTGCGTTTATGCCCCTGTACACATGCTTGATTCCGTTTCGGAGACATAGCAATCCATAGGTTTTAAGATACTTACTAGTCAGGTACATTCTTAGGCGTTTAATATGGGGTGTTGAGTCCATTTCGTTGAGCAAGGTGTAGCTCTTGTCTATTCCATATTTGGCTTAAGGAATTTACTCTGTGCTCATTTCAATCTCTGGTTTTATGCAGTACCCCAACTCACCTTTCCCCTTAAGCAAGCATAAGTTGGTTTTCTAAATTTGAGACCCTGTTCTGTTTTGTAATCCAGTTCCTGTGTAGTCAAGTTTACATTCCGTGTATTAGTGATATCTTATGATGTTTCTTTTTCTGCGTGACTTATTTCAGGTAGAATCATCATACCTGAATCCACTCATTATGCTGCTACGTGCCTGATGACATAGATGTCATTGTTGAGTGATATTGCATTGTACGTAAGTACCACAGCTTCTTCATCCATTTTTCACTTTCTGCGATATTGAACTTGTACCGTAAACGAGGTTCTTGTAAACAGAGCCGTCCCAAACTTTCGGGTGGCTGTGTCTTTTTGATTTTCATTTCCCTAATCTATAGGACCATAAGTGGAAGTGCCCTAGGCTCTGTTGCTTTGTTTTTTAGATGTTTCAGGAAACACCATACACTTCTCCCGAGTGGCTGTTGGCAATTTACATCCCGCCCATCAGCATAACAAGGCTCCCAGTTCTCCATGGCCTGTCCTGCCTTTCTGGATTTTACACTTTTTTCAGATGGCCCTTTTGACCGGGGGGAAGTGAGACTTCATTGTAGTGTAGATTTCCTTTGCAAGCTTGCTTGGTTGGCCAAAAAGGGCGCATGCGTTTTTTCCTGAATATATTCAGGAAAAAACGCATACGCCCTTTTTGGCCAAGTGCATCATTGTGGACGTTCTGCCTCTTTTCCTATGCTTTAAATGCAATTCCAGTCTACCTCCTGAAATCGGTTTCCTGCAATTCGGCCCCGCTTTCAAGTCCTCTTGGCAGCCTTACTTCAGTATATTTTTGGACGATAGCTGTCATTTATAACTCTGCAGGTTTGTGAATTACAGTGCCCCTGAGCTCCTTTCTTCAACTCGCTTTCTTGTGAGCTGGCCGCAACACCGCAGGATTGCTTCAGGCCCTAATCTGGTTCCGGCACGGCACGCTGAGCCTTTGGTTAATTCCTCTTCCTGGTGGGAAATGAGAGTTAAATTTGCCCGTCCAGACACCTCCAGCTAGTCTCTCATTGGTTCTCCCTATTCCTGTTCATCTTCCGAAGAAATTGCAAACTGGGCCAAACAGGAGGTTAAAGGCACTGACTCTCCAAGTCGGGAGAGTGTTAGTAAAGCATCTGGAATGTTGCACCCGAGTACCAGGGGACGAGAACGGAGACATATTTGAACACGTCTCCCGATCACACGGTTGATCATACTCTGGGTTCCACATGCATGTTTTAGCTGAAGGAAGAATCCCTTAAACCTGGAGAGTTGAGACCCGTGAAATGGGTACCATGTAATATGACTTCAAAGGGTGTTCATTTGCTCACCGAACCGCTCCAATCCTATCACTGCTGCGTTTATGCCCCTGTACACATGCTTGATTCCGTTTCGGAGACATAGCAATCCATAGGTTTTAAGATACTTACTAGTCAGGTACATTCTGAGGCGTTTAATATGGGGTGTTGAGTCCATTTCGTTGAGCAAGGTGTAGCTCTTGTCTATTCCATATTTGGCTTAAGGAATTTACTCTGTGCTCATTTCAATCTCTGGTTTTATGCAGTACCCCAACTCACCTTTCCCCTTAAGCAAGCATAAGTTGGTTTTCTAAATTTGAGACCCTGTTCTGTTTTGTAATCCAGTTCCTGTGTAGTCAAGTTTACATTCCGTGTATTACTGATATCTTATGATGTTTCTTTTTCTGCGTGACTTATTTCAGGTAGAATCATCATACCTGAATCCACTCATTATGCTGCTACGTGCCTGATGACATAGATGTCATTGCTGAGTGATATTGCATTGTACGTAAGTACCACAGCTTCTTCATCCATTTTTCACTTTCTGCGATATTGAACTTGTACCGTAAACGAGGTTCTTGTAAACAGAGCCGTCCCAAACTTTCGGGTGGCTGTGTCTTTTTGATTTTCATTTCCCTAATCTATAGGACCATAAGTGGAAGTGCCCTAGGCTCTGTTGCTTTGTTTTTTAGATGTTTCAGGAAACACCATACACTTCTCCCGAGTGGCTGTTGGCAATTTACATCCCGCCCATCAGCATAACAAGGCTCCCAGTTCTCCATGGCCTGTCCTGCCTTTCTGGATTTTACACTTTTTTCAGATGGCCCTTTTGACCGGGGGGAAGTGAGACTTCATTGTAGTGTAGATTTCCTTTGCAAGCTTGCTTGGTTGGCCAAAAAGGGCGCATGCGTTTTTTCCTGAATATATTCAGGAAAAAACGCATACGCCCTTTTTGGCCAAGTGCATCATTGTGGACGTTCTGCCTCTTTTCCTATGCTTTAAATGCAATTCCAGTCTACCTCCTGAAATCGGTTTCCTGCAATTCGGCCCCGCTTTCAAGTCCTCTTGGCAGCCTTACTTCAGTATATTTTTGGACGATAGCTGTCATTTATAACTCTGCAGGTTTGTGAATTACAGTGCCCCTGAGCTCCTTTCTTCAACTCGCTTTCTTGTGAGCTGGCCGCAACACCGCAGGATTGCTTCAGGCCCTAATCTGGTTCCGGCACGGCACGCTGAGCCTTTGGTTAATTCCTCTTCCTGGTGGGAAATGAGAGTTAAATTTGCCCGTCCAGACACCTCCAGCTAGTCTCTCATTGGTTCTCCCTATTCCTGTTCATCTTCCGAAGAAATTGCAAACTAGGCCAAACAGGAGGTTAAAGGCACTGACTCTCCAAGTCGGGAGAGTGTTAGTAAAGCATCTGGAATGTTGCACCCGAGTACCAGGGGACGAGAACGGAGACATATTTGAACACGTCTCCCGATCACACGGTTGATCATACTCTGGGTTCCACATGCATGTTTTAGCTGAAGGAAGAATCCCTTAAACCTGGAGAGTTGAGACCCGTGAAATGGGTACCATGTAATATGACTTCAAAGGGTGTTCATTTGCTCACCGAACCTCTCCAATCCTATCACTGCTGCGTTTATGCCCCTGTACAGACGCTTGATTCTCTTTCGGAGACATAGCAATCCATAGGTTTTAAGATACTTTCTAGTCAGGTACATTCTTAGGCGTTTAATATGGGGTGTTGAGTCCATTTCGTTGAGCAAGGAGTAGCTCTTGTTTATTCCATATTTGGCTTAAGGAACATACTCTGTGCTCATATCAATCTCTGGTTTTATGCAGCACCCCAACTCACCTTTCCCCTTAAGCAAGCATAAGTTGGTTTTCTAAATTTGAGACCCTGTTCTGTTTTGTAATCCAGTTCCTGTGTAGCCAAGTTTACATTCCGTGTATTAGTGATATCTTATGATGTTTCTTTTTCTTCGTGACTTATTTCAGGTAGAATCATCATACCTGAATCCACTCATTATGCTGCTACGGGCCTGATGACATAGATGTCAGTGCTGAGTGATATTGCATTGTACGTAAGTACCACAACTTCTTCATCCATTTTTCACTTTCTGCGATATTGAACTTGTACCGTAAACGAGGTTCTTGTAAACAGAGCCGTCCCAAACTTTCGGGTGGCTGTGTCTTTTTGATTTTCATTTCCCTAATCTATAGGACCATAAGTGGAAGTGCCCTAGGCTCTGTTGCTTTGTTTTTTAGATGTTTCAGGAAACACCATACACTTCTCCTGAGTGGCTGTTGGCAATTTACATCCCGCCCATCAGCATAACAAGGCTCCCAGTTCTCCATGGCCTGTCCTGCCTTTCTGGATTTTACACTTTTTTCAGATGGCCCTTTTGACCGGGGGGAAGTGAGACTTCATTGTAGTGCAGATTTCCTTTGCAAGCTTGCTTGGTTGGCCAAAAAGGGCGCATGCGTTTTTTCCTGAATATATTCAGGAAAAAACGCATACGCACTTTTTGGCCAAGTGCATCATTGTGGACGTTCTGCCTCTTTTCCTATGCTTTAAATGCAATTCCAGTCTACCTCCTGAAATCGGTTTCCTGCAATTCTGCCCCGCTTCAAGTCCTCTTGGCGGCCTTACTTCAGTATATTTTTGGACAATAGCTGTCATTTATAACTCTGCAGGTTTGTGAATTACAGTGCCCCTGAGCTCCTTTCTTCAACTCGCTTTCTTGTGAGCTGGCCGCAACACCGCAGGATTGCTTCAGGCCCTAATCTGGTTCCGGCACGGCACGCTGAGCCTTTGGTTAATTCCTCTTCCTGGTGGGAAATGAGAGTTAAATTTGCCCGTCCAGACACCTCCAGCTAGTCTCTCATTGGTTCTCCCTATTCCTGTTCATCTTCCGAAGAAATTGCAAACTAGGCCAAACAGGAGGTTAAAGGCACTGACTCTCCAAGTCGGGAGAGTGTTAGTAAAGCATCTGGAATGTTGCACCCGAGTACCAGGGGACGAGAACGGAGACATATTTGAACACGTCTCCCGATCACACGGTTGATCATACTCTGGGTTCCACATGCATGTTTTAGCTGAAGGAAGAATCCCTTAAACCTGGAGAGTTGAGACCCGTGAAATGGGTACCATGTAATATGACTTCAAAGGGTGTTCATTTGCTCACCGAACCTCTCCAATCCTATCACTGCTGCGTTTATGCCCCTGTACAGACGCTTGATTCTCTTTCGGAGACATAGCAATCCATAGGTTTTAAGATACTTTCTAGTCAGGTACATTCTTAGGCGTTTAATATGGGGTGTTGAGTCCATTTCGTTGAGCAAGGAGTAGCTCTTGTTTATTCCATATTTGGCTTAAGGAACATACTCTGTGCTCATATCAATCTCTGGTTTTATGCAGCACCCCAACTCACCTTTCCCCTTAAGCAAGCATAAGTTGGTTTTCTAAATTTGAGACCCTGTTCTGTTTTGTAATCCAGTTCCTGTGTAGCCAAGTTTACATTCCGTGTATTAGTGATATCTTATGATGTTTCTTTTTCTTCGTGACTTATTTCAGGTAGAATCATCATACCTGAATCCACTCATTATGCTGCTACGGGCCTGATGACATAGATGTCAGTGCTGAGTGATATTGCATTGTACGTAAGTACCACAACTTCTTCATCCATTTTTCACTTTCTGCGATATTGAACTTGTACCGTAAACGAGGTTCTTGTAAACAGAGCCGTCCCAAACTTTCGGGTGGCTGTGTCTTTTTGATTTTCATTTCCCTAATCTATAGGACCATAAGTGGAAGTGCCCTAGGCTCTGTTGCTTTGTTTTTTAGATGTTTCAGGAAACACCATACACTTCTCCTGAGTGGCTGTTGGCAATTTACATCCCGCCCATCAGCATAACAAGGCTCCCAGTTCTCCATGGCCTGTCCTGCCTTTCTGGATTTTACACTTTTTTCAGATGGCCCTTTTGACCGGGGGGAAGTGAGACTTCATTGTAGTGCAGATTTCCTTTGCAAGCTTGCTTGGTTGGCCAAAAAGGGCGCATGCGTTTTTTCCTGAATATATTCAGGAAAAAACGCATACGCACTTTTTGGCCAAGTGCATCATTGTGGACGTTCTGCCTCTTTTCCTATGCTTTAAATGCAATTCCAGTCTACCTCCTGAAATCGGTTTCCTGCAATTCTGCCCCGCTTCAAGTCCTCTTGGCGGCCTTACTTCAGTATATTTTTGGACGATAGCTGTCATTTATAACTCTGCAGGTTTGTGAATTACAGTGCCCCTGAGCTCCTTTCTTCAACTCGCTTTCTTGTGAGCTGGCCGCAACACCGCAGGATTGCTTCAGGCCCTAATCTGGTTCCGGCATGGCACGCTGAGCCTTTGGTTAATTCCTCTTCCTGGTGGGAAATGAGAGTTAAATTTGCCCGTCCAGACACCTCCAGCTAGTCTCTCATTGGTTCTCCCTATTCCTGTTCATCTTCCGCAGAAATTGCAAACTGGGCCAAACAGGAGGTTAAAGGCACTGACTCTCCAAGTCGGGAGAGTGTTAGTAAAGCGTCTGGAATGTTGCACCCGAGTACCAGGGGACGAGAATGGAGACATATTTGAACACGTCTCCCGATCACACGGTTGATCATACTCTGGGTTCCACATGCATGTTTTAGCTGAAGGAAGAATCCCTTAAACCTGGAGAGTTGTGACCCGTGGAATGGGTACCATGCAATATGACTTCGAAGGGTCTTCATTTGCTCACCGAACCTCTCCAATCCTATCACTGCTGCGTTTATGCCCCTGTACACACGCTTGATTCCCTTTCGGAGACATAGCAATCCATAGGTTTTAAGATACTTACAAGTCAGGTACATTCTTAGGCGTTTAATATGGGGTGTTGAGTCCATTTCGTTGAGCAAGGAGTAGCTCTTGTCTATTCCATATTTGGCTTAAGGAACTTACTCTGTGCTCATTTCAATCTCTGGTTTTATGCAGCACCCCAACTCACCTTTCCCCTTAAGCAAGCATAAGTTGGTTTTCTAAATTTGAGACCCTGTTCTGTTTTGTAATCCAGTTCCTGTGTAGCCAAGTTTACATTCCGTGTATTAGTGATATCTTATGATGTTTCTTTTTCTGCGTGACTTATTTCAGGTAGAATCATCATACCTGAATCCACTCATTATGCTGCTACGGGCCTGATGACATAGATGTCATTGCTGAGTGATATTGCATTGTACGTAAGTACCACAACTTCTTCATCCATTTTTCACTTTCTGCGATATTGAACTTGTACTGTAAACGAGGTTCTTGTAAACAGAGCCGTCCCAAACTTTGGGGTGGCTGTGTCTTTTTGATTTTCATTTCCCTAAGCTATAGGACCATAAGTGGAAGTGCCCTAGGCTCTGCTGCTTTGTTTTTTAGATGTTTCAGGAAACACCATACACTTCTCCCGAGTGGCTGTTGGCAATTTACATCCCGCCCATCAGCATAACAAGGCTTCCAGTTCTCCATGGCCTGTCCTGCCTTTCTGGGTTTTACACGTTTTTCAGATGGCCCTTTTGACCGGGGGGAAGTGAGACTTCATTGTAGTGCAGATTTCCTTTGCAAGCTTGCTTGGTTGGCCAAAAAGGGCGCATGCGTTTTTTCCTGAATATATTCAGGAAAAAACGCATACGCACTTTTTGGCCAAGTGCATCATTGTGGACGTTCTGCCTCTTTTCCTATGCTTTCAATGCAATTCCAGTCTACCTCCTGAAATCGGTTTCCTGCAATTCGGCCCCGCTTTCAAGTCCTCTTGGCAGCCTTACTTCAGTATATTTTTGGACGATAGCTGTCATTTATAACTCTGCAGGTTTGTGAATTACAGTGCCCCTGAGCTCCTTTCTTCAACTCGCTTTCTTGTGCGCTGGCCGCAACACCGCAGGATTGCTTCAGGCCCTAATCTGGTTCCGGCACGGCACGCTGAGCCTTTGGTTAATTCCTCTTCCTGGTGGGAAATGAGAGTTAAATTTGCCCGTCCAGACACCTCCAGCTAGTCTCTCATTGGTTCTCCCTATTCCTGTTCATCTTCCGCAGAAATTGCAAACTGGGCCAAACAGGAGGTTAAAGGCACTGACTCTCCAAGTCGGGAGAGTGTTAGTAAAGCATCTGGAATGTTGCACCCGAGTACCAGGGGACGAGAACGGAGACATATTTGAAGACGTCTCCCGATCACACGGTTGATCATACTCTGGGTTCCACATGCATGGTTTAGCTGAAGGAAGAATCCCTTAAACCTGGAGAGTTGAGACCCGTGGAATGGGTACCATGCAATATGACTTCAAAGGGTGTTCATTTGCTCACCGAACCTCTCCAATCCTATCACTGCTGCGTTTATGCCCCTGTACAAACGCTTGATTCTCTTTCAGAGACATAGCAATCCATAGGTTTTAAGATACTTACAAGTCAGGTACATTCTTAGGCGTTTAATATGGGGTGTTGAGTCCATTTCGTTGAGCAAGGAGTAGCTCTTGTCTATTCCATATTTGGCTTAAGGAACATACTCTGTGCTCATATCAATCTCTGGTTTTATGCAGCACCCCAACTCACCTTTCCCCTTAAGCAAGCATAAGTTGGTTTTCTAAATTTGAGACCCTGTTCTGTTTTGTAATCCAGTTCCTGTGTAGCCAAGTTTACATTCCGTGTATTAGTGATATCTTATGATGTTTCTCTTTCTGCGTAACTTATTTTAGGAAGAATCATCATACCTGAATCCACTCATTATGCTGCTGCGGGCCTGATGACATAGATGTCATTGCTGAGTGATATTGCATTGTACGTAAGTACCACAGCTTCTTCATCCATTTTTCACTTTCTGCGATATTGAACTTGTACCGTAAACGAGGTTCTTGTAAACAGAGCCGTCCCAAACTTTGGGGTGGCTGTGTCTTTTTGATTTTCATTTCCCTAAGCTATAGGACCATAAGTGGAAGTGCCCTAGGCTCTGTTGCTTTGTTTTTTAGATGTTTCAGGAAACACCATACACTTCTCCCGAGTGGCTGTTGGCAATTTACATCCCGCCCATCAGCATAACAAGGCTCCCAGTTCTCCATGGCCTGTCCTGCCTTTCTGGATTTTACACTTTTTTCAGATGGCCCTTTTGACCGGGGGGAAGTGAGACTTCATTGTAGTGCAGATTTTCTTTGCAAGCTTGCTTGGTTGGCCAAAAAGGGCGCATGCGTTTTTTCCTGAATATATTCAGGAAAAAACGCATACGCCCTTTTTGGCCAAGTGCATCATTGTGGACGTTCTGCCTCTTTTCCTATGCTTTAAATGCAATTCCAGTCTACCTCCTGAAATCGGTTTCCTGCAATTCTGCCCCGCTTTCAAGTCCTCTTGGCAGCCTTACTTCAGTATATTTTTGGACGATAGCTGTCATTTATAACTCTGCAGGTTTGTGAATTACAGTGCCCCTGAGCTCCTTTCTTCAACTCGCTTTCTTGTGCGCTGGCCGCAACACCGCAGGATTGCTTCAGGCCCTAATCTGGTTCCGGCACGGCACGCTGAGCCTTTGGTTAATTCCTCTTCCTGGTGGGAAATGAGAGTTAAATTTGCCCGTCCAGACACCTCCAGCTAGTCTCTCATTGGTTCTCCTTATTCCTGTTCATCTTCCGCAGAAATTGCAAACTGGGCCAAACAGGAGGTTAAAGGCACTGACTCTCCAAGTCGGGAGAGTGTTAGTAAAGCGTCTGGAATGTTGCACCCGAGTACCAGGGGACGAGAATGGAGACATATTTGAAGACGTCTCCCGATCACACGGTTGATCATACTCTGGGTTCCACATGCATGGTTTAGCTGAAGGAAGAATCCCTTAAACCTGGAGAGTTGAGACCCGTGGAATGGGTACCATGCAATATGACTTCAAAGGGTGTTCATTTGCTCACCGAACCTCTCCAATCCTATCACTGCTGCGTTTATGCCCCTGTACACACGCTTGATTCCCTTTCAGAGACATAGCAATCCATAGGTTTTAAGATACTTACAAGTCAGGTACATTCTTAGGCGTTTAATATGGGGTGTTGAGTCCATTTCGTTGAGCAAGGAGTAGCCCTTGTCTATTCCATATTTGGCTTAAGGATCTTACTCTGTGCTCATTTCAATCTCTGGTTTTATGCAGCACCCCAACTCACCTTTCCTCTTAAGCAAGCATAAGTTGGTTTTCTAAATTTGAGACCCTGTTCTGTTTTGTAATCCAGTTCCTGTGTAGCCAAGTTTACATTCCGTGTATTAGTGATATCTTATGATGTTTCTTTTTCTGCGTGACTTATGTCAGGTAGAATCATCATACCTGAATCCACTCATTATGCTGCTACGGGCCTGATGACATAGATGTCAGTGCTGAGTGATATTGCATTGTACGTAAGTACCACAACTTCTTCATCCATTTTTCACTTTCTGCGATATTGAACTTGTACCGTAAACGAGGTTCTTGTACACAGAGCCGTCCCAAACTTTGGGGTGGCTGTGTCTTTTTGATTTTCATTTCCCTAAGCTATAGGACCATAAGTGGAAGTGCCCTAGGCTCTGTTGCTTTGTTTTTTAGATGTTTCAGGAAACACCATACACTTCTCCCGAGTGGCTGTTGGCAATTTACATCCCGCCCATCAGAATAACAAGGCTCCCAGTTCTCCATGGCCTGTCCTGCCTTTCTGGATTTTACACTTTTTTCAGATGGCCCTTTTGACCGGGGGGAAGTGAGACTTCATTGTAGTGCAGATTTCCTTTGCAAGCTTGCTTGGTTGGCCAAAAAGGGCGCATGCGTTTTTTCCTGAATATATTCAGGAAAAAACGCATACGCACTTTTTGGCCAAGTGCATCATTGTGGACGTTCTGCCTCTTCTCCTATGCTTTCAATGCAATTCCAGTCTACCTCCTGAAATCGGTTTCCTGCAATTCGGCCCCGCTTTCAAGTCCTCTTGGCAGCCTTACTTCAGTATATTTTTGGACGATAGCTGTCATTTATAACTCTGCAGGTTTGTGAATTACAGTGCCCCTGAGCTCCTTTCTTCAACTCGCTTTCTTGTGCGCTGGCCGCAACACCGCAGGATTGCTTCAGGCCCTAATCTGGTTCCGGCACGGCACGCTGAGCCTTTGGTTAATTCCTCTTCCTGGTGGGAAATGAGAGTTAAATTTGCCCGTCCAGACACCTCCAGCTAGTCTCTCATTGGTTCTCCCTATTCCTGTTCATCTTCCGCAGAAATTGCAAACTGGGCCAAACAGGAGGTTAAAGGCACTGACTCTCCAAGTCGGGAGAGTGTTAGTAAAGCATCTGGAATGTTGCACCCGAGTACCAGGGGACGAGAACGGAGACATATTTGAAGACGTCTCCCGATCACACGGTTGATCATAATCTGGGTTCCACATGCATGGTTTAGCTGAAGGAAGAATCCCTTAAACCTGGAGAGTTGAGACCCGTGGAATGGGTACCATGCAATATGACTTCAAAGGGTGTTCATTTGCTCACCGAACCTCTCCAATCCTATCACTGCTGCGTTTATGCCCCTGTACAAACGCTTGATTCTCTTTCAGAGACATAGCAATCCATAGGTTTTAAGATACTTACAAGTCAGGTACATTCTTAGGCGTTTAATATGGGGTGTTGAGTCCATTTCGTTGAGCAAGGAGTAGCTCTTGTCTATTCCATATTTGGCTTAAGGAACATACTCTGTGCTCATATCAATCTCTGGTTTTATGCAGCACCCCAACTCACCTTTCCCCTTAAGCAAGCATAAGTTGGTTTTCTAAATTTGAGACCCTGTTCTGTTTTGTAATCCAGTTCCTGTGTAGCCAAGTTTACATTCCGTGTATTAGTGATATCTTATGAGGTTTCTTTTTCTGCGTGACTTATTTCAGGTAGAATCATCATACCTGAATCCACTCATTATGCTGCTACGGGCCTGATGACATAGATGTCAGTGCTGAGTGATATTGCATTGTACGTAAGTACCACAACTTCTTCATCCATTTTTCACTTTCTGCGATATTGAACTTGTACCGTAAACGAGGTTCTTGTAAACAGAGCCGTCCCAAACTTTGTGGTGGCTGTGTCTTTTTGATTTTCATTTCCCTAATCTATAGGACCATAAGTGGAAGTGCCCTAGGCTCTGTTGCTTTGTTTTTTAGATGTTTCAGGAAACACCATACACTTCTCCCGAGTGGCTGTTGGCAATTTACATCCCGCCCATCAGCATAACAAGGCTCCCAGTTCTCCATGGCCTGTCCTGCCTTTCTGGATTTTACACTTTTTTCAGATGGCCCTTTTGACCGGGGGGAAGTGAGACTTCATTGTAGTGCAGATTTCCTTTGCAAGCTTGCTTGGTTGGCCAAAAAGGGCGCATGCGTTTTTTCCTGAATATATTCAGGAAAAAATGCATACGCCCTTTTTGGCCAAGTGCATCATTGTGGACGTTCTGCCTCTTTTCCTATGCTTTCAATGCAATTCCAGTCTACCTCCTGAAATCGGTTTCCTGCAATTCTGCCCCGCTTTCAAGTCCTCTTGGCAGCCTTACTTCAGTATATTTTTGGACGATAGCTGTCATTTATAACTCTGCAGGTTTGTGAATTACAGTGCCCCTGAGCTCCTTTCTTCAACTCGCTTTCTTGTGAGCTGGCCGCAACACCGCAGGATTGCTTCAGGCCCTAATCTGGTTCCGGCACGGCACGCTGAGCCTTTGGTTAATTCCTCTTCCTGGTGGGAAATGAGAGTTAAATTTGCCCGTCCAGACACCTCCAGCTAGTCTCTCATTGGTTCTCCCTATTCCTGTTCATCTTCCGCAGAAATTGCAAACTGGGCCAAACAGGAGGTTAAAGGCACTGACTCTCCAAGTCGGGAGAGTGTTAGTAAAGCGTCTGGAATGTTGCACCCGAGTACCAGGGGACGAGAACGGAGACATATTTGAACACGTCTGCCGATCACACGGTTGATCATACTCTGGGTTCCACATGCATGGTTTAGCTGAAGGAAGAATCCCTTAAACCTGGAGAGTTGAGACCCGTGGAATGGGTACCATGCAATATGACTTCAAAGGGTCTTCATTTGCTCACCGAACCTCTCCAATCCTATCACTGCTGCGTTTATGCCCCTGTACACACGCTTGATTCCCTTTCAGAGACATAGCAATCCATAGGTTTTAAGATACTTACAAGTCAGGTACATTCTTAGGCGTTTAATATGGGGTGTTGAGTCCATTTCGTTGAGCAAGGAGTAGCTCTTGTCTATTCCATATTTGGCTTAAGGAACTTACTCTGTGCTCATTTCAATCTCTGGTTTTATGCAGCACCCCAACTCACCTTTCCTCTTAAGCAAGCATAAGTTGGTTTTCTAAATTTGAGACCCTGTTCTGTTTTGTAATCCAGTTCCTGTGTAGCCAAGTTTACATTCCGTGTATTAGTGATATCTTATGATGTTTCTCTTTCTGCGTAACTTATTTTAGGTAGAATCATCATACCTGAATCCACTCATTATGCTGCTGCGGGCCTGATGACATAGATGTCATTGCTGAGTGATATTGCATTGTACGTAAGTACCACAGCTTCTTCATCCATTTTTCACTTTCTGCGATATTGAACTTGTACCGTAAACGAGGTTCTTGTAAACAGAGCCATCCCAAACTTTGGGGTGGCTGTGTCTTTTTGATTTTCATTTCCCTAAGCTATAGGACCATAAGTGGAAGTGCCCTAGGCTCTGTTGCTTTGTTTTTTAGATGTTTCAGGAAACACCATACACTTCTCCCGAGTGGCTGTTGGCAATTTACATCCCGCCCATCAGCATAACAAGGCTCCCAGTTCTCCATGGCCTGTCCTGCCTTTCTGGATTTTACACTTTTTTCAGATGGCCCTTTTGACCGGGGGGAAGTGAGACTTCATTGTAGTGCAGATTTCCTTTGCAAGCTTGCTTGGTTGGCCAAAAAGGGCGCATGCGTTTTTTCCTGAATATATTCAGGAAAAAACGCATACGCCCTTTTTGGCCAAGTGCATCATTGTGGACGTTCTGCCTCTTTTCCTATGCTTTAAATGCAATTCCAGTCTACCTCCTGAAATCGGTTTCCTGCAATTCTGCCCCGCTTTCAAGTCCTCTTGGCAGCCTTACTTCAGTATATTTTTGGACGATAGCTGTCATTTATAACTCTGCAGGTTTGTGAATTACAGTGCCCCTGAGCTCCTTTCTTCAACTCGCTTTCTTGTGCGCTGGCCGCAACACCGCAGGATTGCTTCAGGCCCTAATCTGGTTCCGGCACGGCACGCTGAGCCTTTGGTTAATTCCTCTTCCTGGTGGGAAATGAGAGTTAAATTTGCCCGTCCAGACACCTCCAGCTAGTCTCTCATTGGTTCTCCTTATTCCTGTTCATCTTCCGCAGAAATTGCAAACTGGGCCAAACAGGAGGTTAAAGGCACTGACTCTCCAAGTCGGGAGAGTGTTAGTAAAGCGTCTGGAATGTTGCACCCGAGTACCAGGGGACGAGAATGGAGACATATTTGAAGACGTCTCCCGATCACACGGTTGATCATACTCTGGGTTCCACATGCATGGTTTAGCTGAAGGAAGAATCCCTTAAACCTGGAGAGTTGAGACCCGTGGAATGGGTACCATGCAATATGACTTCAAAGGGTGTTCATTTGCTCACCGAACCTCTCCAATCCTATCACTGCTGCGTTTATGCCCCTGTACACACGCTTGATTCCCTTTCAGAGACATAGCAATCCATAGGTTTTAAGATACTTACAAGTCAGGTACATTCTTAGGCGTTTAATATGGGGTGTTGAGTCCATTTCGTTGAGCAAGGAGTAGCCCTTGTCTATTCCATATTTGGCTTAAGGATCTTACTCTGTGCTCATTTCAATCTCTGGTTTTATGCAGCACCCCAACTCACCTTTCCTCTTAAGCAAGCATAAGTTGGTTTTCTAAATTTGAGACCCTGTTCTGTTTTGTAATCCAGTTCCTGTGTAGCCAAGTTTACATTCCGTGTATTAGTGATATCTTATGATGTTTCTTTTTCTGCGTGACTTATTTCAGTTAGAATCATCATACCTGAATCCACTCATTATGCTGCTACGGGCCTGATGACATAGATGTCAGTGCTGAGTGATATTGCATTGTACGTAAGTACCACAACTTCTTCATCCATTTTTCACTTTCTGCGATATTGAACTTGTACCGTAAACGAGGTTCTTGTACACAGAGCCGTCCCAAACTTTGGGGTGGCTGTGTCTTTTTGATTTTCATTTCCCTAAGCTATAGGACCATAAGTGGAAGTGCCCTAGGCTCTGTTGCTTTGTTTTTTAGATGTTTCAGGAAACACCATACACTTCTCCCGAGTGGCTGTTGGCAATTTACATCCCGCCCATCAGAATAACAAGGCTCCCAGTTCTCCATGGCCTGTCCTGCCTTTCTGGATTTTACACTTTTTTCAGATGGCCCTTTTGACCGGGGGGAAGTGAGACTTCATTGTAGTGCAGATTTCCTTTGCAAGCTTGCTTGGTTGGCCAAAAAGGGCGCATGCGTTTTTTCCTGAATATATTCAGGAAAAAAACGCATACACACTTTTTGGCCAAGTGCATCATTGTGGACGTTCTGCCTCTTTTCCTATGCTTTAAATGCAATTCCAGTCTACCTCCTGAAATCGGTTTCCTGCAATTCTGCCCCGCTTTCAAGTCCTCTTGGCAGCCTTACTTCAGTATATTTTTGGACAATAGCTGTCATTTATAAATCTGCAGGTTTGTGAATTACAGTGCCCCTGAGCTCCTTTCTTCAACTCGCTTTCTTGTGAGCTGGCCGCAACACCGCAGGATTGCTTCAGGCCCTAATCTGGTTCCGGCACGGCACGCTGAGCCTTTGGTTAATTCCTCTTCCTGGTGGGAAATGAGAGTTAAATTTGCCCGTCCAGACACCTCCAGCTAGTCTCTCATTGGTTCTCCTTATTCCTGTTCATCTTCCGCAGAAATTGCAAACTGGGCCAAACAGGAGGTTAAAGGCACTGACTCTCCAATTCGGGAGAGTGTTAGTAAAGCGTCTGGAATGTTGCACCCGAGTACCAGGGGACGAGAACGGAGACATATTTGAAGACGTCTCCCGATCACACGGTTGATCATACTCTGGGTTCCACATGCATGTTTTAGCTGAAGGAAGAATCCCTTAAACCTGGAGAGTTGAGACCCGTGGAATGGGTACCATGCAATATGACTTCAAAGGGTGTTCATTTGCTCACCGAACCTCTCCAATCCTATCACTGCTGCGTTTATGCCCCTGTACACATGCTTGATTCCCTTTCAGAGACATAGCAATCCATAGGTTTTAAGATACTTACAAGTCAGGTACATTCTTAGGCGTTTAATATGGGGTGTTGAGTCCATTTCGTTGAGCAAGGAGTAGCCCTTGTCTATTCCATATTTGGCTTAAGGAACTTACTCTGTGCTCATTTCAATCTCTGGTTTTATGCAGCACCCCAACTCACCTTTCCCCTTAAGCAAGCATAAGTTGGTTTTCTAAATTTGAGACCCTGTTCTGTTTTGTAATCCAGTTCCTGTGTAGCCAAGTTTACATTCCGTGTATTAGTGATATCTTATGAGGTTTCTTTTTCTGCGTGACTTATTTCAGGTAGAATCATCATACCTGAATCCACTCATTATGCTGCTACGGGCCTGATGACATAGATGTCATTGCTGAGTGATATTGCATTGTACGTAAGTACCACAAATTCTTCATCCATTTTTCACTTTCTGCGATATTGAACTTGTACCGTAAACGAGGTTCTTGTACACAGAGCCGTCCCAAATTTTGGGGTGGCTGTGTCTTTTTGATTTTCATTTCCCTAAGCTATAGGACCATAAGTGGAAGTGCCCTGGGCTCTGTTGCTTTGTTTTTTATATGTTTCAGGAAACACCATACATTTCTCCCGAGTGGCTGTTGGCAATTTACATCCCGCCCATCAGCATAACAAGGCTCCCAGTTCTCCATGGCCTGTCCTGCCTTTCTGGATTTTACACTTTTTTCAGATGGCCCTTTTGACCGGGGGGAAGTGAGACTTCATTGTAGTGCAGATTTCCTTTGCAAGCTTGCTTGGTTGGCCAAAAAGGGCGCATGCGTTTTTTCCTGAATATATTCAGGAAAAAACGCATACGCACTTTTTGGCCAAGTGCATCATTGTGGACGTTCTGCCTCTTTTCCTATGCTTTCAATGCAATTCCAGTCTACCTCCTGAAATCGGTTTCCTGCAATTCTGCCCCGCTTTCAAGTCCTCTTGGCAGCCTTACTTCAGTATATTTTTGGACGATAGCTGTCATTTATAACTCTGCAGGTTTGTGAATTACAGTGCCCCTGAGCTCCTTTCTTCAACTCGCTTTCTTGTGCGCTGGCCGCAACACCGCAGGATTGCTTCAGGCCCTAATCTGGTTCCGGCACGGCACGCTGAGCCTTTGGTTAATTCCTCTTCCTGGTGGGAAATGAGAGTTAAATTTGCCCGTCCAGACACCTCCAGCTAGTCTCTCATTGGTTCTCCCTATTCCTGTTCATCTTCCGCAGAAATTGCAAACTGGGCCAAACAGGAGGTTAAAGGCACTGACTCTCCAAGTCGGGAGAGTGTTAGTAAAGCGTCTGGAATGTTGCACCCGAGTACCAGGGGACGAGAACGGAGACATATTTGAAGACGTCTCCCGATCACACGGTTGATCATACTCTGGGTTCCACATGCATGGTTTAGCTGAAGGAAGAATCCCTTAAACCTGGAGAGTTGAGACCCGTGGAATGGGTACCATGCAATATGACTTCAAAGGGTGTTCATTTGCTCACCGAACCTCTCCAATCCTATCACTGCTGCGTTTATGCCCCTGTACACACGCTTGATTCCCTTTCAGAGACATAGCAATCCATAGGTTTTAAGATACTTACAAGTCAGGTACATTCTTAGGCGTTTAATATGGGGTGTTGAGTCCATTTCGTTGAGCAAGGAGTAGCTCTTGTCTATTCCATATTTGGCTTAAGGAACTTACTCTGTGCTCATTTCAATCTCTGGTTTTATGCAGCACCCCAACTCACCTTTCCCCTTAAGCAAGCATAAGTTGGTTTTCTAAATTTGAGACCCTGTTCTGTTTTGTAATCCAGTTCCTGTGTAGCCAAGTTTACATTCCGTGTATTAGTGATATCTTATGATGTTTCTTTTTCTGTGTGACTTATTTCAGGTAGAATCATCATACCTGAATCCACTCATTATGCTGCTACGGGCCTGATGACATAGATGTCATTGCTGAATGATATTGCATTGTACGTAAGTACCACAACTTCTTCATCCATTTTTCACTTTCTGCGATATTGAACTTGTACCGTAAACGAGGTTCTTGTAAACAGAGCCGTCCCAAACTTTGGGGTGGCTGTGTCTTTTTGATTTTCATTTCCCTAAGCTATAGGACCATAAGTGGAAGTGCCCTAGGCTCTGTTGCTTTGTTTTTTAGATGTTTCAGGAAACACCATACACTTCTCCCGAGTGGCTGTTGGCAATTTACATCCCGCCCATCAGCATAACAAGGCTCCCAGTTCTCCATGGCCTGTCCTGCCTTTCTGGGTTTTACACTTTTTTCAGATGGCCCTTTTGACCAGGGGGAAGTGAGACTTCATTGTAGTGCAGATTTCCTTTGCAAGCTTGCTTGGTTGGCCAAAAAGGGCGCATGCGTTTTTTCCTGAATATATTCAGGAAAAAACGCATACGCACTTTTTGGCCAAGTGCATCATTGTGGACGTTCTGCCTCTTTTCCTATGCTTTCAATGCAATTCCAGTCTACCTCCTGAAATCGGTTTCCTGCAATTCTGCCCCGCTTTCAAGTCCTCTTGGCAGCCTTACTTCAGTATATTTTTGGACGATAGCTGTCATTTATAACTCTGCAGGTTTGTGAATTACAGTGCCCCTGAGCTCCTTTCTTCAACTCGCTTTCTTGTGAGCTGGCCGCAACACCGCAGGATTGCTTCAGGCCCTAATCTGGTTCCGGCACGGCACGCTGAGCCTTTGGTTAATTCCTCTTCCTGGTGGGAAATGAGAGTTAAATTTGCCCGTCCAGACACCTCCAGCTAGTCTCTCATTGGTTCTCCCTATTCCTGTTCATCTTCCGCAGAAATTGCAAACTGGGCCAAACAGGAGGTTAAAGGCACTGACTCTCCAAGTCGGGAGAGTGTTAGTAAAGCGTCTGGAATGTTGCACCCGAGTACCAGGGGACGAGAACGGAGACATATTTGAACACGTCTGCCGATCACACGGTTGATCATACTCTGGGTTCCACATGCATGGTTTAGCTGAAGGAAGAATCCCTTAAACCTGGAGAGTTGAGACCCGTGGAATGGGTACCATGCAATATGACTTCAAAGGGTCTTCATTTGCTCACCGAACCTCTCCAATCCTATCACTGCTGCGTTTATGCCCCTGTACACACGCTTGATTCCCTTTCAGAGACATAGCAATCCATAGGTTTTAAGATACTTACAAGTCAGGTACATTCTTAGGCGTTTAATATGGGGTGTTGAGTCCATTTCGTTGAGCAAGGAGTAGCTCTTGTCTATTCCATATTTGGCTTAAGGAACTTACTCTGTGCTCATTTCAATCTCTGGTTTTATGCAGCACCCCAACTCACCTTTCCTCTTAAGCAAGCATAAGTTGGTTTTCTAAATTTGAGACCCTGTTCTGTTTTGTAATCCAGTTCCTGTGTAGCCAAGTTTACATTCCGTGTATTAGTGATATCTTATGATGTTTCTCTTTCTGCGTAACTTATTTTAGGTAGAATCATCATACCTGAATCCACTCATTATGCTGCTGCGGGCCTGATGACATAGATGTCATTGCTGAGTGATATTGCATTGTACGTAAGTACCACAGCTTCTTCATCCATTTTTCACTTTCTGCGATATTGAACTTGTACCGTAAACGAGGTTCTTGTAAACAGAGCCGTCCCAAACTTTGGGGTGGCTGTGTCTTTTTGATTTTCATTTCCCTAAGCTATAGGACCATAAGTGGAAGTGCCCTAGGCTCTGTTGCTTTGTTTTTTAGATGTTTCAGGAAACACCATACACTTCTCCCGAGTGGCTGTTGGCAATTTACATCCCGCCCATCAGCATAACAAGGCTCCCAGTTCTCCATGGCCTGTCCTGCCTTTCTGGATTTTACACTTTTTTCAGATGGCCCTTTTGACCGGGGGGAAGTGAGACTTCATTGTAGTGCAGATTTCCTTTGCAAGCTTGCTTGGTTGGCCAAAAAGGGCGCATGCGTTTTTTCCTGAATATATTCAGGAAAAAACGCATACGCCCTTTTTGGCCAAGTGCATCATTGTGGACGTTCTGCCTCTTTTCCTATGCTTTAAATGCAATTCCAGTCTACCTCCTGAAATCGGTTTCCTGCAATTCTGCCCCGCTTTCAAGTCCTCTTGGCAGCCTTACTTCAGTATATTTTTGGACGATAGCTGTCATTTATAACTCTGCAGGTTTGTGAATTACAGTGCCCCTGAGCTCCTTTCTTCAACTCGCTTTCTTGTGCGCTGGCCGCAACACCGCAGGATTGCTTCAGGCCCTAATCTGGTTCCGGCACGGCACGCTGAGCCTTTGGTTAATTCCTCTTCCTGGTGGGAAATGAGAGTTAAATTTGCCCGTCCAGACACCTCCAGCTAGTCTCTCATTGGTTCTCCTTATTCCTGTTCATCTTCCGCAGAAATTGCAAACTGGGCCAAACAGGAGGTTAAAGGCACTGACTCTCCAAGTCGGG
Source organism: Globicephala melas (assembly GCF_963455315.2). Classification (NCBI taxonomy): domain Eukaryota; kingdom Metazoa; phylum Chordata; class Mammalia; order Artiodactyla; family Delphinidae; genus Globicephala; species Globicephala melas. Next base: position 67,219 of record NW_027207500.1, on the reverse strand, counting down.
AGAGTGTTAGTAAAGCGTCTGGAATGTTGCACCCGAGTACCAGGGGACGAGAATGGAGACATATTTGAAGACGTCTCCCGATCACACGGTTGATCATACTCTGGGTTCCACATGCATGGTTTAGCTGAAGGAAGAATCCCTTAAACCTGGAGAGTTGAGACCCGTGGAATGGGTACCATGCAATATGACTTCAAAGGGTGTTCATTTGCTCACCGAACCTCTCCAATCCTATCACTGCTGCGTTTATGCCCCTGTACACACGCTTGATTCCCTTTCAGAGACATAGCAATCCATAGGTTTTAAGATACTTACAAGTCAGGTACATTCTTAGGCGTTTAATATGGGGTGTTGAGTCCATTTCGTTGAGCAAGGAGTAGCCCTTGTCTATTCCATATTTGGCTTAAGGATCTTACTCTGTGCTCATTTCAATCTCTGGTTTTATGCAGCACCCCAACTCACCTTTCCTCTTAAGCAAGCATAAGTTGGTTTTCTAAATTTGAGACCCTGTTCTGTTTTGTAATCCAGTTCCTGTGTAGCCAAGTTTACATTCCGTGTATTAGTGATATCTTATGATGTTTCTTTTTCTGCGTGACTTATTTCAGTTAGAATCATCATACCTGAATCCACTCATTATGCTGCTACGGGCCTGATGACATAGATGTCAGTGCTGAGTGATATTGCATTGTACGTAAGTACCACAACTTCTTCATCCATTTTTCACTTTCTGCGATATTGAACTTGTACCGTAAACGAGGTTCTTGTACACAGAGCCGTCCCAAACTTTGGGGTGGCTGTGTCTTTTTGATTTTCATTTCCCTAAGCTATAGGACCATAAGTGGAAGTGCCCTAGGCTCTGTTGCTTTGTTTTTTAGATGTTTCAGGAAACACCATACACTTCTCCCGAGTGGCTGTTGGCAATTTACATCCCGCCCATCAGAATAACAAGGCTCCCAGTTCTCCATGGCCTGTCCTGCCTTTCTGGATTTTACACTTTTTTCAGATGGCCCTTTTGACCGGGGGGAAGTGAGACTTCATTGTAGTGCAGATTTCCTTTGCAAGCTTGCTTGGTTGGCCAAAAAGGGCGCATGCGTTTTTTCCTGAATATATTCAGGAAAAAACGCATACGCACTTTTTGGCCAAGTGCATCATTGTGGACGTTCTGCCTCTTCTCCTATGCTTTCAATGCAATTCCAGTCTACCTCCTGAAATCGGTTTCCTGCAATTCGGCCCCGCTTTCAAGTCCTCTTGGCAGCCTTACTTCAGTATATTTTTGGACGATAGCTGTCATTTATAACTCTGCAGGTTTGTGAATTACAGTGCCCCTGAGCTCCTTTCTTCAACTCGCTTTCTTGTGCGCTGGCCGCAACACCGCAGGATTGCTTCAGGCCCTAATCTGGTTCCGGCACGGCACGCTGAGCCTTTGGTTAATTCCTCTTCCTGGTGGGAAATGAGAGTTAAATTTGCCCGTCCAGACACCTCCAGCTAGTCTCTCATTGGTTCTCCCTATTCCTGTTCATCTTCCGCAGAAATTGCAAACTGGGCCAAACAGGAGGTTAAAGGCACTGACTCTCCAAGTTGGGAGAGTGTTAGTAAAGCATCTGGAATGTTGCACCCGAGTACCAGGGGACGAGAACGGAGACATATTTGAAGACGTCTCCCGATCACACGGTTGATCATAATCTGGGTTCCACATGCATGGTTTAGCTGAAGGAAGAATCCCTTAAACCTGGAGAGTTGAGACCCGTGGAATGGGTACCATGCAATATGACTTCAAAGGGTGTTCATTTGCTCACCGAACCTCTCCAATCCTATCACTGCTGCGTTTATGCCCCTGTACAAACGCTTGATTCTCTTTCAGAGACATAGCAATCCATAGGTTTTAAGATACTTACAAGTCAGGTACATTCTTAGGCGTTTAATATGGGGTGTTGAGTCCATTTCGTTGAGCAAGGAGTAGCTCTTGTCTATTCCATATTTGGCTTAAGGAACATACTCTGTGCTCATATCAATCTCTGGTTTTATGCAGCACCCCAACTCACCTTTCCCCTTAAGCAAGCATAAGTTGGTTTTCTAAATTTGAGACCCTGTTCTGTTTTGTAATCCAGTTCCTGTGTAGCCAAGTTTACATTCCGTGTATTAGTGATATCTTATGATGTTTCTTTTTCTGCGTGACTTATTTCAGGTAGAATCATCATACCTGAATCCACTCATTATGCTGCTACGGGCCTGATGACATAGATGTCAGTGCTGAGTGATATTGCATTGTACGTAAGTACCACAACTTCTTCATCCATTTTTCACTTTCTGCGATATTGAACTTGTACCGTAAACGAGGTTCTTGTAAACAGAGCCGTCCCAAACTTTGTGGTGGCTGTGTCTTTTTGATTTTCATTTCCCTAATCTATAGGACCATAAGTGGAAGTGCCCTAGGCTCTGTTGCTTTGTTTTTTAGATGTTTCAGGAAACACCATACACTTCTCCCGAGTGGCTGTTGGCAATTTACATCCCGCCCATCAGCATAACAAGGCTCCCAGTTCTCCATGGCCTGTCCTGCCTTTCTGGATTTTACACTTTTTTCAGATGGCCCTTTTGACCGGGGGGAAGTGAGACTTCATTGTAGTGCAGATTTCCTTTGCAAGCTTGCTTGGTTGGCCAAAAAGGGCGCATGCGTTTTTTCCTGAATATATTCAGGAAAAAATGCATATGCCCTTTTTGGCCAAGTGCATCATTGTGGACGTTCTGCCTCTTTTCCTATGCTTTCAATGCAATTCCAGTCTACCTCCTGAAATCGGTTTCCTGCAATTCTGCCCCGCTTTCAAGTCCTCTTGGCAGCCTTACTTCAGTATATTTTTGGACGATAGCTGTCATTTATAACTCTGCAGGTTTGTGAATTACAGTGCCCCTGAGCTCCTTTCTTCAACTCGCTTTCTTGTGAGCTGGCCGCAACACCGCAGGATTGCTTCAGGCCCTAATCTGGTTCCGGCACGGCACGCTGAGCCTTTGGTTAATTCCTCTTCCTGGTGGGAAATGAGAGTTAAATTTGCCCGTCCAGACACCTCCAGCTAGTCTCTCATTGGTTCTCCCTATTCCTGTTCATCTTCCGCAGAAATTGCAAACTGGGCCAAACAGGAGGTTAAAGGCACTGACTCTCCAAGTCGGGAGAGTGTTAGTAAAGCGTCTGGAATGTTGCACCCGAGTACCAGGGGACGAGAACGGAGACATATTTGAACACGTCTGCCGATCACACGGTTGATCATACTCTGGGTTCCACATGCATGGTTTAGCTGAAGGAAGAATCCCTTAAACCTGGAGAGTTGAGACCCGTGGAATGGGTACCATGCAATATGACTTCAAAGGGTCTTCATTTGCTCACCGAACCTCTCCAATCCTATCACTGCTGCGTTTATGCCCCTGTACACACGCTTGATTCCCTTTCAGAGACATAGCAATCCATAGGTTTTAAGATACTTACAAGTCAGGTACATTCTTAGGCGTTTAATATGGGGTGTTGAGTCCATTTCGTTGAGCAAGGAGTAGCTCTTGTCTATTCCATATTTGGCTTAAGGAACTTACTCTGTGCTCATTTCAATCTCTGGTTTTATGCAGCACCCCAACTCACCTTTCCTCTTAAGCAAGCATAAGTTGGTTTTCTAAATTTGAGACCCTGTTCTGTTTTGTAATCCAGTTCCTGTGTAGCCAAGTTTACATTCCGTGTATTAGTGATATCTTATGATGTTTCTCTTTCTGCGTAACTTATTTTAGGTAGAATCATCATACCTGAATCCACTCATTATGCTGCTGCGGGCCTGATGACATAGATGTCATTGCTGAGTGATATTGCATTGTACGTAAGTACCACAGCTTCTTCATCCATTTTTCACTTTCTGTGATATTGAACTTGTACCGTAAACGAGGTTCTTGTAAACAGAGCCATCCCAAACTTTGGGGTGGCTGTGTCTTTTTGATTTTCATTTCCCTAAGCTATAGGACCATAAGTGGAAGTGCCCTAGGCTCTGTTGCTTTGTTTTTTAGATGTTTCAGGAAACACCATACACTTCTCCCGAGTGGCTGTTGGCAATTTACATCCCGCCCATCAGCATAACAAGGCTCCCAGTTCTCCATGGCCTGTCCTGCCTTTCTGGATTTTACACTTTTTTCAGATGGCCCTTTTGACCGGGGGGAAGTGAGACTTCATTGTAGTGCAGATTTCCTTTGCAAGCTTGCTTGGTTGGCCAAAAAGGGCGCATGCGTTTTTTCCTGAATATATTCAGGAAAAAACGCATACGCCCTTTTTGGCCAAGTGCATCATTGTGGACGTTCTGCCTCTTTTCCTATGCTTTAAATGCAATTCCAGTCTACCTCCTGAAATCGGTTTCCTGCAATTCTGCCCCGCTTTCAAGTCCTCTTGGCAGCCTTACTTCAGTATATTTTTGGACGATAGCTGTCATTTATAACTCTGCAGGTTTGTGAATTACAGTGCCCCTGAGCTCCTTTCTTCAACTCGCTTTCTTGTGCGCTGGCCGCAACACCGCAGGATTGCTTCAGGCCCTAATCTGGTTCCGGCACGGCACGCTGAGCCTTTGGTTAATTCCTCTTCCTGGTGGGAAATGAGAGTTAAATTTGCCCGTCCAGACACCTCCAGCTAGTCTCTCATTGGTTCTCCTTATTCCTGTTCATCTTCCGCAGAAATTGCAAACTGGGCCAAACAGGAGGTTAAAGGCACTGACTCTCCAAGTCGGGAGAGTGTTAGTAAAGCGTCTGGAATGTTGCACCCGAGTACCAGGGGACGAGAATGGAGACATATTTGAAGACGTCTCCCGATCACACGGTTGATCATACTCTGGGTTCCACATGCATGGTTTAGCTGAAGGAAGAATCCCTTAAACCTGGAGAGTTGAGACCCGTGGAATGGGTACCATGCAATATGACTTCAAAGGGTGTTCATTTGCTCACCGAACCTCTCCAATCCTATCACTGCTGCGTTTATGCCCCTGTACACACGCTTGATTCCCTTTCAGAGACATAGCAATCCATAGGTTTTAAGATACTTACAAGTCAGGTACATTCTTAGGCGTTTAATATGGGGTGTTGAGTCCATTTCGTTGAGCAAGGAGTAGCCCTTGTCTATTCCATATTTGGCTTAAGGATCTTACTCTGTGCTCATTTCAATCTCTGGTTTTATGCAGCACCCCAACTCACCTTTCCTCTTAAGCAAGCATAAGTTGGTTTTCTAAATTTGAGACCCTGTTCTGTTTTGTAATCCAGTTCCTGTGTAGCCAAGTTTACATTCCGTGTATTAGTGATATCTTATGATGTTTCTTTTTCTGCGTGACTTATTTCAGTTAGAATCATCATACCTGAATCCACTCATTATGCTGCTACGGGCCTGATGACATAGATGTCAGTGCTGAGTGATATTGCATTGTACGTAAGTACCACAACTTCTTCATCCATTTTTCACTTTCTGCGATATTGAACTTGTACCGTAAACGAGGTTCTTGTACACAGAGCCGTCCCAAACTTTGGGGTGGCTGTGTCTTTTTGATTTTCATTTCCCTAAGCTATAGGACCATAAGTGGAAGTGCCCTAGGCTCTGTTGCTTTGTTTTTTAGATGTTTCAGGAAACACCATACACTTCTCCCGAGTGGCTGTTGGCAATTTACATCCCGCCCATCAGAATAACAAGGCTCCCAGTTCTCCATGGCCTGTCCTGCCTTTCTGGATTTTACACTTTTTTCAGATGGCCCTTTTGACCGGGGGGAAGTGAGACTTCATTGTAGTGCAGATTTCCTTTGCAAGCTTGCTTGGTTGGCCAAAAAGGGCGCATGCGTTTTTTCCTGAATATATTCAGGAAAAAACGCATACACACTTTTTGGCCAAGTGCATCATTGTGGACGTTCTGCCTCTTTTCCTATGCTTTAAATGCAATTCCAGTCTACCTCCTGAAATCGGTTTCCTGCAATTCTGCCCCGCTTTCAAGTCCTCTTGGCAGCCTTACTTCAGTATATTTTTGGACGATAGCTGTCATTTATAAATCTGCAGGTTTGTGAATTACAGTGCCCCTGAGCTCCTTTCTTCAACTCGCTTTCTTGTGAGCTGGCCGCAACACCGCAGGATTGCTTCAGGCCCTAATCTGGTTCCGGCACGGCACGCTGAGCCTTTGGTTAATTCCTCTTCCTGGTGGGAAATGAGAGTTAAATTTGCCCGTCCAGACACCTCCAGCTAGTCTCTCATTGGTTCTCCTTATTCCTGTTCATCTTCCGCAGAAATTGCAAACTGGGCCAAACAGGAGGTTAAAGGCACTGACTCTCCAATTCGGGAGAGTGTTAGTAAAGCGTCTGGAATGTTGCACCCGAGTACCAGGGGACGAGAACGGAGACATATTTGAAGACGTCTCCCGATCACACGGTTGATCATACTCTGGGTTCCACATGCATGTTTTAGCTGAAGGAAGAATCCCTTAAACCTGGAGAGTTGAGACCCGTGGAATGGGTACCATGCAATATGACTTCAAAGGGTGTTCATTTGCTCACCGAACCTCTCCAATCCTATCACTGCTGCGTTTATGCCCCTGTACACATGCTTGATTCCCTTTCAGAGACATAGCAATCCATAGGTTTTAAGATACTTACAAGTCAGGTACATTCTTAGGCGTTTAATATGGGGTGTTGAGTCCATTTCGTTGAGCAAGGAGTAGCCCTTGTCTATTCCATATTTGGCTTAAGGAACTTACTCTGTGCTCATTTCAATCTCTGGTTTTATGCAGCACCCCAACTCACCTTTCCCCTTAAGCAAGCATAAGTTGGTTTTCTAAATTTGAGACCCTGTTCTGTTTTGTAATCCAGTTCCTGTGTAGCCAAGTTTACATTCCGTGTATTAGTGATATCTTATGAGGTTTCTTTTTCTGCGTGACTTATTTCAGGTAGAATCATCATACCTGAATCCACTCATTATGCTGCTACGGGCCTGATGACATAGATGTCATTGCTGAGTGATATTGCATTGTACGTAAGTACCACAAATTCTTCATCCATTTTTCACTTTCTGCGATATTGAACTTGTACCGTAAACGAGGTTCTTGTACACAGAGCCGTCCCAAATTTTGGGGTGGCTGTGTCTTTTTGATTTTCATTTCCCTAAGCTATAGGACCATAAGTGGAAGTGCCCTGGGCTCTGTTGCTTTGTTTTTTATATGTTTCAGGAAACACCATACATTTCTCCCGAGTGGCTGTTGGCAATTTACATCCCGCCCATCAGCATAACAAGGCTCCCAGTTCTCCATGGCCTGTCCTGCCTTTCTGGATTTTACACTTTTTTCAGATGGCCCTTTTGACCGGGGGGAAGTGAGACTTCATTGTAGTGCAGATTTCCTTTGCAAGCTTGCTTGGTTGGCCAAAAAGGGCGCATGCGTTTTTTCCTGAATATATTCAGGAAAAAACGCATACGCACTTTTTGGCCAAGTGCATCATTGTGGACGTTCTGCCTCTTTTCCTATGCTTTCAATGCAATTCCAGTCTACCTCCTGAAATCGGTTTCCTGCAATTCTGCCCCGCTTTCAAGTCCTCTTGGCAGCCTTACTTCAGTATATTTTTGGACGATAGCTGTCATTTATAACTCTGCAGGTTTGTGAATTACAGTGCCCCTGAGCTCCTTTCTTCAACTCGCTTTCTTGTGCGCTGGCCGCAACACCGCAGGATTGCTTCAGGCCCTAATCTGGTTCCGGCACGGCACGCTGAGCCTTTGGTTAATTCCTCTTCCTGGTGGGAAATGAGAGTTAAATTTGCCCGTCCAGACACCTCCAGCTAGTCTCTCATTGGTTCTCCCTATTCCTGTTCATCTTCCGCAGAAATTGCAAACTGGGCCAAACAGGAGGTTAAAGGCACTGACTCTCCAAGTCGGGAGAGTGTTAGTAAAGCGTCTGGAATGTTGCACCCGAGTACCAGGGGACGAGAACGGAGACATATTTGAAGACGTCTCCCGATCACACGGTTGATCATACTCTGGGTTCCACATGCATGGTTTAGCTGAAGGAAGAATCCCTTAAACCTGGAGAGTTGAGACCCGTGGAATGGGTACCATGCAATATGACTTCAAAGGGTGTTCATTTGCTCACCGAACCTCTCCAATCCTATCACTGCTGCGTTTATGCCCCTGTACACACGCTTGATTCCCTTTCAGAGACATAGCAATCCATAGGTTTTAAGATACTTACAAGTCAGGTACATTCTTAGGCGTTTAATATGGGGTGTTGAGTCCATTTCGTTGAGCAAGGAGTAGCTCTTGTCTATTCCATATTTGGCTTAAGGAACTTACTCTGTGCTCATTTCAATCTCTGGTTTTATGCAGCACCCCAACTCACCTTTCCCCTTAAGCAAGCATAAGTTGGTTTTCTAAATTTGAGACCCTGTTCTGTTTTGTAATCCAGTTCCTGTGTAGCCAAGTTTACATTCCGTGTATTAGTGATATCTTATGATGTTTCTTTTTCTGTGTGACTTATTTCAGGTAGAATCATCATACCTGAATCCACTCATTATGCTGCTACGGGCCTGATGACATAGATGTCATTGCTGAATGATATTGCATTGTACGTAAGTACCACAACTTCTTCATCCATTTTTCACTTTCTGCGATATTGAACTTGTACCGTAAACGAGGTTCTTGTAAACAGAGCCGTCCCAAACTTTGGGGTGGCTGTGTCTTTTTGATTTTCATTTCCCTAAGCTATAGGACCATAAGTGGAAGTGCCCTAGGCTCTGTTGCTTTGTTTTTTAGATGTTTCAGGAAACACCATACACTTCTCCCGAGTGGCTGTTGGCAATTTACATCCCGCCCATCAGCATAACAAGGCTCCCAGTTCTCCATGGCCTGTCCTGCCTTTCTGGGTTTTACACTTTTTTCAGATGGCCCTTTTGACCAGGGGGAAGTGAGACTTCATTGTAGTGCAGATTTCCTTTGCAAGCTTGCTTGGTTGGCCAAAAAGGGCGCATGCGTTTTTTCCTGAATATATTCAGGAAAAAACGCATACGCACTTTTTGGCCAAGTGCATCATTGTGGACGTTCTGCCTCTTTTCCTATGCTTTCAATGCAATTCCAGTCTACCTCCTGAAATCGGTTTCCTGCAATTCTGCCCCGCTTTCAAGTCCTCTTGGCAGCCTTACTTCAGTATATTTTTGGACGATAGCTGTCATTTATAACTCTGCAGGTTTGTGAATTACAGTGCCCCTGAGCTCCTTTCTTCAACTCGCTTTCTTGTGAGCTGGCCGCAACACCGCAGGATTGCTTCAGGCCCTAATCTGGTTCCGGCACGGCACGCTGAGCCTTTGGTTAATTCCTCTTCCTGGTGGGAAATGAGAGTTAAATTTGCCCGTCCAGACACCTCCAGCTAGTCTCTCATTGGTTCTCCCTATTCCTGTTCATCTTCCGCAGAAATTGCAAACTGGGCCAAACAGGAGGTTAAAGGCACTGACTCTCCAAGTCGGGAGAGTGTTAGTAAAGCGTCTGGAATGTTGCACCCGAGTACCAGGGGACGAGAATGGAGACATATTTGAACACGTCTCCCGATCACACGGTTGATCATACTCTGGGTTCCACATGCATGGTTTAGCTGAAGGAAGAATCCCTTAAACCTGGAGAGTTGAGACCCGTGGAATGGGTACCATGCAATATGACTTCAAAGGGTCTTCATTTGCTCACCGAACCTCTCCAATCCTATCACTGCTGCGTTTATGCCCCTGTACACACGCTTGATTCCCTTTCGGAGACATAGCAATCCATAGGTTTTAAGATACTTACTAGTCAGGTACATTCTTAGGCGTTTAATATGGGGTGTTGAGTCCATTTCGTTGAGCAAGGTTTAGCTCTTGTCTATTCCATATTTGGCTTAAGGAATTTACTCTGTGCTCATTTCAATCTCTGGTTTTATGCAGTACCCCAATTCACCTTTCCCCTTAAGCAAGCATAAGTTGGTTTTCTAAATTTGAGACCCTGTTCTGTTTTGTAATCCAGTTCCTGTGTAGCCAAGTTTACATTCCGTGTATTAGTGATATCTTATGATGTTTCTTTTTCTGCGTGACTTATTTCAGGTAGAATCATCATACCTGAATCCACTCATTATGCTGCTACGGGCCTGATGACATAGATGTCAGTGCTGAGTGATATTGCATTGTACGTAAGTACCACAACTTCTTCATCCATTTTTCACTTTCTGCGATATTGAACTTGTACCGTAAAGGAGGTTCTTGTAAACAGAGCCGTCCCAAACTTTGTGGTGGCTGTGTCTTTTTGATTTTCATTTCCCTAATCTATAGGACCATAAGTGGAAGTGCCCTAGGCTCTGTTGCTTTGTTTTTTAGATGTTTCAGGAAACACCATACACTTCTCCCGAGTGGCTGTTGGCAATTTACATCCCGCCCATCAGCATAACAAGGCTCCCAGTTCTCCATGGCCTGTCCTGCCTTTCTGGATTTTACACTTTTTTCAGATGGCCCTTTTGACCGGGGGGAAGTGAGACTTCATTGTAGTGCAGATTTCCTTTGCAAGCTTGCTTGGTTGGCCAAAAAGGGCGCATGCGTTTTTTCCTGAATATATTCAGGAAATAACGCATACGCCCTTTTTGGCCAAGTGCATCATTGTGGACGTTCTGCCTCTTTTCCTATGCTTTCAATGCAATTCCAGTCTACCTCCTGAAATCGGTTTCCTGCAATTCTGCCCCGCTTTCAAGTCCTCTTGGCAGCCTTACTTCAGTATATTTTTGGACGATAGCTGTCATTTATAACTCTGCAGGTTTGTGAATTACAGTGCCCCTGAGCTCCTTTCTTCAACTCGCTTTCTTGTGCGCTGGCCGCAACACCGCAGGATTGCTTCAGGCCCTAATCTGGTTCCGGCACGGCACGCTGAGCCTTTGGTTAATTCCTCTTCCTGGTGGGAAATGAGAGTTAAATTTGCCCGTCCAGACACCTCCAGCTAGTCTCTCATTGGTTCTCCCTATTCCTGTTCATCTTCCGCAGAAATTGCAAACTGGGCCAAACAGGAGGTTAAAGGCACTGACTCTCCAAGTCGGGAGAGTGTTAGTAAAGCGTCTGGAATGTTGCACCCGAGTACCAGGGGACGAGAACGGAGACATATTTGAAGACGTCTCCCGATCACACGGTTGATCATACTCTGGGTTCCACATGCATGTTTTAGCTGAAGGAAGAATCCCTTAAACCTGGAGAGTTGAGACCCGTGGAATGGGTACCATGCAATATGACTTCAAAGGGTGTTCATTTGCTCACCGAACCTCTCCAATCCTATCACTGCTGCGTTTATGCCCCTGTACAGACGCTTGATTCTCTTTCGGAGACATAGCAATCCATAGGTTTTAAGATACTTTCTAGTCAGGTACATTCTTAGGCGTTTAATATGGGGTGTTGAGTCCATTTCGTTGAGCAAGTAGTAGCTCTTGTTTATTCCATATTTGGCTTAAGGAACATACTCTGTGCTCATATCAATCTCTGGTTTTATGCAGCACCCCAACTCACCTTTCCCCTTAAGCAAGCATAAGTTGGTTTTCTAAATTTGAGACCCTGTTCTGTTTTGTAATCCAGTTCCTGTGTAGCCAAGTTTACATTCCGTGTATTAGTGATATCTTATGATGTTTCTTTTTCTGCGTGACTTATTTCAGGTAGAATCATCATACCTGAATCCACTCATTATGCTGCTACGGGCCTGATGACATAGATGTCAGTGCTGAGTGATATTGCATTGTACGTAAGTACCACAACTTCTTCATCCATTTTTCACTTTCTGCGATATTGAACTTGTACCGTAAAGGAGGTTCTTGTAAACAGAGCCGTCCCAAACTTTGTGGTGGCTGTGTCTTTTTGATTTTCATTTCCCTAATCTATAGGACCATAAGTGGAAGTGCCCTAGGCTCTGTTGCTTTGTTTTTTAGATGTTTCAGGAAACACCATACACTTCTCCCGAGTGGCTGTTGGCAATTTACATCCCGCCCATCAGCATAACAAGGCTCCCAGTTCTCCATGGCCTGTCCTGCCTTTCTGGATTTTACACTTTTTTCAGATGGCCCTTTTGACCGGGGGGAAGTGAGACTTCATTGTAGTGCAGATTTCCTTTGCAAGCTTGCTTGGTTGGCCAAAAAGGGCGCATGCGTTTTTTCCTGAATATATTCAGGAAAAAACGCATACGCACTTTTTGGCCAAGTGCATCATTGTGGACGTTCTGCCTCTTTTCCTATGCTTTAAATGCAATTCCAGTCTACCTCCTGAAATCGGTTTCCTGCAATTCTGCCCCGCTTTCAAGTCCTCTTGGCAGCCTTACTTCAGTATATTTTTGGACGATAGCTGTCATTTATAACTCTGCAGGTTTGTGAATTACAGTGCCCCTGAGCTCCTTTCTTCAACTCGCTTTCTTGTGCGCTGGCCGCAACACCGCAGGATTGCTTCAGGCCCTAATCTGGTTCCGGCACGGCACGCTGAGCCTTTGGTTAATTCCTCTTCCTGGTGGGAAATGAGAGTTAAATTTGCCCGTCCAGACACCTCCAGCTAGTCTCTCATTGGTTCTCCCTATTCCTGTTCATCTTCCGCAGAAATTGCAAACTGGGCCAAACAGGAGGTTAAAGGCACTGACTCTCCAAGTCGGGAGAGTGTTAGTAAAGCGTCTGGAATGTTGCACCCGAGTACCAGGGGACAAGAACGGAGACATATTTGAAGACGTCTCCCGATCACACGGTTGATCATACTCTGGGTTCCACATGCATGGTTTAGCTGAAGGAAGAATCCCTTAAACCTGGAGAGTTGAGACCCGTGGAATGGGTACCATGCAATATGACTTCAAAGGGTGTTCATTTGCTCACCGAACCTCTCCAATCCTATCACTGCTGCGTTTATGCCCCTGTACACACGCTTGATTCCCTTTCAGAGACATAGCAATCCATAGGTTTTAAGATACTTACAAGTCAGGTACATTCTTAGGCGTTTAATATGGGGTGTTGAGTCCATTTCGTTGAGCAAGGAGTAGCTCTTGTCTATTCCATATTTGGCTTAAGGAACTTAGTCTGTGCTCATTTCAATCTCTGGTTTTATGCAGCACCCCAACTCACCTTTCCCCTTAAGCAAGCATAAGTTGGTTTTCTAAATTTGAGACCCTGTTCTGTTTTGTAATCCAGTTCCTGTGTAGCCAAGTTTACATTCCATGTATTAGTGATATCTTATGATGTTTCTTTTTCTGTGTGACTTATTTCAGGTAGAATCATCATACCTGAATCCACTCATTATGCTGCTACGGGCCTGATGACATAGATGTCATTGCTGAGTGATATTGCATTGTACGTAAGTAGCACAGCTTCTTCATCCATTTTTCACTTTCTGCGATATTGAACTTGTACCGTAAACGAGGTTCTTGTAAACAGAGCCGTCCCAAACTTTCGGGTGGCTGTGTCTTTTTGATTTTCATTTCCCTAAGCTATAGGACCATAAGTGGAAGTGCCCTAGGCTCTGTTGCTTTGTTTTTTAGATGTTTCAGGAAACACCATACACTTCTCCCGAGTGGCTGTTGGCAATTTACATCCCGCCCATCAGCATAACAAGGCTCCCAGTTCTCCATGGCCTGTCCTGCCTTTCTGGGTTTTACACTTTTTTCAGATGGCCTTTTTGACCGGGGGGAAGTGAGACTTCATTGTAGTGCAGATTTCCTTTGCAAGCTTGCTTGGTTGGCCAAAAAGGGCGCATGCGTTTTTTCCTGAATATATTCAGGAAAAAACGCATACGCCCTTTTTGGCCAAGTGCATCATTGTGGACGTTCTGCCTCTTTTCCTATGCTTTGAATGCAATTCCAGTCTACCTCCTGAAATCGGTTTCCTGCAATTCTGCCCCGCTTTCAAGTCCTCTTGGCAGCCTTACTTCAGTATATTTTTGGACGATAGCTGTCATTTATAACTCTGCAGGTTTGTGAATTACAGTGCCCCTGAGCTCCTTTCTTCAACTCGCTTTCTTGTGCGCTGGCCGCAACACCGCAGGATTGCTTCAGGCCCTAATCTGGTTCCGGCACGGCACGCTGAGCCTTTGGTTAATTCCTCTTCCTGGTGGGAAATGAGAGTTAAATTTGCCCGTCCAGACACCTCCAGCTAGTCTCTCATTGGTTCTCCCTATTCCTGTTCATCTTCCGCAGAAATTGCAAACTGGGCCAAACAGGAGGTTAAAGGCACTGACTCTCCAAGTCGGGAGAGTGTTAGTAAAGCATCTGGAATGTTGCACCTGAGTACCAGGGGACGAGAACGGAGACATATTTGAAGACGTCTCCCGATCACACGGTTGATCATACTCTGGGTTCCACATGCATGGTTTAGCTGAAGGAAGAATCCCTTAAACCTGGAGAGTTGAGACCCGTGGAATGGGTACCATGCAATATGACTTCAAAGGGTGTTCATTTGCTCACCGAACCTCTCCAATCCTATCACTGCTGCGTTTATGCCCCTGTACTCACGCTTGATTCCCTTTCAGAGACATAGCAATCCATAGGTTTTAAGATACTTACAAGTCAGGTACATTCTTAGGCGTTTAATATGGGGTGTTGAGTCCATTTCGTTGAGCAAGGAGTAGCTCTTGTCTATTCCATATTTGGCTTAAGGAACTTACTCTGTGCTCATTTCAATCTCTGGTTTTATGCAGCACCCCAACTCACCTTTCCCCTTAAGCAAGCATAAGTTGGTTTTCTAAATTTGAGACCCTGTTCTGTTTTGTAATCCAGTTCCTGTGTAGCCAAGTTTACATTCCGTGTATTAGTGATAGCTTATGATGTTTCTTTTTCTGCGTGACTTATTTCAGGTAGAATCATCATACCTGAATCCACTCATTATGCTGCTACGGGCCTGATGACATAGATGTCATTGCTGAATGATATTGCATTGTACGTAAGTACCACAACTTCTTCATCCATTTTTCACTTTCTGCGATATTGAACTTGTACCGTAAACGAGGTTCTTGTAAACAGAGCCGTCCCAAACTTTGGGGTGGCTGTGTCTTTTTGATTTTCATTTCCCTAAGCTATAGGACCATAAGTGGAAGTGCCCTAGGCTCTGTTGCTTTGTTTTTTAGATGTTTCAGGAAACACCATACACTTCTCCCGAGTGGCTGTTGGCAATTTACATCCCGCCCATCAGCATAACAAGGCTCCCAGTTCTCCATGGCCTGTCCTGCCTTTCTGGGTTTTACACTTTTTTCAGATGGCCCTTTTGACTGGGGGGAAGTGAGACTTCATTGTAGTGCAGATTTCCTTTGCAAGCTTGCTTGGTTGGCCAAAAAGGGCGCATGCGTTTTTTCCTGAATATATTCAGGAAAAAACGCATACGCACTTTTTGGCCAAGTGCATCATTGTGGACGTTCTGCCTCTTTTCCTATGCTTTCAATGCAATTCCAGTCTACCTCCTGAAATCGGTTTCCTGCAATTCGGCCCCGCTTTCAAGTCCTCTTGGCAGCCTTACTTCAGTATATTTTTGGACGATAGCTGTCATTTATAACTCTGCAGGTTTGTGAATTACACTGCCCCTGAGCTCCTTTCTTCAACTCGCTTTCTTGTGAGCTGGCCGCAACACCGCAGGATTGCTTCAGGCCCTAATCTGGTTCCGGCACGGCACGCTGAGCCTTTGGTTAATTCCTCTTCCTGGTGGGAAATGAGAGTTAAATTTGCCCGTCCAGACACCTCCAGCTAGTCTCTCATTGGTTCTCCCTATTCCTGTTCATCTTCCGAAGAAATTGCAAACTAGGCCAAACAGGAGGTTAAAGGCACTGACTCTCCAAGTCGGGAGAGTGTTAGTAAAGCATCTGGAATGTTGCACCCGAGTACCAGGGGACGAGAACGGAGACATATTTGAAGACGTCTCCCGATCACACGGTTGATCATACTCTGGGTTCCACATGCATGTTTTAGCTGAAGGAAGAATCCCTTAAACCTGGAGAGTTGAGACCCGTGAAATGGGTACCATGTAATATGACTTCAAAGGGTGTTCATTTGCTCACCGAACCTCTCCAATCCTATCACTGCTGCGTTTATGCCCCTGTACAGACGCTTGATTCTCTTTCGGAGACATAGCAATCCATAGGTTTTAAGATACTTTCTAGTCAGGTACATTCTTAGGCGTTTAATATGGGGTGTTGAGTCCATTTCGTTGAGCAAGTAGTAGCTCTTGTTTATTCCATATTTGGCTTAAGGAACATACTCTGTGCTCATATCAATCTCTGGTTTTATGCAGCACCCCAACTCACCTTTCCCCTTAAGCAAGCATAAGTTGGTTTTCTAAATTTGAGACCCTGTTCTGTTTTGTAATCCAGTTCCTGTGTAGCCAAGTTTACATTCCGTGTATTAGTGATAGCTTATGATGTTTCTTTTTCTGCGTGACTTATTTCAGGTAGAATCATCATACCTGAATCCACTCATTATGCTGCTACGGGCCTGATGACATAGATGTCATTGCTGAATGATATTGCATTGTACGTAAGTACCACAACTTCTTCATCCATTTTTCACTTTCTGCGATATTGAACTTGTACCGTAAACGAGGTTCTTGTAAACAGAGCCGTCCCAAACTTTGGGGTGGCTGTGTCTTTTTGATTTTCATTTCCCTAAGCTATAGGACCATAAGTGGAAGTGCCCTAGGCTCTGTTGCTTTGTTTTTTAGATGTTTCAGGAAACACCATACACTTCTCCCGAGTGGCTGTTGGCAATTTACATCCCGCCCATCAGCATAACAAGGCTCCCAGTTCTCCATGGCCTGTCCTGCCTTTCTGGGTTTTACACTTTTTTCAGATGGCCCTTTTGACTGGGGGGAAGTGAGACTTCATTGTAGTGCAGATTTCCTTTGCAAGCTTGCTTGGTTGGCCAAAAAGGGCGCATGCGTTTTTTCCTGAATATATTCAGGAAAAAACGCATACGCACTTTTTGGCCAAGTGCATCATTGTGGACGTTCTGCCTCTTTTCCTATGCTTTCAATGCAATTCCAGTCTACCTCCTGAAATCGGTTTCCTGCAATTCGGCCCCGCTTTCAAGTCCTCTTGGCAGCCTTACTTCAGTATATTTTTGGACGATAGCTGTCATTTATAACTCTGCAGGTTTGTGAATTACACTGCCCCTGAGCTCCTTTCTTCAACTCGCTTTCTTGTGAGCTGGCCGCAACACCGCAGGATTGCTTCAGGCCCTAATCTGGTTCCGGCACGGCACGCTGAGCCTTTGGTTAATTCCTCTTCCTGGTGGGAAATGAGAGTTAAATTTGCCCGTCCAGACACCTCCAGCTAGTCTCTCATTGGTTCTCCCTATTCCTGTTCATCTTCCGAAGAAATTGCAAACTAGGCCAAACAGGAGGTTAAAGGCACTGACTCTCCAAGTCGGGAGAGTGTTAGTAAAGCATCTGGAATGTTGCACCCGAGTACCAGGGGACGAGAACGGAGACATATTTGAAGACGTCTCCCGATCACACGGTTGATCATACTCTGGGTTCCACATGCATGTTTTAGCTGAAGGAAGAATCCCTTAAACCTGGAGAGTTGAGACCCGTGAAATGGGTACCATGTAATATGACTTCAAAGGGTGTTCATTTGCTCACCGAACCTCTCCAATCCTATCACTGCTGCGTTTATGCCCCTGTACAGACGCTTGATTCTCTTTCGGAGACATAGCAATCCATAGGTTTTAAGATACTTTCTAGTCAGGTACATTCTTAGGCGTTTAATATGGGGTGTTGAGTCCATTTCGTTGAGCAAGTAGTAGCTCTTGTTTATTCCATATTTGGCTTAAGGAACATACTCTGTGCTCATATCAATCTCTGGTTTTATGCAGCACCCCAACTCACCTTTCCCCTTAAGCAAGCATAAGTTGGTTTTCTAAATTTGAGACCCTGTTCTGTTTTGTAATCCAGTTCCTGTGTAGCCAAGTTTACATTCCGTGTATTAGTGATATCTTATGATGTTTCTTTTTCTGCGTGACTTATTTCAGGTAGAATCATCATACCTGAATCCACTCATTATGCTGCTACGGGCCTGATGACATAGATGTCAGTGCTGAGTGATATTGCATTGTACGTAAGTACCACAACTTCTTCATCCATTTTTCACTTTCTGCGATATTGAACTTGTACCGTAAAGGAGGTTCTTGTAAACAGAGCCGTCCCAAACTTTGTGGTGGCTGTGTCTTTTTGATTTTCATTTCCCTAATCTATAGGACCATAAGTGGAAGTGCCCTAGGCTCTGTTGCTTTGTTTTTTAGATGTTTCAGGAAACACCATACACTTCTCCCGAGTGGCTGTTGGCAATTTACATCCCGCCCATCAGCATAACAAGGCTCCCAGTTCTCCATGGCCTGTCCTGCCTTTCTGGATTTTACACTTTTTTCAGATGGCCCTTTTGACCGGGGGGAAGTGAGACTTCATTGTAGTGCAGATTTCCTTTGCAAGCTTGCTTGGTTGGCCAAAAAGGGCGCATGCGTTTTTTCCTGAATATATTCAGGAAAAAACGCATACGCCCTTTTTGGCCAAGTGCATCATTGTGGACGTTCTGCCTCTTTTCCTATGCTTTCAATGCAATTCCAGTCTACCTCCTGAAATCGGTTTCCTGCAATTCTGCCCCGCTTTCAAGTCCTCTTGGCAGCCTTACTTCAGTATATTTTTGGACGATAGCTGTCATTTATAACTCTGCAGGTTTGTGAATTACAGTGCCCCTGAGCTCCTTTCTTCAACTCGCTTTCTTGTGCGCTGGCCGCAACACCGCAGGATTGCTTCAGGCCCTAATCCGGTTCCGGCACGGCACGCTGAGCCTTTGGTTAATTCCTCTTCCTGGTGGGAAATGAGAGTTAAATTTGCCCGTCCAGACACCTCCAGCTAGTCTCTCATTGGTTCTCCCTATTCCTGTTCATCTTCCGCAGAAATTGCAAACTGGGCCAAACAGGAGGTTAAAGGCACTGACTCTCCAAGTCGGGAGAGTGTTAGTAAAGCGTCTGGAATGTTGCACCCGAGTACCAGGGGACAAGAACGGAGACATATTTGAAGACGTCTCCCGATCACACGGTTGATCATACTCTGGGTTCCACATGCATGGTTTAGCTGAAGGAAGAATCCCTTAAACCTGGAGAGTTGAGACCCGTGGAATGGGTACCATGCAATATGACTTCAAAGGGTGTTCATTTGCTCACCGAACCTCTCCAATCCTATCACTGCTGCGTTTATGCCCCTGTACACACGCTTGATTCCCTTTCAGAGACATAGCAATCCATAGGTTTTAAGATACTTACAAGTCAGGTACATTCTTAGGCGTTTAATATGGGGTGTTGAGTCCATTTCGTTGAGCAAGGAGTAGCTCTTGTCTATTCCATATTTGGCTTAAGGAACTTAGTCTGTGCTCATTTCAATCTCTGGTTTTATGCAGCACCCCAACTCACCTTTCCCCTTAAGCAAGCATAAGTTGGTTTTCTAAATTTGAGACCCTGTTCTGTTTTGTAATCCAGTTCCTGTGTAGCCAAGTTTACATTCCGTGTATTAGTGATATCTTATGATGTTTCTTTTTCTGTGTGACTTATTTCAGGTAGAATCATCATACCTGAATCCACTCATTATGCTGCTACGGGCCTGATGACATAGATGTCATTGCTGAGTGATATTGCATTGTACGTAAGTAGCACAGCTTCTTCATCCATTTTTCACTTTCTGCGATATTGAACTTGTACCGTAAACGAGGTTCTTGTAAACAGAGCCGTCCCAAACTTTCGGGTGGCTGTGTCTTTTTGATTTTCATTTCCCTAAGCTATAGGACCATAAGTGGAAGTGCCCTAGGCTCTGTTGCTTTGTTTTTTAGATGTTTCAGGAAACACCATACACTTCTCCCGAGTGGCTGTTGGCAATTTACATCCCGCCCATCAGCATAACAAGGCTCCCAGTTCTCCATGGCCTGTCCTGCCTTTCTGGGTTTTACACTTTTTTCAGATGGCCCTTTTGACCGGGGGGAAGTGAGACTTCATTGTAGTGCAGATTTCCTTTGCAAGCTTGCTTGGTTGGCCAAAAAGGGCGCATGCGTTTTTTCCTGAATATATTCAGGAAAAAACGCATACGCCCTTTTTGGCCAAGTGCATCATTGTGGACGTTCTGCCTCTTTTCCTATGCTTTGAATGCAATTCCAGTCTACCTCCTGAAATCGGTTTCCTGCAATTCTGCCCCGCTTTCAAGTCCTCTTGGCAGCCTTACTTCAGTATATTTTTGGACGATAGCTGTCATTTATAACTCTGCAGGTTTGTGAATTACAGTGCCCCTGAGCTCCTTTCTTCAACTCGCTTTCTTGTGCGCTGGCCGCAACACCGCAGGATTGCTTCAGGCCCTAATCTGGTTCCGGCACGGCACGCTGAGCCTTTGGTTAATTCCTCTTCCTGGTGGGAAATGAGAGTTAAATTTGCCCGTCCAGACACCTCCAGCTAGTCTCTCATTGGTTCTCCCTATTCCTGTTCATCTTCCGCAGAAATTGCAAACTGGGCCAAACAGGAGGTTAAAGGCACTGACTCTCCAAGTCGGGAGAGTGTTAGTAAAGCATCTGGAATGTTGCACCCGAGTACCAGGGGACGAGAACGGAGACATATTTGAAGACGTCTCCCGATCACACGGTTGATCATACTCTGGGTTCCACATGCATGGTTTAGCTGAAGGAAGAATCCCTTAAACCTGGAGAGTTGAGACCCGTGGAATGGGTACCATGCAATATGACTTCAAAGGGTGTTCATTTGCTCACCGAACCTCTCCAATCCTATCACTGCTGCGTTTATGCCCCTGTACACACGCTTGATTCCCTTTCAGAGACATAGCAATCCATAGGTTTTAAGATACTTACAAGTCAGGTACATTCTTAGGCGTTTAATATGGGGTGTTGAGTCCATTTCGTTGAGCAAGGAGTAGCTCTTGTCTATTCCATATTTGGCTTAAGGAACTTACTCTGTGCTCATTTCAATCTCTGGTTTTATGCAGCACCCCAACTCACCTTTCCCCTTAAGCAAGCATAAGTTGGTTTTCTAAATTTGAGACCCTGTTCTGTTTTGTAATCCAGTTCCTGTGTAGCCAAGTTTACATTCCGTGTATTAGTGATAGCTTATGATGTTTCTTTTTCTGCGTGACTTATTTCAGGTAGAATCATCATACCTGAATCCACTCATTATGCTGCTACGGGCCTGATGACATAGATGTCATTGCTGAATGATATTGCATTGTACGTAAGTACCACAACTTCTTCATCCATTTTTCACTTTCTGCGATATTGAACTTGTACCGTAAAGGAGGTTCTTGTAAACAGAGCCGTCCCAAACTTTGTGGTGGCTGTGTCTTTTTGATTTTCATTTCCCTAATCTATAGGACCATAAGTGGAAGTGCCCTAGGCTCTGTTGCTTTGTTTTTTAGATGTTTCAGGAAACACCATACACTTCTCCCGAGTGGCTGTTGGCAATTTACATCCCGCCCATCAGCATAACAAGGCTCCCAGTTCTCCATGGCCTGTCCTGCCTTTCTGGGTTTTACACTTTTTTCAGATGGCCCTTTTGACTGGGGGGAAGTGAGACTTCATTGTAGTGCAGATTTCCTTTGCAAGCTTGCTTGGTTGGCCAAAAAGGGCGCATGCGTTTTTTCCTGAATATATTCAGGAAAAAACGCATACGCACTTTTTGGCCAAGTGCATCATTGTGGACGTTCTGCCTCTTTTCCTATGCTTTCAATGCAATTCCAGTCTACCTCCTGAAATCGGTTTCCTGCAATTCGGCCCCGCTTTCAAGTCCTCTTGGCAGCCTTACTTCAGTATATTTTTGGACGATAGCTGTCATTTATAACTCTGCAGGTTTGTGAATTACAGTGCCCCTGAGCTCCTTTCTTCAACTCGCTTTCTTGTGAGCTGGCCGCAACACCGCAGGATTGCTTCAGGCCCTAATCTGGTTCCGGCACGGCACGCTGAGCCTTTGGTTAATTCCTCTTCCTGGTGGGAAATGAGAGTTAAATTTGCCCGTCCAGACACCTCCAGCTAGTCTCTCATTGGTTCTCCCTATTCCTGTTCATCTTCCGAAGAAATTGCAAACTAGGCCAAACAGGAGGTTAAAGGCACTGACTCTCCAAGTCGGGAGAGTGTTAGTAAAGCATCTGGAATGTTGCACCCGAGTACCAGGGGACGAGAACGGAGACATATTTGAAGACGTCTCCCGATCACACGGTTGATCATACTCTGGGTTCCACATGCATGTTTTAGCTGAAGGAAGAATCCCTTAAACCTGGAGAGTTGAGACCCGTGAAATGGGTACCATGTAATATGACTTCAAAGGGTGTTCATTTGCTCACCGAACCTCTCCAATCCTATCACTGCTGCGTTTATGCCCCTGTACAGACGCTTGATTCTCTTTCGGAGACATAGCAATCCATAGGTTTTAAGATACTTTCTAGTCAGGTACATTCTTAGGCGTTTAATATGGGGTGTTGAGTCCATTTCGTTGAGCAAGTAGTAGCTCTTGTTTATTCCATATTTGGCTTAAGGAACATACTCTGTGCTCATATCAATCTCTGGTTTTATGCAGCACCCCAACTCACCTTTCCCCTTAAGCAAGCATAAGTTGGTTTTCTAAATTTGAGACCCTGTTCTGTTTTGTAATCCAGTTCCTGTGTAGCCAAGTTTACATTCCGTGTATTAGTGATATCTTATGATGTTTCTTTTTCTGCGTGACTTATTTCAGGTAGAATCATCATACCTGAATCCACTCATTATGCTGCTACGGGCCTGATGACATAGATGTCAGTGCTGAGTGATATTGCATTGTACGTAAGTACCACAACTTCTTCATCCATTTTTCACTTTCTGCGATATTGAACTTGTACTGTAAAGGAGGTTCTTGTAAACAGAGCCGTCCCAAACTTTGTGGTGGCTGTGTCTTTTTGATTTTCATTTCCCTAATCTATAGGACCATAAGTGGAAGTGCCCTAGGCTCTGTTGCTTTGTTTTTTAGATGTTTCAGGAAACACCATACACTTCTCCTGAGTGGCTGTTGGCAATTTACATCCCGCCCATCAGCATAACAAGGCTCCCAGTTCTCCATGGCCTGTCCTGCCTTTCTGGATTTTACACTTTTTTCAGATGGCCCTTTTGACCGGGGGGAAGTGAGACTTCATTGTAGTGCAGATTTCCTTTGCAAGCTTGCTTGGTTGGCCAAAAAGGGCGCATGCGTTTTTTCCTGAATATATTCAGGAAAAAACGCATACGCACTTTTTGGCCAAGTGCATCATTGTGGACGTTCTGCCTCTTTTCCTATGCTTTAAATGCAATTCCAGTCTACCTCCTGAAATCGGTTTCCTGCAATTCTGCCCCGCTTTCAAGTCCTCTTGGCAGCCTTACTTCAGTATATTTTTGGACGATAGCTGTCATTTATAACTCTGCAGGTTTGTGAATTACAGTGCCCCTGAGCTCCTTTCTTCAACTCGCTTTCTTGTGCGCTGGCCGCAACACCGCAGGATTGCTTCAGGCCCTAATCTGGTTCCGGCACGGCACGCTGAGCCTTTGGTTAATTCCTCTTCCTGGTGGGAAATGAGAGTTAAATTTGCCCGTCCAGACACCTCCAGCTAGTCTCTCATTGGTTCTCCCTATTCCTGTTCATCTTCCGCAGAAATTGCAAACTGGGCCAAACAAGAGGTTAAAGGCACTGACTCTCCAAGTCGGGAGAGTGTTAGTAAAGTGTCTGGAATGTTGCACCCGAGTACCAGGGGACAAGAACGGAGACATATTTGAAGACGTCTCCCGATCACACGGTTGATCATACTCTGGGTTCCACATGCATGGTTTAGCTGAAGGAAGAATCCCTTAAACCTGGAGAGTTGAGACCCGTGGAATGGGTACCATGCAATATGACTTCAAAGGGTGTTCATTTGCTCACCGAACCTCTCCAATCCTATCACTGCTGCGTTTATGCCCCTGTACACACGCTTGATTCCCTTTCAGAGACATAGCAATCCATAGGTTTTAAGATACTTACAAGTCAGGTACATTCTTAGGCGTTTAATATGGGGTGTTGAGTCCATTTCGTTGAGCAAGGAGTAGCTCTTGTCTATTCCATATTTGGCTTAAGGAACTTAGTCTGTGCTCATTTCAATCTCTGGTTTTATGCAGCACCCCAACTCACCTTTCCCCTTAAGCAAGCATAAGTTGGTTTTCTAAATTTGAGACCCTGTTCTGTTTTGTAATCCAGTTCCTGTGTAGCCAAGTTTACATTCCGTGTATTAGTGATATCTTATGATGTTTCTTTTTCTGTGTGACTTATTTCAGGTAGAATCATCATACCTGAATCCACTCATTATGCTGCTACGGGCCTGATGACATAGATGTCATTGCTGAGTGATATTGCATTGTACGTAAGTAGCACAGCTTCTTCATCCATTTTTCACTTTCTGCGATATTGAACTTGTACCGTAAACGAGGTTCTTGTAAACAGAGCCGTCCCAAACTTTCGGGTGGCTGTGTCTTTTTGATTTTCATTTCCCTAAGCTATAGGACCATAAGTGGAAGTGCCCTAGGCTCTGTTGCTTTGTTTTTTAGATGTTTCAGGAAACACCATACACTTCTCCCGAGTGGCTGTTGGCAATTTACATCCCGCCCATCAGCATAACAAGGCTCCCAGTTCTCCATGGCCTGTCCTGCCTTTCTGGGTTTTACACTTTTTTCAGATGGCCTTTTTGACCGGGGGGAAGTGAGACTTCATTGTAGTGCAGATTTCCTTTGCAAGCTTGCTTGGTTGGCCAAAAAGGGCGCATGCGTTTTTTCCTGAATATATTCAGGAAAAAACGCATACGCCCTTTTTGGCCAAGTGCATCATTGTGGACGTTCTGCCTCTTTTCCTATGCTTTGAATGCAATTCCAGTCTACCTCCTGAAATCGGTTTCCTGCAATTCTGCCCCGCTTTCAAGTCCTCTTGGCAGCCTTACTTCAGTATATTTTTGGACGATAGCTGTCATTTATAACTCTGCAGGTTTGTGAATTACAGTGCCCCTGAGCTCCTTTCTTCAACTCGCTTTCTTGTGCGCTGGCCGCAACACCGCAGGATTGCTTCAGGCCCTAATCTGGTTCCGGCACGGCACGCTGAGCCTTTGGTTAATTCCTCTTCCTGGTGGGAAATGAGAGTTAAATTTGCCCGTCCAGACACCTCCAGCTAGTCTCTCATTGGTTCTCCCTATTCCTGTTCATCTTCCGCAGAAATTGCAAACTGGGCCAAACAGGAGGTTAAAGGCACTGACTCTCCAAGTCGGGAGAGTGTTAGTAAAGCATCTGGAATGTTGCACCCGAGTACCAGGGGACGAGAACGGAGACATATTTGAAGACGTCTCCCGATCACACGGTTGATCATACTCTGGGTTCCACATGCATGGTTTAGCTGAAGGAAGAATCCCTTAAACCTGGAGAGTTGAGACCCGTGGAATGGGTACCATGCAATATGACTTCAAAGGGTGTTCATTTGCTCACCGAACCTCTCCAATCCTATCACTGCTGCATTTATGCCCCTGTACACACGCTTGATTCCCTTTCAGAGACATAGCAATCCATAGGTTTTAAGATACTTACAAGTCAGGTACATTCTTAGGCGTTTAATATGGGGTGTTGAGTCCATTTCGTTGAGCAAGGAGTAGCTCTTGTCTATTCCATATTTGGCTTAAGGAACTTACTCTGTGCTCATTTCAATCTCTGGTTTTATGCAGCACCCCAACTCACCTTTCCCCTTAAGCAAGCATAAGTTGGTTTTCTAAATTTGAGACCCTGTTCTGTTTTGTAATCCAGTTCCTGTGTAGCCAAGTTTACATTCCGTGTATTAGTGATAGCTTATGATGTTTCTTTTTCTGCGTGACTTATTTCAGGTAGAATCATCATACCTGAATCCACTCATTATGCTGCTACGGGCCTGATGACATAGATGTCATTGCTGAATGATATTGCATTGTACGTAAGTACCACAACTTCTTCATCCATTTTTCACTTTCTGCGATATTGAACTTGTACCGTAAACGAGGTTCTTGTAAACAGAGCCGTCCCAAACTTTGGGGTGGCTGTGTCTTTTTGATTTTCATTTCCCTAAGCTATAGGACCATAAGTGGAAGTGCCCTAGGCTCTGTTGCTTTGTTTTTTAGATGTTTCAGGAAACACCATACACTTCTCCCGAGTGGCTGTTGGCAATTTACATCCCGCCCATCAGCATAACAAGGCTCCCAGTTCTCCATGGCCTGTCCTGCCTTTCTGGGTTTTACACTTTTTTCAGATGGCCCTTTTGACTGGGGGGAAGTGAGACTTCATTGTAGTGCAGATTTCCTTTGCAAGCTTGCTTGGTTGGCCAAAAAGGGCGCATGCGTTTTTTCCTGAATATATTCAGGAAAAAACGCATACGCACTTTTTGGCCAAGTGCATCATTGTGGACGTTCTGCCTCTTTTCCTATGCTTTCAATGCAATTCCAGTCTACCTCCTGAAATCGGTTTCCTGCAATTCGGCCCCGCTTTCAAGTCCTCTTGGCAGCCTTACTTCAGTATATTTTTGGACGATAGCTGTCATTTATAACTCTGCAGGTTTGTGAATTACAGTGCCCCTGAGCTCCTTTCTTCAACTCGCTTTCTTGTGAGCTGGCCGCAACACCGCAGGATTGCTTCAGGCCCTAATCTGGTTCCGGCACGGCACGCTGAGCCTTTGGTTAATTCCTCTTCCTGGTGGGAAATGAGAGTTAAATTTGCCCGTCCAGACACCTCCAGCTAGTCTCTCATTGGTTCTCCCTATTCCTGTTCATCTTCCGCAGAAATTGCAAACTGGGCCAAACAGGAGGTTAAAGGCACTGACTCTCCAAGTCGGGAGAGTGTTAGTAAAGCGTCTGGAATGTTGCACCCGAGTACCAGGGGACGAGAATGGAGACATATTTGAACACGTCTCCCGATCACACGGTTGATCATACTCTGGGTTCCACATGCATGTTTTAGCTGAAGGAAGAATCCCTTAAACCTGGAGAGTTGTGACTCGTGGAATGGGTACCATGCAATATGACTTCGAAGGGTCTTCATTTGCTCACCGAACCTCTCCAATCCTATCACTGCTGCGTTTATGCCCCTGTACACACGCTTGATTCCCTTTCGGAGACATAGCAATCCATTGGTTTTAAGATACTTACTAGTCAGGTACATTCTTAGGCGTTTAATATGGGGTGTTGAGTCCATTTCGTTGAGCAAGGTGTAGCTCTTGTCTATTCCATATTTGGCTTAAGGAATTTACTCTGTGCTCATTTCAATCTCTGGTTTTATGCAGTACCCCAACTCACCTTTCCCCTTAAGCAAGCATAAGTTGGTTTTCTAAATTTGAGACCCTGTTCTGTTTTGTAATCCAGTTCCTGTGTAGCCAAGTTTACATTCCGTGTATTAGTGATATCTTATGATGTTTCTTTTTCTGCGTGACTTATTTCAGGTAGAATCATCATACCTGAATCCACTCATTATGCTGCTACGGGCCTGATGACATAGATGTCATTGCTGAGTGATATTGCATTGTACGTAAGTACCACAACTTCTTCATCCATTTTTCACTTTCTGCGATATTGAACTTGTACCGTAAACGAGGTTCTTTAAACAGAGCCGTCCCAAACTTTGGGGTGGCTGTGTCTTTTTGATTTTCATTTCCCTAAGCTATAGGACCATAAGTGGAAGTGCCCTGGGCTCTGTTGCTTTGTTTTTTAGATGTTTCAGGAAACACCATACACTTCTCCCGAGTGGCTGTTGGCAATTTACATCCCGCCCATCAGCATAACAAGGCTCCCAGTTCTCCATGGCCTGTCCTGCCTTTCTGGATTTTACACTTTTTTCAGATGGACCTTTTGACCAGGGGGAAGTGAGACTTCATTGTAGTGCAGATTTCCTTTGCAAGCTTGCTTGGTTGGCCAAAAAGGGCGCATGCGTTTTTTCCTGAATATATTCAGGAAAAAACGCATACGCCCTTTTTGGCCAAGTGCATCATTGTGGATGTTCTGCCTCTTTTCCTATGCTTTCAATGCAATTCCAGTCTACCTCCTGAAATCGGTTTCGTTCAATTCGGCCCCGCTTTCAAGTCCTCTTGGCAGCCTTACTTCAGTATATTTTTGGACGATAGCTGTCATTTATAACTCTGCAGGTTTGTGAATTACAGTGCCCCTGAGCTCCTTTCTTCAACTCGCTTTCTTGTGAGCTGGCCGCAACACCGCAGGATTGCTTCAGGCCCTAATCTGGTTCCGGCACGGCACGCTGAGCCTTTGGTTAATTCCTCTTCCTGGTGGGAAATGAGAGTTAAATTTGCCCGTCCAGACACCTCCAGCTAGTCTCTCATTGGTTCTCCCTATTCCTGTTCATCTTCCGCAGAAATTGCAAACTGGGCCAAACAGGAGGTTAAAGGCACTGACTCTCCAAGTCGGGAGAGTGTTAGTAAAGCGTCTGGAATGTTGCACCCGAGTACCAGGGGACGAGAACGGAGACATATTTGAACACGTCTCCCGATCACACGGTTGATCATACTCTGGGTTCCACATGCATGTTTTAGCTGAAGGAAGAATCCCTTAAACCTGGAGAGTTGTGACCCGTGGAATGGGTACCATGCAATATGACTTCAAAGGGTCCTCATTTGCTCACCGAACCTCTCCAATCCTATCACTGCTGCGTTTATGCCCCTGTACACACGCTTGATTCCCTTTCGGAGACATAGCAATCCATAGGTTTTAAGATACTTACTAGTCAGGTACATTCTTAGGCGTTTAATATGCGGTGTTGAGTCCATTTCGTTGAGCAAGGTGTAGCTCTTGTCTATTCCATATTTGGCTTAAGGAATTTACTCTGTGCTCATTTCAATCTCTGGTTTTATGCAGCACCCCAACTCACCTTTCCCCTTAAGCAAGCATAAGTTGGTTTTCTAAATTTGAGACCCTGTTCTGTTTTGTAATCCAGTTCCTGTGTAGCCAAGTTTACATTCCGTGTATTAGTGATATCTTATGATGTTTCTTTTTCTGCGTGACTTATTTCAGGTAGAATCATCATACCTGAATCCACTCATTATGCTGCTACGGGCCTGATGACATAGATGTCATTGCTGAGTGATATTGCATTGTACGTAAGTACCACAACTTCTTCATCCATTTTTCACTTTCTGCGATATTGAACTTGTACTGTAAACGAGGTTCTTGTAAACAGAGCCGTCCCAAACTTTCGGGTGGCTGTGTCTTTTTGATTTTCATTTCCCTAATCTATAGGACCATAAGTGGAAGTGCCCTAGGCTCTGTTGCTTTGTTTTTTAGATGTTTCAGGAAACACCATACACTTCTCCCGAGTGGCTGTTGGCAATTTACATCCCGCCCATCAGCATAACAAGGCTCCCAGTTCTCCATGGCCTGTCCTGCCTTTCTGGATTTTACACTTTTTTCAGATGGCCCTTTTGACCGGGGGGAAGTGAGACTTCATTGTAGTGCAGATTTCCTTTGCAAGCTTGCTTGGTTGGCCAAAAAGGGCGCATGCGTTTTTTACTGAATATATTCAGGAAAAAACGCATGCGCCCTTTTTGGCCAAGTGCATCATTGTGGACGTTCTGCCTCTTTTCCTATGCTTTAAATGCAATTCCAGTCTACCTCATGAAATCGGTTTCCTGCAATTCGGCCCCGCTTTCAAGTCCTCTTGGCAGCCTTACTTCAGTATATTTTTGGACGATAGCTGTCATTTATAACTCTGCAGGTTTGTGAATTACAGTGCCCCTGAGCTCCTTTCTTCAACTCGCTTTCTTGTGAGCTGGCCGCAACACCGCAGGATTGCTTCAGGCCCTAATCTGGTTCCGGCACGGCACGCTGAGCCTTTGGTTAATTCCTCTTCCTGGTGGGAAATGAGAGTTAAATTTGCCCGTCCAGACACCTCCAGCTAGTCTCTCATTGGTTCTCCCTATTCCTGTTCATCTTCCGAAGAAATTGCAAACTAGGCCAAACAGGAGGTTAAAGGCACTGACTCTCCAAGTCGAGAGAGTGTTAGTAAAGCATCTGGAATGTTGCACCCGAGTACCAGGGGACGAGAACGGAGACATATTTGAAGACGTCTCCCGATCACACGGTTGATCATACTCTGGGTTCCACATGCATGGTTTAGCTGAAGGAAGAATCCCTTAAACCTGGAGAGTTGTGACCCTTGGAATGGGTACCATGCAATATGACTTCAAAGGGTCTTCATTTGCTCACTGAACCTCTCCAATCCTATCACTGCTGCGTTTATGCCCCTGTACACACGCTTGATTCCCTTTCGGAGACATAGCAATCCATAGGTTTTAAGATACTTACTAGTCAGGTACATTCTTAGGCGTTTAATATGGGGTGTTGAGTCCATTTCGTTGAGCAAGGTGTAGCTCTTGTCTATTCCATATTTGGCTTAAGGAATTTACTCTGTGCTCATTTCAATCTCTGGTTTTATGCAGTACCCCAACTCACCTTTCCCCTTAAGCAAGCATAAGTTGGTTTTCTAAATTTGAGACCCTGTTCTGTTTTGTAATCCAGTTCCTGTGTAGCCAAGTTTACATTCCGTGTATTAGTGATATCTTATGATGTTTCTTTTTCTGCGTGACTTATTTCAGGTAGAATCATCATACCTGAATCCACTCATTATGCTGCTACGGGCCTGATGACATAGATGTCATTGCTGAGTGATATTGCATTGTACGTAAGTACCACAACTTCTTCATCCATTTTTCACTTTCTGCGATACTGAACTTGTACTGTAAACGAGGTTCTTGTAAACAGAGCCGTCCCAAACTTTGGGGTGGCTGTGTCTTTTTGATTTTCATTTCCCTAAGCTATAGGACCATAAGTGGAAGTGCCCTAGGCTCTGTTGCTTTGTTTTTTAGATGTTTCAGGAAACACCATACACTTCTCCCGAGTGGCTGTTGGCACTTTACATCCCGCCCATCAGCATAACAAGGCTCCCAGTTCTCCATGGCCTGACCTGCCTTTCTGGATTTTACACTTTTTTCAGATGGCCCTTTTGACCGGGGGGAAGTGAGACTTCATTGTAGTGCAGATTTCCTTTGCAAGCTTGCTTGGTTGGCCAAAAAGGGCGCATGCGTTTTTTCCTGAATATATTCAGGAAAAAACGCATACGCCCTTTTTGGCCAAGTGCATCATTGTGGACGTTCTGCCTCTTTTCCTATGCTTTCAATGCAATTCCAGTCTACCTCCTGAAATCGGTTTCCTGCAATTCGGCCCCGCTTTCAAGTCCTCTTGGCAGCCTTACTTCAGTATATTTTTGGACGATAGCTGTCATTTATAACTCTGCAGGTTTGTGAATTACAGTGCCCCTGAGCTCCTTTCTTCAACTCGCTTTCTTGTGAGCTGGCCGCAACACCGCAGGATTGCTTCAGGCCCTAATCTGGTTCCGGCATGGCACGCTGAGCCTTTGGTTAATTCCTCTTCCTGGTGGGAAATGAGAGTTAAATTTGCCCGTCCAGACACCTCCAGCTAGTCTCTCATTGGTTCTCCCTATTCCTGTTCATCTTCCGCAGAAATTGCAAACTGGGCCAAACAGGAGGTTAAAGGCACTGACTCTCCAAGTCGGGAGAGTGTTAATAAAGCGTCTGGAATGTTGCACCCGAGTACCAGGGGACGAGAACGGAGACATATTTGAACACATCTCCCGATCACACGGTTGATCATACTCTGGGTTCCACATGCATGTTTTAGCTGAAGGAAGAATCCCTTAAACCTGGAGAGTTGTGACCCGTGGAATGGGTACCATGCAATATGACTTCAAAGGGTCTTCATTTGCTCACCGAACCTCTCCAATCCTATCACTGCTGCGTTTATGCCCCTGTACACATGCTTGATTCCCTTTCGGAGACATAGCAATCCATAGGTTTTAAGATACTTACTAGTCAGGTACATTCTTAGGCGTTTAATATGGGGTGTTGAGTCCATTTCGTTGAGCAAGGTGTAGCTCTTGTCTATTCCATATTTGGCTTAAGGAATTTACTCTGTGCTCATTTCAATCTCTGGTTTTATGCAGTACCCCAACTCACTTTTCCCCTTAAGCAAGAATAAGTTGGTTTTCTAAATTTGAGACCCTGTTCTGTTTTGTAATCCAGTTCCTGTGTAGCCAAGTTTACATTCCGTGTATTAGTGATATCTTATGATGTTTCTTTTTCTGTGTGACTTATTTCAGTTAGAATCATCGTACCTGAATCCACTCATTATGCTGCTACGTGCCTGATGACATAGATGTCATTGCTGAGTGATATTGCATTGTACGTAAGTACCACAGCTTCTTCATCCATTTTTCACTTTCTGCGATATTGAACTTGTACCGTAAATGAGGTTCTTGTAAACAGAGCCGTCCCAAACTTTGTGGTGGCTGTGTCTTTTTGATTTTCATTTCCCTAATCTATAGGACCATAAGTGGAAGTGCCCTAGGCTCTGTTGCTTTGTTTTTTAGATGTTTCAGGAAACACCATACACTTCTCCCGAGTGGCTGTTGGCAATTTACATCCCGCCCATCAGCATAACAAGGCTCCCAGTTCTCCATGGCCTGTCCTGCCTTTCTGGATTTTACACTTTTTTCAGATGGCCCTTTTGACCGGGGGGAAGTGAGACTTCATTGTAGTGCAGATTTCCTTTGCAAGCTTGCTTGGTTGGCCAAAAAGGGCGCATGCGTTTTTTCCTGAATATATTCAGGAAAAAACGCATACGCACTTTTTGGCCAAGTGCATCATTGTGGACGTTCTGCCTCTTTTCCTATGCTTTCAATGCAATTCCAGTCTACCTCCTGAAATCGGTTTCCTGCAATTCGGCCCCGCTTTCAAGTCCTCTAGGCAGCCTTACTTCAGTATATTTTTGGACGATAGCTGTCATTTATAACTCTGCAGGTTTGTGAATTACAGTGCCCCTGAGCTCCTTTCTTCAACTCGCTTTCTTGTGAGCTGGCCGCAACACCGCAGGATTGCTTCAGGCCCTAATCTGGTTCCGGCATGGCACGCTGAGCCTTTGGTTAATTCCTCTTCCTGGTGGGAAATGAGAGTTAAATTTGCCCGTCCAGACACCTCCAGCTAGTCTCTCATTGGTTCTCCCTATTCCTGTTCATCTTCCGCAGAAATTGCAAACTGGGCCAAACAGGAGGTTAAAGGCACTGACTCTCCAAGTCGGGAGAGTGTTAGTAAAGCGTCTGGAATGTTGCACCCGAGTACCAGGGGACGAGAACGGAGACATATTTGAACACGTCTCCCGATCACACGGTTGATCATACTCTGGGTTCCACATGCATGTTTTAGCTGAAGGAAGAATCCCTTAAACCTGGAGAGTTGAGACCCGTGAAATGGGTACCATGTAATATGACTTCAAAGGGTGTTCATTTGCTCACCGAACCTCTCCAATCCTATCACTGCTGCGTTTATGCCCCTGTACACACGCTTGATTCTCTTTCGGAGACATCGCAATCCATAGGTTTTAAGATACTTTCTAGTCAGGTACATTCTTAGGCGTTTAATATGGGGTGTTGAGTCCATTTCGTTGAGCAAGGAGTAGCTCTTGTCTATTCCATATTTGGCTTAAGGAACTTACTCTGTGCTCATTTCAATCTCTGGTTTTATGCAGCACCCCAACTCACCTTTCCCCTTAAGCAAGCATAAGTTGGTTTTCTAAATTTGAGACCCTGTTCTGTTTTGTAATCCAGTTCCTGTGTAGCCAAGTTTACATTCCGTGTATTAGTGATATCTTATGATGTTTCTTTTTCTGCGTGACTTATTTCAGGTAGAATCATCATACCTGAATCCACTCATTATGCTGCTACGGGCCTGATGACATAGATGTCATTGCTGAATGATATTGCATTGTACGTAAGTACCACAACTTCTTCATCCATTTTTCACTTTCTGCGATATTGAACTTGTACCGTAAACGAGGTTCTTGTAAACAGAGCCGTCCCAAACTTTGGGGTGGCTGTGTCTTTTTGCTTTTCATTTCCCTAAGCTATAGGACCATAAGTGGAAGTGCCCTAGGCTCTGTTGCTTTGTTTTTTAGATGTTTCAGGAAACACCATACACTTCTCCCGAGTGGCTGTTGGCAATTTGCATCCCGCCCATCAGCATAACAAGGCTCCCAGTTCTCCATGGCCTGTCCTGCCTTTCTGGATTTTACACTTTTTTCAGATGGCCCTTTTGACCGGGGGGAAGTGAGACTTCATTGTAGTGCAGATTTCCTTTGCAAGCTTGCTTGGTTGGCCAAAAAGGGCGCATGCGTTTTTTCCTGAATATATTCAGGAAAAAACGCATACGCCCTTTTTGGCCAAGTGCATCATTGTGGACGTTCTGCCTCTTTTCCTATGCTTTAAATGCAATTCCAGTCTACCTCCTGAAATCGGTTTCCTGCAATTCTGCCCCGCTTTCAAGTCCTCTTGGCAGCCTTACTTCAGTATATTTTTGGACGATAGCTGTCATTTATAACTCTGCAGGTTTGTGAATTACAGTGCCCCTGAGCTCCTTTCTTCAACTCGCTTTCTTGTGCGCTGGCCGCAACACCGCAGGATTGCTTCAGGCCCTAATCTGGTTCCGGCACGGCACGCTGAGCCTTTGGTTAATTCCTCTTCCTGGTGGGAAATGAGAGTTAAATTTGCCCGTCCAGACACCTCCAGCTAGTCTCTCATTGGTTCTCCCTATTCCTGTTCATCTTCCGCAGAAATTGCAAACTGGGCCAAACAGGAGGTTAAAGGCACTGACTCTCCAAGTCGGGAGAGTGTTAGTAAAGCGTCTGGAATGTTGCACCCGAGTACCAGGGGACGAGAACGGAGACATATTTGAAGACGTCTCCCGATCACACGGTTGATCATACTCTGGGTTCCACATGCATGGTTTAGCTGAAGGAAGAATCCCTTAAACCTGGAGAGTTGAGACCCATGGAATGGGTACCATGCAATATGACTTCAAAGGGTCTTCATTTGCTCACCGAAACTCTCCAATCCTATCACTGCTGCGTTTATGCCCCTGTACACACGCTTGATTCCCTTTCAGAGACATAGCAATCCATAGGTTTTAAGATACTTACAAGTCAGGTACATTCTTAGGCGTTTAATATGGGGTGTTGAGTCCATTTCGTTGAGCAAGGAGTAGCTCTTGTCTATTCCATATTTGGCTTAAGGAACTTACTCTGTGCTCATTTCAATCTCTGGTTTTATGCAGCACCCCAACTCACCTTTCCCCTTAAGCAAGCATAAGTTGGTTTTCTAAATTTGAGACCCTGTTCTGTTTTGTAATCCAGTTCCTGTGTAGCCAAGTTTACATTCCGTGTATTAGTGATATCTTATGATGTTTCTTTTTCTGCGTGACTTATTTCAGGTAGAATCATCATACCTGAATCCACTCATTATGCTGCTACGGGCCTGATGACATAGATGTCATTGCTGAATGATATTGCATTGTACGTAAGTACCACAACTTCTTCATCCATTTTTCACTTTCTGCGATATTGAACTTGTACCGTAAACGAGGTTCTTGTAAACAGAGCCGTCCCAAACTTTGGGGTGGCTGTGGCTTTTTGCTTTTCATTTCCGTAAGCTATAGGACCATAAGTGGAAGTGCCCTAGGCTCTGTTGCTTTGTTTTTTAGATGTTTCAGGAAACACCATACACTTCTCCCGAGTGGCTGTTGGCAATTTACATCCCGCCCATCAGCATAACAAGGCTCCCAGTTCTCCATGGCCTGTCCTGCCTTTCTGGGTTTTACACTTTTTTCAGATGGCCCTTTTGACCGGGGGGAAGTGAGACTTCATTGTAGTGCAGATTTCCTTTGCAAGCTTGCTTGGTTGGCCAAAAAGGGCACATGCGTTTTTTCCTGAATATATTCAGGAAAAAACGCATACGCACTTTTTGGCCAAGTGCATCATTGTGGACGTTCTGCCTCTTTTCCTATGCTTTAAATGCAATTCCAGTCTACCTCCTGAAATCGGTTTCCTGCAATTCGGCCCCGCTTTCAAGTCCTCTTGGCAGCCTTACTTCAGTATATTTTTGGACGATAGCTGTCATTTATAACTCTGCAGGTTTGTGAATTACAGTGCCCCTGAGCTCCTTTCTTCAACTCGCTTTCTTGTGAGCTGGCCGCAACACCGCAGGATTGCTTCAGGCCCTAATCTGGTTCCGGCACGGCACGCT
Organism: Globicephala melas; assembly: GCF_963455315.2. Classification (NCBI taxonomy): domain Eukaryota; kingdom Metazoa; phylum Chordata; class Mammalia; order Artiodactyla; family Delphinidae; genus Globicephala; species Globicephala melas. Next base: position 31,046 of record NW_027207500.1, on the reverse strand, counting down.
GAGCCTTTGGTTAATTCCTCTTCCTGGTGGGAAATGAGAGTTAAATTTGCCCGTCCAGACACCTCCAGCTAGTCTCTCATTGGTTCTCCCTATTCCTGTTCATCTTCCGCAGAAATTGCAAACTGGGCCAAACAGGAGGTTAAAGGCACTGACTCTCCAAGTCGGGAGAGTGTTAGTAAAGCGTCTGGAATGTTGCACCCGAGTACCAGGGGACGAGAATGGAGACATATTTGAACACGTCTCCCGATCACACGGTTGATCATACTCTGGGTTCCACATGCATGTTTTAGCTGAAGGAAGAATCCCTTAAACCTGGAGAGTTGTGACTCGTGGAATGGGTACCATGCAATATGACTTCGAAGGGTCTTCATTTGCTCACCGAACCTCTCCAATCCTATCACTGCTGCGTTTATGCCCCTGTACACACGCTTGATTCCCTTTCGGAGACATAGCAATCCATAGGTTTTAAGATACTTACTAGTCAGGTACATTCTTAGGCGTTTAATATGGGGTGTTGAGTCCATTTCGTTGAGCAAGGTGTAGCTCTTGTCTATTCCATATTTGGCTTAAGGAATTTACTCTGTGCTCATTTCAATCTCTGGTTTTATGCAGTACCCCAACTCACCTTTCCCCTTAAGCAAGCATAAGTTGGTTTTCTAAATTTGAGACCCTGTTCTGTTTTGTAATCCAGTTCCTGTGTAGCCAAGTTTACATTCCGTGTATTAGTGATATCTTATGATGTTTCTTTTTCTGCGTGACTTATTTCAGGTAGAATCATCATACCTGAATCCACTCATTATGCTGCTACGGGCCTGATGACATAGATGTCATTGCTGAGTGATATTGCATTGTACGTAAGTACCACAACTTCTTCATCCATTTTTCACTTTCTGTGATATTGAACTTGTACCGTAAACGAGGTTCTTGTAAACAGAGCCGTCCCAAACTTTGGGGTGGCTGTGTCTTTTTGATTTTCATTTCCCTAAGCTATAGGACCATAAGTGGAAGTGCCCTAGGCTCTGTTGCTTTGTTTTTTAGATGTTTCAGGAAACACCATACACTTCTCCCGAGTGGCTGTTGGCAATTTACATCCCGCCCATCAGCATAACAAGGCTCCCAGTTCTCCATGGCCTGTCCTGCCTTTCTGGATTTTACACTTTTTTCAGATGGCCCTTTTGACCGGGGGGAAGTGAGACTTCATTGTAGTGCAGATTTCCTTTGCAAGCTTGCTTGGTTGGCCAAAAAGGGCGCATGCGTTTTTTCCTGAATATATTTAGGAAAAAACGCATACGCACTTTTTGGCCAAGTGCATCATTGTGGACGTTCTGCCTCTTTTCCTATGCTTTCAATGCAATTCCAGTCTACCTCCTGAAATCGGTTTCCTGCAATTCGGCCCCGCTTTCAAGTCCTCTTGGCAGCCTTACTTCAGTATATTTTTGGATGATAGCTGTCATTTATAACTCTGCAGGTTTGTGAATTACAGTGCCCCTGAGCTCCTTTCTTCAACTCGCTTTCTTGTGAGCTGGCCGCAACACTGCAGGATTGCTTCAGGCCCTAATCTGGTTCCGGCATGGCACGCTGAGCCTTTGGTTAATTCCTCTTCCTGGTGGGAAATGAGAGTTAAATTTGCCCGTCCAGACACCTCCAGCTAGTCTCTCATTGGTTCTCCCTATTCCTGTTCATCTTCCGCAGAAATTGCAAACTGGGCCAAACAGGAGGTTAAAGGCACTGACTCTCCAAGTCGGGAGAGTGTTAGTAAAGCATCTGGAATGTTGCACCCGAGTACCAGGGGACGAGAACGGAGACATATTTGAACACGTCTCCCGATCACACGGTTGATCATACTCTGGGTTCCACATGCATGTTTTAGCTGAAGGAAGAATCCCTTAAACCTGGAGAGTTGAGACCCGTGAAATGGGTACCATGTAATATGACTTCAAAGGGTGTTCATTTGCTCACCGAACCTCTCCAATCCTATCACTGCTGCGTTTATGCCCCTGTACACACGCTTGATTCTCTTTCGGAGACATCGCAATCCATAGGTTTTAAGATACTTTCTAGTCAGGTACATTCTTAGGCGTTTAATATGGGGTGTTGAGTCCATTTCGTTGAGCAAGGAGTAGCTCTTGTTTATTCCATATTTGGCTTAAGGAACATACTCTGTGCTCATATCAATCTCTGGTTTTATGCAGCACCCCAACTCACCTTTCCCCTTAAGCAAGCATAAGTTGGTTTTCTAAATTTGAGACCCTGTTCTGTTTTGTAATCCAGTTCCTGTGTAGCCAAGTTTACATTCCGTGTATTAGTGATATCTTATGATGTTTCTTTTTCTGCGTGACTTATTTCAGGTAGAATCATCATACCTGAATCCACTCATTATGCTGCTACGGGCCTGATGACATAGATGTCAGTGCTGAGTGATATTGCATTGTACGTAAGTACCACAACTTCTTCATCCATTTTTCACTTTCTGCGATATTGAACTTGTACCGTAAAGGAGGTTCTTGTAAACAGAGCCGTCCCAAACTTTGTGGTGGCTGTGTCTTTTTGATTTTCATTTCCCTAATCTATAGGACCATAAGTGGAAGTGCCCTAGGCTCTGTTGCTTTGTTTTTTAGATGTTTCAGGAAACACCATACACTTCTCCCGAGTGGCTGTTGGCAATTTGCATCCCGCCCATCAGCATAACAAGGCTCCCAGTTCTCCATGGCCTGTCCTGCCTTTCTGGATTTTACACTTTTTTCAGATGGCCCTTTTGACCGGGGGGAAGTGAGACTTCATTGTAGTGCAGATTTCCTTTGCAAGCTTGCTTGGTTGGCCAAAAAGGGCGCATGCGTTTTTTCCTGAATATATTCAGGAAAAAACGCATACGCCCTTTTTGGCCAAGTGCATCATTGTGGACGTTCTGCCTCTTTTCCTATGCTTTCAATGCAATTCCAGTCTACCTCCTGAAATCTGTTTCCTGCAATTCTGCCCCGCTTTCAAGTCCTCTTGGCAGCCTTACTTCAGTATATTTTTGGACGATAGCTGTCATTTATAACTCTGCAGGTTTGTGAATTACAGTGCCCCTGAGCTCCTTTCTTCAACTCGCTTTCTTGTGCGCTGGCCGCAACACCGCAGGATTGCTTCAGGCCCTAATCTGGTTCCGGAACGGCACGCTGAGCCTTTGGTTAATTCCTCTTCCTGGTGGGAAATGAGAGTTAAATTTGCCCGTCCAGACACCTCCAGCTAGTCTCTCATTGGTTCTCCCTATTCCTGTTCATCTTCCGCAGAAATTGCAAACTGGGCCAAACAGGAGGTTAAAGGCACTGACTCTCCAAGTCGGGAGAGTGTTAGTAAAGCGTCTGGAATGTTGCACCCGAGTACCAGGGGACGAGAACGGAGACATATTTGAAGACGTCTCCCGATCACACGGTTGATCATACTCTGGGTTCCACATGCATGGTTTAGCTGAAGGAAGAATCCCTTAAACCTGGAGAGTTGAGACCCATGGAATGGGTACCATGCAATATGACTTCAAAGGGTCTTCATTTGCTCACCGAACCTCTCCAATCCTATCACTGCTGCGTTTATGCCCCTGTACACACGCTTGATTCCCTTTCAGAGACATAGCAATCCATAGGTTTTAAGATACTTACAAGTCAGGTACATTCTTAGGCGTTTAATATGGGGTGTTGAGTCCATTTCGTTGAGCAAGGAGTAGCTCTTGTCTATTCCATATTTGGCTTAAGGAACTTACTCTGTGCTCATTTCAATCTCTGGTTTTATGCAGCACCCCAACTCACCTTTCCCCTTAAGCAAGCATAAGTTGGTTTTCTAAATTTGAGACCCTGTTCTGTTTTGTAATCCAGTTCCTGTGTAGCCAAGTTTACATTCCGTGTATTAGTGATATCTTATGATGTTTCTTTTTCTGCGTGACTTATTTCAGGTAGAATCATCGTACCTGAATCCACTCATTATGCTGCTACGGGCCTGATGACATAGATGTCATTGCTGAGTGATATTGCATTGTACGTAAGTACCACAACTACTTCATCCATTTTTCACTTTCTGCGATACTGAACTTGTACTGTAAACGAGGTTCTTGTAAACAGAGCCGTCCCAAACTTTGGGGTGGCTGTGTCTTTTTGATTTTCATTTCCCTAAGCTATAGGACCATAAGTGGAAGTGCCCTAGGCTCTGTTGCTTTGTTTTTTAGATGTTTCAGGAAACACCATACACTTCTCCCGAGTGGCTGTTGGCACTTTACATCCCGCCCATCAGCATAACAAGGCTCCCAGTTCTCCATGGCCTGACCTGCCTTTCTGGATTTTACACTTTTTTCAGATGGCCCTTTTGACCGGGGGGAAGTGAGACTTCATTGTAGTGCAGATTTCCTTTGCAAGCTTGCTTGGTTGGCCAAAAAGGGCGCATGCGTTTTTTCCTGAATATATTCAGGAAAAAACGCATACGCCCTTTTTGGCCAAGTGCATCATTGTGGACGTTCTGCCTCTTTTCCTATGCTTTCAATGCAATTCCAGTCTACCTCCTGAAATCGGTTTCCTGCAATTCGGCCCCGCTTTCAAGTCCTCTTGGCAGCCTTACTTCAGTATATTTTTGGACGATAGCTGTCATTTATAACTCTGCAGGTTTGTGAATTACAGTGCCCCTGAGCTCCTTTCTTCAACTCGCTTTCTTGTGAGCTGGCCGCAACACCGCAGGATTGCTTCAGGCCCTAATCTGGTTCCGGCATGGCACGCTGAGCCTTTGGTTAATTCCTCTTCCTGGTGGGAAATGAGAGTTAAATTTGCCCGTCCAGACACCTCCAGCTAGTCTCTCATTGGTTCTCCCTATTCCTGTTCATCTTCCGCAGAAATTGCAAACTGGGCCAAACAGGAGGTTAAAGGCACTGACTCTCCAAGTCGGGAGAGTGTTAGTAAAGCGTCTGGAATGTTGCACCCGAGTACCAGGGGACGAGAATGGAGACATATTTGAACACATCTCCCGATCACACGGTTGATCATACTCTGGGTTCCACATGCATGTTTTAGCTGAAGGAAGAATCCCTTAAACCTGGAGAGTTGTGACCCGTGGAATGGGTACCATGCAATATGACTTCAAAGGGTCTTCATTTGCTCACCGAACCTCTCCAATCCTATCACTGCTGCGTTTATGCCCCTGTACACACGCTTGATTCCCTTTCGGAGACATAGCAATCCATAGGTTTTAAGATACTTACTAGTCAGGTACATTCTTAGGCGTTTAATATGGGGTGTTGAGTCCATTTCGTTGAGCAAGGTGTAGCTCTTGTCTATTCCATATTTGGCTTAAGGAACTTACTCTGTGCTCATTTCAATCTCTGGTTTTATGCAGTACCCCAACTCACTTTTCCCCTTAAGCAAGAATAAGTTGGTTTTCTAAATTTGAGACCCTGTTCTGTTTTGTAATCCAGTTCCTGTGTAGCCAAGTTTACATTCCGTGTATTAGTGATATCTTATGATGTTTCTTTTTCTGTGTGACTTATTTCAGTTAGAATCATCGTACCTGAATCCACTCATTATGCTGCTACGTGCCTGATGACATAGATGTCATTGCTGAGTGATATTGCATTGTACGTAAGTACCACAGCTTCTTCATCCATTTTTCACTTTCTGCGATATTGAACTTGTACCGTAAACGAGGTTCTTGTAAACAGAGCCGTCCCAAACTTTCGAGTGGCTGTGTCTTTTTGATTTTCATTTCCCTAATCTATAGGACCATAAGTGGAAGTGCCCTAGGCTCTGTTGCTTTGTTTTTTAGATGTTTCAGGAAACACCATACACTTCTCCCGAGTGGCTGTTGGCAATTTACATCCCGCCCATCAGCATAACAAGGCTCCCAGTTCTCCATGGCCTGTCCTGCCTTTCTGGATTTTACACTTTTTTCAGATGGCCCTTTTGACCCGGGGGAAGTGAGACTTCATTGTAGTGCAGATTTCCTTTGCAAGCTTGCTTGGTTGGCCAAAAAGGGCGCATGCGTTTTTTCCTGAATATATTCAGGAAAAAACGCATACGCACTTTTTGGCCAAGTGCATCATTGTGGACGTTCTGCCTCTTTTCCTATGCTTTCAATGCAATTCCAGTCTACCTCCTGAAATCGGTTTCCTGCAATTCGGCCCCGCTTTCAAGTCCTCTTGGCAGCCTTACTTCAGTATATTTTTGGATGATAGCTGTCATTTATAACTCTGCAGGTTTGTGAATTACAGTGCCCCTGAGCTCCTTTCTTCAACTCGCTTTCTTGTGAGCTGGCCGCAACACTGCAGGATTGCTTCAGGCCCTAATCTGGTTCCGGCATGGCACGCTGAGCCTTTGGTTAATTCCTCTTCCTGGTGGGAAATGAGAGTTAAATTTGCCCGTCCAGACACCTCCAGCTAGTCTCTCATTGGTTCTCCCTATTCCTGTTCATCTTCCGCAGAAATTGCAAACTGGGCCAAACAGGAGGTTAAAGGCACTGACTCTCCAAGTCGGGAGAGTGTTAGTAAAGCATCTGGAATGTTGCACCCGAGTACCAGGGGACGAGAACGGAGACATATTTGAACACGTCTCCCGATCACACGGTTGATCATACTCTGGGTTCCACATGCATGTTTTAGCTGAAGGAAGAATCCCTTAAACCTGGAGAGTTGAGACCCGTGAAATGGGTACCATGTAATATGACTTCAAAGGGTGTTCATTTGCTCACCGAACCTCTCCAATCCTATCACTGCTGCGTTTATGCCCCTGTACACACGCTTGATTCTCTTTCGGAGACATCGCAATCCATAGGTTTTAAGATACTTTCTAGTCAGGTACATTCTTAGGCGTTTAATATGGGGTGTTGAGTCCATTTCGTTGAGCAAGGAGTAGCTCTTGTTTATTCCATATTTGGCTTAAGGAACATACTCTGTGCTCATATCAATCTCTGGTTTTATGCAGCACCCCAACTCACCTTTCCCCTTAAGCAAGCATAAGTTGGTTTTCTAAATTTGAGACCCTGTTCTGTTTTGTAATCCAGTTCCTGTGTAGCCAAGTTTACATTCCGTGTATTAGTGATATCTTATGATGTTTCTTTTTCTGCGTGACTTATTTCAGGTAGAATCATCATACCTGAATCCACTCATTATGCTGCTACGGGCCTGATGACATAGATGTCAGTGCTGAGTGATATTGCATTGTACGTAAGTACCACAACTTCTTCATCCATTTTTCACTTTCTGCGATATTGAACTTGTACCGTAAAGGAGGTTCTTGTAAACAGAGCCGTCCCAAACTTTGTGGTGGCTGTGTCTTTTTGATTTTCATTTCCCTAATCTATAGGACCATAAGTGGAAGTGCCCTAGGCTCTGTTGCTTTGTTTTTTAGATGTTTCAGGAAACACCATACACTTCTCCCGAGTGGCTGTTGGCAATTTGCATCCCGCCCATCAGCATAACAAGGCTCCCAGTTCTCCATGGCCTGTCCTGCCTTTCTGGATTTTACACTTTTTTCAGATGGCCCTTTTGACCGGGGGGAAGTGAGACTTCATTGTAGTGCAGATTTCCTTTGCAAGCTTGCTTGGTTGGCCAAAAAGGGCGCATGCGTTTTTTCCTGAATATATTCAGGAAAAAACGCATACGCCCTTTTTGGCCAAGTGCATCATTGTGGACGTTCTGCCTCTTTTCCTATGCTTTAAATGCAATTCCAGTCTACCTCCTGAAATCTGTTTCCTGCAATTCTGCCCCGCTTTCAAGTCCTCTTGGCAGCCTTACTTCAGTATATTTTTGGACGATAGCTGTCATTTATAACTCTGCAGGTTTGTGAATTACAGTGCCCCTGAGCTCCTTTCTTCAACTCGCTTTCTTGTGCGCTGGCCGCAACACCGCAGGATTGCTTCAGGCCCTAATCTGGTTCCGGAACGGCACGCTGAGCCTTTGGTTAATTCCTCTTCCTGGTGGGAAATGAGAGTTAAATTTGCCCGTCCAGACACCTCCAGCTAGTCTCTCATTGGTTCTCCCTATTCCTGTTCATCTTCCGCAGAAATTGCAAACTGGGCCAAACAGGAGGTTAAAGGCACTGACTCTCCAAGTCGGGAGAGTGTTAGTAAAGCGTCTGGAATGTTGCACCCGAGTACCAGGGGACGAGAACGGAGACATATTTGAACACGTCTCCCGATCACACGGTTGATCATACTCTGGGTTCCACATGCATGGTTTAGCTGAAGGAAGAATCCCTTAAACCTGGAGAGTTGAGACCCATGGAATGGGTACCATGCAATATGACTTCAAAGGGTCTTCATTTGCTCACCGAACCTCTCCAATCCTATCACTGCTGCGTTTATGCCCCTGTACACACGCTTGATTCCCTTTCAGAGACATAGCAATCCATAGGTTTTAAGATACTTACAAGTCAGGTACATTCTTAGGCGTTTAATATGGGGTGTTGAGTCCATTTCGTTGAGCAAGGAGTAGCTCTTGTCTATTCCATATTTGGCTTAAGGAACTTACTCTGTGCTCATTTCAATCTCTGGTTTTATGCAGCACCCCAACTCACCTTTCCCCTTAAGCAAGCATAAGTTGGTTTTCTAAATTTGAGACCCTGTTCTGTTTTGTAATCCAGTTCCTGTGTAGCCAAGTTTACATTCCGTGTATTAGTGATATCTTATGATGTTTCTTTTTCTGCGTGACTTATTTCAGGTAGAATCATCGTACCTGAATCCACTCATTATGCTGCTACGTGCCTGATGACATAGATGTCATTGCTGAGTGATATTGCATTGTACGTAAGTACCACAGCTTCTTCATCCATTTTTCACTTTCTGCGATATTGAACTTGTACCGTAAACGAGGTTCTTGTAAACAGAGCCGTCCCAAACTTTCGAGTGGCTGTGTCTTTTTGATTTTCATTTCCCTAATCTATAGGACCATAAGTGGAAGTGCCCTAGGCTCTGTTGCTTTGTTTTTTAGATGTTTCAGGAAACACCATACACTTCTCCCGAGTGGCTGTTGGCAATTTACATCCCGCCCATCAGCATAACAAGGCTCCCAGTTCTCCATGGCCTGTCCTGCCTTTCTGGATTTTACACTTTTTTCAGATGGCCCTTTTGACCGGGGGGAAGTGAGACTTCATTGTAGTGCAGATTTCCTTTGCAAGCTTGCTTGGTTGGCCAAAAAGGGCGCATGCGTTTTTTCCTGAATATATTCAGGAAAAAACGCATACGCACTTTTTGGCCAAGTGCATCATTGTGGACGTTCTGCCTCTTTTCCTATGCTTTCAATGCAATTCCAGTCTACCTCCTGAAATCGGTTTCCTGCAATTCGGCCCCGCTTTCAAGTCCTCTTGGCAGCCTTACTTCAGTATATTTTTGGATGATAGCTGTCATTTATAACTCTGCAGGTTTGTGAATTACAGTGCCCCTGAGCTCCTTTCTTCAACTCGCTTTCTTGTGAGCTGGCCGCAACACCGCAGGATTGCTTCAGGCCCTAATCTGGTTCCGGCATGGCACGCTGAGCCTTTGGTTAATTCCTCTTCCTGGTGGGAAATGAGAGTTAAATTTGCCCGTCCAGACACCTCCAGCTAGTCTCTCATTGGTTCTCCCTATTCCTGTTCATCTTCCGCAGAAATTGCAAACTGGGCCAAACAGGAGGTTAAAGGCACTGACTCTCCAAGTCGGGAGAGTGTTAGTAAAGCGTCTGGAATGTTGCACCCGAGTACCAGGGGACGAGAACGGAGACATATTTGAAGACGTCTCCCGATCACACGGTTGATCATACTCTGGGTTCCACATGCATGGTTTAGCTGAAGGAAGAATCCCTTAAACCTGGAGAGTTGAGACCCATGGAATGGGTACCATGCAATATGACTTCAAAGGGTCTTCATTTGCTCACCGAACCTCTCCAATCCTATCACTGCTGCGTTTATGCCCCTGTACACACGCTTGATTCCCTTTCAGAGACATAGCAATCCATAGGTTTTAAGATACTTACAAGTCAGGTACATTCTTAGGCGTTTAATATGGGGTGTTGAGTCCATTTCGTTGAGCAAGGAGTAGCTCTTGTCTATTCCATATTTGGCTTAAGGAACTTACTCTGTGCTCATTTCAATCTCTGGTTTTATGCAGCACCCCAACTCACCTTTCCCCTTAAGCAAGCATAAGTTGGTTTTCTAAATTTGAGACCCTGTTCTGTTTTGTAATCCAGTTCCTGTGTAGCCAAGTTTACATTCCGTGTATTAGTGATATCTTATGATGTTTCTTTTTCTGCGTGACTTATTTCAGGTAGAATCATCATACCTGAATCCACTCATTATGCTGCTACGGGCCTGATGACATAGATGTCATTGCTGAATGATATTGCATTGTACGTAAGTACCACAACTTCTTCATCCATTTTTCACTTTCTGCGATATTGAACTTGTACCGTAAACGAGGTTCTTGTAAACAGAGCCGTCCCAAACTTTGGGGTGGCTGTGTCTTTTTGCTTTTCATTTCCCTAAGCTATAGGACCATAAGTGGAAGTGCCCTAGGCTCTGTTGCTTTGTTTTTTAGATGTTTCAGGAAACACCATACACTTCTCCCGAGTGGCTGTTGGCAATTTGCATCCCGCCCATCAGCATAACAAGGCTCCCAGTTCTCCATGGCCTGTCCTGCCTTTCTGGATTTTACACTTTTTTCAGATGGCCCTTTTGACCGGGGGGAAGTGAGACTTCATTGTAGTGCAGATTTCCTTTGCAAGCTTGCTTGGTTGGCCAAAAAGGGCGCATGCGTTTTTTCCTGAATATATTCAGGAAAAAACGCATACGCACTTTTTGGCCAAGTGCATCATTGTGGACGTTCTGCCTCTTTTCCTATGCTTTAAATGCAATTCCAGTGTACCTCCTGAAATCGGTTTCCTGCAATTCTGCCCCGCTTTCAAGTCCTCTTGGCAGCCTTACTTCAGTATATTTTTGGACGATAGCTGTCATTTATAACTCTGCAGGTTTGTGAATTACAGTGCCCCTGAGCTCCTTTCTTCAACTCGCTTTCTTGTGCGCTGGCCGCAACACCGCAGGATTGCTTCAGGCCCTAATCTGGTTCCGGCACGGCACGCTGAGCCTTTGGTTAATTCCTCTTCCTGGTGGGAAATGAGAGTTAAATTTGCCCGTCCAGACACCTCCAGCTAGTCTCTCATTGGTTCTCCCTATTCCTGTTCATCTTCCGCAGAAATTGCAAACTGGGCCAAACAGGAGGTTAAAGGCACTGACTCTCCAAGTCGGGAGAGTGTTAGTAAAGCGTCTGGAATGTTGCACCCGAGTACCAGGGGACGAGAACGGAGACATATTTGAAGACGTCTCCCGATCACACGGTTGATCATACTCTGGGTTCCACATGCATGGTTTAGCTGAAGGAAGAATCCCTTAAACCTGGAGAGTTGAGACCCGTGGAATGGGTACCATGCAATATGACTTCAAAGGGTCTTCATTTGCTCACCGAACCTCTCCAATCCTATCACTGCTGCGTTTATGCCCCTGTACACACGCTTGATTCCCTTTCAGAGACATAGCAATCCATAGGTTTTAAGATACTTACAAGTCAGGTACATTCTTAGTCGTTTAATATGGGGTGTTGAGTCCATTTCGTTGAGCAAGGAGTAGCTCTTGTCTATTCCATATTTGGCTTAAGGAACTTACTCTGTGCTCATTTCAATCTCTGGTTTTATGCAGCACCCCAACTCACCTTTCCCCTTAAGCAAGCATAAGTTGGTTTTCTAAATTTGAGACCCTGTTCTGTTTTGTAATCCAGTTCCTGTGTAGCCAAGTTTACATTCCGTGTATTAGTGATATCTTATGATGTTTCTTTTTCTGCGTGACTTATTTCAGGTAGAATCATCATACCTGAATCCACTCATTATGCTGCTACGGGCCTGATGACATAGATGTCATTGCTGAATGATATTGCATTGTACGTAAGTACCACAACTTCTTCATCCATTTTTCACTTTCTGCGATATTGAACTTGTACCGTAAACGAGGTTCTTGTAAACAGAGCCGTCCCAAACTTTGGGGTGGCTGTGTCTTTTTGATTTTCATTTCCCTAAGCTATAGGACCATAAGTGGAAGTGCCCTAGGCTCTGTTGCTTTGTTTTTTAGATGTTTCAGGAAACACCATACACTTCTCCCGAGTGGCTGTTGGCAATTTACATCCCGCCCATCAGCATAACAAGGCTCCCAGTTCTCCATGGCCTGTCCTGCCTTTCTGGATTTTACACTTTTTTCAGATGGCCCTTTTGACCGGGGGGAAGTGAGACTTCATTGTAGTGCAGATTTCCTTTGCAAGCTTGCTTGGTTGGCCAAAAAGGGCGCATGCGTTTTTTCCTGAATATATTCAGGAAAAAACGCATACGCACTTTTTGGCCAAGTGCATCATTGTGGACGTTCTGCCTCTTTTCCTATGCTTTCAATGCAATTCCAGTCTACCTCCTGAAATCGGTTTCCTGCAATTCGGCCCCGCTTTCAAGTCCTCTTGGCAGCCTTACTTCAGTATATTTTTGGACGATAGCTGTCATTTATAACTCTGCAGGTTTGTGAATTACAGTGCCCCTGAGCTCCTTTCTTCAACTCGCTTTCTTGTGCGCTGGCCGCAACACCGCAGGATTGCTTCAGGCCCTAATCTGGTTCCGGCACGGCACGCTGAGCCTTTGGTTAATTCCTCTTCCTGGTGGGAAATGAGAGTTAAATTTGCCCGTCCAGACACCTCCAGCTAGTCTCTCATTGGTTCTCCCTATTCCTGTTCATCTTCTGCAGAAATTGCAAACTGGGCCAAACAGGAGTTTAAAGGAACTGACTCTCCAAGTCGGGAGAGTGTTAGTAAAGCATCTGGAATGTTGCACCCGAGTACCAGGGGACGAGAACGGAGACATATTTGAAGACGTCTCCCGATCACACGGTTGATCATACTCTGGGTTCCACATGCATGGTTTAGCTGAAGGAAGAATCCCTTAAACCTGGAGAGTTGAGACCCGTGGAATGGGTACCATGCAATATGACTTCAAAGGGTGTTCATTTGCTCACCGAACCTCTCCAATCCTATCACTGCTGCGTTTATGCCCCTGTACACACGCTTGATTCCCTTTCAGAGACATAGCAATCCATAGGTTTTAAGATACTTACAAGTCAGGTACATTCTTAGGCGTTTAATATGGGGTGTTGAGTCCATTTCGTTGAGCAAGGAGTAGCTCTTGTCTATTCCATATTTGGCTTAAGGAACTTACTCTGTGCTCATTTCAATCTCTGGTTTTATGCAGCACCCCAACTCACCTTTCCCCTTAAGCAAGCATAAGTTGGTTTTCTAAATTTGAGACCCTGTTCTGTTTTGTAATCCAGTTCCTGTGTAGCCAAGTTTACATTCCGTGTATTAGTGATATCTTATGATGTTTCTTTTTCTGCGTGACTTATTTCAGGTAGAATCATCATACCTGAATCCACTCATTATGCTGCTACGGGCCTGATGACATAGATGTCATTGCTGAATGATATTGCATTGTACGTAAGTACCACAACTTCTTCATCCATTTTTCACTTTCTGCGATATTGAACTTGTACCGTAAACGAGGTTCTTGTAAACAGAGCCGTCCCAAACTTTGGGGTGGCTGTGGCTTTTTGCTTTTCATTTCCGTAAGCTATAGGACCATAAGTGGAAGTGCCCTAGGCTCTGTTGCTTTGTTTTTTAGATGTTTCAGGAAACACCATACACTTCTCCCGAGTGGCTGTTGGCAATTTACATCCCGCCCATCAGCATAACAAGGCTCCCAGTTCTCCATGGCCTGTCCTGCCTTTCTGGGTTTTACACTTTTTTCAGATGGCCCTTTTGACCGGGGGGAAGTGAGACTTCATTGTAGTGCAGATTTCCTTTGCAAGCTTGCTTGGTTGGCCAAAAAGGGCACATGCGTTTTTTCCTGAATATATTCAGGAAAAAACGCATACGCACTTTTTGGCCAAGTGCATCATTGTGGACGTTCTGCCTCTTTTCCTATGCTTTAAATGCAATTCCAGTCTACCTCCTGAAATCGGTTTCCTGCAATTCGGCCCCGCTTTCAAGTCCTCTTGGCAGCCTTACTTCAGTATATTTTTGGACGATAGCTGTCATTTATAACTCTGCAGGTTTGTGAATTACAGTGCCCCTGAGCTCCTTTCTTCAACTCGCTTTCTTGTGAGCTGGCCGCAACACCGCAGGATTGCTTCAGGCCCTAATCTGGTTCCGGCACGGCACGCTGAGCCTTTGGTTAATTCCTCTTCCTGGTGGGAAATGAGAGTTAAATTTGCCCGTCCAGACACCTCCAGCTAGTCTCTCATTGGTTCTCCCTATTCCTGTTCATCTTCCGCAGAAATTGCAAACTGGGCCAAACAGGAGGTTAAAGGCACTGACTCTCCAAGTCGGGAGAGTGTTAGTAAAGCGTCTGGAATGTTGCACCCGAGTACCAGGGGACGAGAATGGAGACATATTTGAACACGTCTCCCGATCACACGGTTGATCATACTCTGGGTTCCACATGCATGTTTTAGCTGAAGGAAGAATCCCTTAAACCTGGAGAGTTGTGACTCGTGGAATGGGTACCATGCAATATGACTTCGAAGGGTCTTCATTTGCTCACCGAACCTCTCCAATCCTATCACTGCTGCGTTTATGCCCCTGTACACACGCTTGATTCCCTTTCGGAGACATAGCAATCCATAGGTTTTAAGATACTTACTAGTCAGGTACATTCTTAGGCGTTTAATATGGGGTGTTGAGTCCATTTCGTTGAGCAAGGTGTAGCTCTTGTCTATTCCATATTTGGCTTAAGGAATTTACTCTGTGCTCATTTCAATCTCTGGTTTTATGCAGTACCCCAACTCACCTTTCCCCTTAAGCAAGCATAAGTTGGTTTTCTAAATTTGAGACCCTGTTCTGTTTTGTAATCCAGTTCCTGTGTAGCCAAGTTTACATTCCGTGTATTAGTGATATCTTATGATGTTTCTTTTTCTGCGTGACTTATTTCAGGTAGAATCATCATACCTGAATCCACTCATTATGCTGCTACGGGCCTGATGACATAGATGTCATTGCTGAGTGATATTGCATTGTACGTAAGTACCACAACTACTTCATCCATTTTTCACTTTCTGCGATACTGAACTTGTACTGTAAACGAGGTTCTTGTAAACAGAGCCGTCCCAAACTTTGGGGTGGCTGTGTCTTTTTGATTTTCATTTCCCTAAGCTATAGGACCATAAGTGGAAGTGCCCTAGGCTCTGTTGCTTTGTTTTTTAGATGTTTCAGGAAACACCATACACTTCTCCCGAGTGGCTGTTGGCACTTTACATCCCGCCCATCAGCATAACAAGGCTCCCAGTTCTCCATGGCCTGACCTGCCTTTCTGGATTTTACACTTTTTTCAGATGGCCCTTTTGACCGGGGGGAAGTGAGACTTCATTGTAGTGCAGATTTCCTTTGCAAGCTTGCTTGGTTGGCCAAAAAGGGCGCATGCGTTTTTTCCTGAATATATTCAGGAAAAAACGCATACGCCCTTTTTGGCCAAGTGCATCATTGTGGACGTTCTGCCTCTTTTCCTATGCTTTCAATGCAATTCCAGTCTACCTCCTGAAATCGGTTTCCTGCAATTCGGCCCCGCTTTCAAGTCCTCTTGGCAGCCTTACTTCAGTATATTTTTGGACGATAGCTGTCATTTATAACTCTGCAGGTTTGTGAATTACAGTGCCCCTGAGCTCCTTTCTTCAACTCGCTTTCTTGTGAGCTGGCCGCAACACCGCAGGATTGCTTCAGGCCCTAATCTGGTTCCGGCATGGCACGCTGAGCCTTTGGTTAATTCCTCTTCCTGGTGGGAAATGAGAGTTAAATTTGCCCGTCCAGACACCTCCAGCTAGTCTCTCATTGGTTCTCCCTATTCCTGTTCATCTTCCGCAGAAATTGCAAACTGGGCCAAACAGGAGGTTAAAGGCACTGACTCTCCAAGTCGGGAGAGTGTTAGTAAAGCGTCTGGAATGTTGCACCCGAGTACCAGGGGACGAGAATGGAGACATATTTGAACACATCTCCCGATCACACGGTTGATCATACTCTGGGTTCCACATGCATGTTTTAGCTGAAGGAAGAATCCCTTAAACCTGGAGAGTTGTGACCCGTGGAATGGGTACCATGCAATATGACTTCAAAGGGTCTTCATTTGCTCACCGAACCTCTCCAATCCTATCACTGCTGCGTTTATGCCCCTGTACACACGCTTGATTCCCTTTCGGAGACATAGCAATCCATAGGTTTTAAGATACTTACTAGTCAGGTACATTCTTAGGCGTTTAATATGGGGTGTTGAGTCCATTTCGTTGAGCAAGGTGTAGCTCTTGTCTATTCCATATTTGGCTTAAGGAATTTACTCTGTGCTCATTTCAATCTCTGGTTTTATGCAGTACCCCAACTCACTTTTCCCCTTAAGCAAGAATAAGTTGGTTTTCTAAATTTGAGACCCTGTTCTGTTTTGTAATCCAGTTCCTGTGTAGCCAAGTTTACATTCCGTGTATTAGTGATATCTTATGATGTTTCTTTTTCTGTGTGACTTATTTCAGTTAGAATCATCGTACCTGAATCCACTCATTATGCTGCTACGTGCCTGATGACATAGATGTCATTGCTGAGTGATATTGCATTGTACGTAAGTACCACAGCTTCTTCATCCATTTTTCACTTTCTGCGATATTGAACTTGTACCGTAAACGAGGTTCTTGTAAACAGAGCCGTCCCAAACTTTCGAGTGGCTGTGTCTTTTTGATTTTCATTTCCCTAATCTATAGGACCATAAGTGGAAGTGCCCTAGGCTCTGTTGCTTTGTTTTTTAGATGTTTCAGGAAACACCATACACTTCTCCCGAGTGGCTGTTGGCAATTTACATCCCGCCCATCAGCATAACAAGGCTCCCAGTTCTCCATGGCCTGTCCTGCCTTTCTGGATTTTACACTTTTTTCAGATGGCCCTTTTGACCGGGGGGAAGTGAGACTTCATTGTAGTGCAGATTTCCTTTGCAAGCTTGCTTGGTTGGCCAAAAAGGGCGCATGCGTTTTTTCCTGAATATATTCAGGAAAAAACGCATACGCACTTTTTGGCCAAGTGCATCATTGTGGACGTTCTGCCTCTTTTCCTATGCTTTCAATGCAATTCCAGTCTACCTCCTGAAATCGGTTTCCTGCAATTCGGCCCCGCTTTCAAGTCCTCTTGGCAGCCTTACTTCAGTATATTTTTGGATGATAGCTGTCATTTATAACTCTGCAGGTTTGTGAATTACAGTGCCCCTGAGCTCCTTTCTTCAACTCGCTTTCTTGTGAGCTGGCCGCAACACCGCAGGATTGCTTCAGGCCCTAATCTGGTTCCGGCATGGCACGCTGAGCCTTTGGTTAATTCCTCTTCCTGGTGGGAAATGAGAGTTAAATTTGCCCGTCCAGACACCTCCAGCTAGTCTCTCATTGGTTCTCCCTATTCCTGTTCATCTTCCGCAGAAATTGCAAACTGGGCCAAACAGGAGGTTAAAGGCACTGACTCTCCAAGTCGGGAGAGTGTTAGTAAAGCATCTGGAATGTTGCACCCGAGTACCAGGGGACGAGAACGGAGACATATTTGAACACGTCTCCCGATCACACGGTTGATCATACTCTGGGTTCCACATGCATGTTTTAGCTGAAGGAAGAATCCCTTAAACCTGGAGAGTTGAGACCCGTGAAATGGGTACCATGTAATATGACTTCAAAGGGTGTTCATTTGCTCACCGAACCTCTCCAATCCTATCACTGCTGCGTTTATGCCCCTGTACACACGCTTGATTCTCTTTCGGAGACATCGCAATCCATAGGTTTTAAGATACTTTCTAGTCAGGTACATTCTTAGGCGTTTAATATGGGGTGTTGAGTCCATTTCGTTGAGCAAGGAGTAGCTCTTGTTTATTCCATATTTGGCTTAAGGAACATACTCTGTGCTCATATCAATCTCTGGTTTTATGCAGCACCCCAACTCACCTTTCCCCTTAAGCAAGCATAAGTTGGTTTTCTAAATTTGAGACCCTGTTCTGTTTTGTAATCCAGTTCCTGTGTAGCCAAGTTTACATTCCGTGTATTAGTGATATCTTATGATGTTTCTTTTTCTGCGTGACTTATTTCAGGTAGAATCATCATACCTGAATCCACTCATTATGCTGCTACGGGCCTGATGACATAGATGTCAGTGCTGAGTGATATTGCATTGTACGTAAGTACCACAACTTCTTCATCCATTTTTCACTTTCTGCGATATTGAACTTGTACCGTAAAGGAGGTTCTTGTAAACAGAGCCGTCCCAAACTTTGTGGTGGCTGTGTCTTTTTGATTTTCATTTCCCTAATCTATAGGACCATAAGTGGAAGTGCCCTAGGCTCTGTTGCTTTGTTTTTTAGATGTTTCAGGAAACACCATACACTTCTCCCGAGTGGCTGTTGGCAATTTGCATCCCGCCCATCAGCATAACAAGGCTCCCAGTTCTCCATGGCCTGTCCTGCCTTTCTGGATTTTACACTTTTTTCAGATGGCCCTTTTGACCGGGGGGAAGTGAGACTTCATTGTAGTGCAGATTTCCTTTGCAAGCTTGCTTGGTTGGCCAAAAAGGGCGCATGCGTTTTTTCCTGAATATATTCAGGAAAAAACGCATACGCCCTTTTTGGCCAAGTGCATCATTGTGGACGTTCTGCCTCTTTTCCTATGCTTTCAATGCAATTCCAGTCTACCTCCTGAAATCTGTTTCCTGCAATTCTGCCCCGCTTTCAAGTCCTCTTGGCAGCCTTACTTCAGTATATTTTTGGACGATAGCTGTCATTTATAACTCTGCAGGTTTGTGAATTACAGTGCCCCTGAGCTCCTTTCTTCAACTCGCTTTCTTGTGCGCTGGCCGCAACACCGCAGGATTGCTTCAGGCCCTAATCTGGTTCCGGAACGGCACGCTGAGCCTTTGGTTAATTCCTCTTCCTGGTGGGAAATGAGAGTTAAATTTGCCCGTCCAGACACCTCCAGCTAGTCTCTCATTGGTTCTCCCTATTCCTGTTCATCTTCCGCAGAAATTGCAAACTGGGCCAAACAGGAGGTTAAAGGCACTGACTCTCCAAGTCGGGAGAGTGTTAGTAAAGCGTCTGGAATGTTGCACCCGAGTACCAGGGGACGAGAACGGAGACATATTTGAAGACGTCTCCCGATCACACGGTTGATCATACTCTGGGTTCCACATGCATGGTTTAGCTGAAGGAAGAATCCCTTAAACCTGGAGAGTTGAGACCCATGGAATGGGTACCATGCAATATGACTTCAAAGGGTCTTCATTTGCTCACCGAACCTCTCCAATCCTATCACTGCTGCGTTTATGCCCCTGTACACACGCTTGATTCCCTTTCAGAGACATAGCAATCCATAGGTTTTAAGATACTTACAAGTCAGGTACATTCTTAGGCGTTTAATATGGGGTGTTGAGTCCATTTCGTTGAGCAAGGAGTAGCTCTTGTCTATTCCATATTTGGCTTAAGGAACTTACTCTGTGCTCATTTCAATCTCTGGTTTTATGCAGCACCCCAACTCACCTTTCCCCTTAAGCAAGCATAAGTTGGTTTTCTAAATTTGAGACCCTGTTCTGTTTTGTAATCCAGTTCCTGTGTAGCCAAGTTTACATTCCGTGTATTAGTGATATCTTATGATGTTTCTTTTTCTGCGTGACTTATTTCAGGTAGAATCATCGTACCTGAATCCACTCATTATGCTGCTACGTGCCTGATGACATAGATGTCATTGCTGAGTGATATTGCATTGTACGTAAGTACCACAGCTTCTTCATCCATTTTTCACTTTCTGCGATATTGAACTTGTACCGTAAACGAGGTTCTTGTAAACAGAGCCGTCCCAAACTTTCGAGTGGCTGTGTCTTTTTGATTTTCATTTCCCTAATCTATAGGACCATAAGTGGAAGTGCCCTAGGCTCTGTTGCTTTGTTTTTTAGATGTTTCAGGAAACACCATACACTTCTCCCGAGTGGCTGTTGGCAATTTACATCCCGCCCATCAGCATAACAAGGCTCCCAGTTCTCCATGGCCTGTCCTGCCTTTCTTGATTTTACACTTTTTTCAGATGGCCCTTTTGACCGGGGGGAAGTGAGACTTCATTGTAGTGCAGATTTCCTTTGCAAGCTTGCTTGGTTGGCCAAAAAGGGCGCATGCGTTTTTTCCTGAATATATTCAGGAAAAAACGCATACGCACTTTTTGGCCAAGTGCATCATTGTGGACGTTCTGCCTCTTTTCCTATGCTTTCAATGCAATTCCAGTCTACCTCCTGAAATCGGTTTCCTGCAATTCGGCCCCGCTTTCAAGTCCTCTTGGCAGCCTTACTTCAGTATATTTTTGGATGATAGCTGTCATTTATAACTCTGCAGGTTTGTGAATTACAGTGCCCCTGAGCTCCTTTCTTCAACTCGCTTTCTTGTGAGCTGGCCGCAACACCGCAGGATTGCTTCAGGCCCTAATCTGGTTCCGGCATGGCACGCTGAGCCTTTGGTTAATTCCTCTTCCTGGTGGGAAATGAGAGTTAAATTTGCCCGTCCAGACACCTCCAGCTAGTCTCTCATTGGTTCTCCCTATTCCTGTTCATCTTCCGCAGAAATTGCAAACTGGGCCAAACAGGAGGTTAAAGGCACTGACTCTCCAAGTCGGGAGAGTGTTAGTAAAGCATCTGGAATGTTGCACCCGAGTACCAGGGGACGAGAACGGAGACATATTTGAACACGTCTCCCGATCACACGGTTGATCATACTCTGGGTTCCACATGCATGTTTTAGCTGAAGGAAGAATCCCTTAAACCTGGAGAGTTGAGACCCGTGAAATGGGTACCATGTAATATGACTTCAAAGGGTGTTCATTTGCTCACCGAACCTCTCCAATCCTATCACTGCTGCGTTTATGCCCCTGTACACACGCTTGATTCTCTTTCGGAGACATCGCAATCCATAGGTTTTAAGATACTTTCTAGTCAGGTACATTCTTAGGCGTTTAATATGGGGTGTTGAGTCCATTTCGTTGAGCAAGGAGTAGCTCTTGTTTATTCCATATTTGGCTTAAGGAACATACTCTGTGCTCATATCAATCTCTGGTTTTATGCAGCACCCCAACTCACCTTTCCCCTTAAGCAAGCATAAGTTGGTTTTCTAAATTTGAGACCCTGTTCTGTTTTGTAATCCAGTTCCTGTGTAGCCAAGTTTACATTCCGTGTATTAGTGATATCTTATGATGTTTCTTTTTCTGCGTGACTTATTTCAGGTAGAATCATCATACCTGAATCCACTCATTATGCTGCTACGGGCCTGATGACATAGATGTCAGTGCTGAGTGATATTGCATTGTACGTAAGTACCACAACTTCTTCATCCATTTTTCACTTTCTGCGATATTGAACTTGTACCGTAAAGGAGGTTCTTGTAAACAGAGCCGTCCCAAACTTTGTGGTGGCTGTGTCTTTTTGATTTTCATTTCCCTAATCTATAGGACCATAAGTGGAAGTGCCCTAGGCTCTGTTGCTTTGTTTTTTAGATGTTTCAGGAAACACCATACACTTCTCCCGAGTGGCTGTTGGCAATTTGCATCCCGCCCATCAGCATAACAAGGCTCCCAGTTCTCCATGGCCTGTCCTGCCTTTCTGGATTTTACACTTTTTTCAGATGGCCCTTTTGACCGGGGGGAAGTGAGACTTCATTGTAGTGCAGATTTCCTTTGCAAGCTTGCTTGGTTGGCCAAAAAGGGCGCATGCGTTTTTTCCTGAATATATTCAGGAAAAAACGCATACGCCCTTTTTGGCCAAGTGCATCATTGTGGACGTTCTGCCTCTTTTCCTATACTTTAAATGCAATTCCAGTCTACCTCCTGAAATCTGTTTCCTGCAATTCTGCCCCGCTTTCAAGTCCTCTTGGCAGCCTTACTTCAGTATATTTTTGGACGATAGCTGTCATTTATAACTCTGCAGGTTTGTGAATTACAGTGCCCCTGAGCTCCTTTCTTCAACTCGCTTTCTTGTGCGCTGGCCGCAACACCGCAGGATTGCTTCAGGCCCTAATCTGGTTCCGGAACGGCACGCTGAGCCTTTGGTTAATTCCTCTTCCTGGTGGGAAATGAGAGTTAAATTTGCCCGTCCAGACACCTCCAGCTAGTCTCTCATTGGTTCTCCCTATTCCTGTTCATCTTCCGCAGAAATTGCAAACTGGGCCAAACAGGAGGTTAAAGGCACTGACTCTCCAAGTCGGGAGAGTGTTAGTAAAGCGTCTGGAATGTTGCACCCGAGTACCAGGGGACGAGAACGGAGACATATTTGAAGACGTCTCCCGATCACACGGTTGATCATACTCTGGGTTCCACATGCATGGTTTAGCTGAAGGAAGAATCCCTTAAACCTGGAGAGTTGAGACCCATGGAATGGGTACCATGCAATATGACTTCAAAGGGTCTTCATTTGCTCACCGAACCTCTCCAATCCTATCACTGCTGCGTTTATGCCCCTGTACACACGCTTGATTCCCTTTCAGAGACATAGCAATCCATAGGTTTTAAGATACTTACAAGTCAGGTACATTCTTAGGCGTTTAATATGGGGTGTTGAGTCCATTTCGTTGAGCAAGGAGTAGCTCTTGTCTATTCCATATTTGGCTTAAGGAACTTACTCTGTGCTCATTTCAATCTCTGGTTTTATGCAGCACCCCAACTCACCTTTCCCCTTAAGCAAGCATAAGTTGGTTTTCTAAATTTGAGACCCTGTTCTGTTTTGTAATCCAGTTCCTGTGTAGCCAAGTTTACATTCCGTGTATTAGTGATATCTTATGATGTTTCTTTTTCTGCGTGACTTATTTCAGGTAGAATCATCATACCTGAATCCACTCATTATGCTGCTACGGGCCTGATGACATAGATGTCATTGCTGAATGATATTGCATTGTACGTAAGTACCACAAATTCTTCATCCATTTTTCACTTTCTGCGATATTGAACTTGTACCGTAAACGAGGTTCTTGTAAACAGAGCCGTCCCAAACTTTGGGGTGGCTGTGTCTTTTTGCTTTTCATTTCCCTAAGCTATAGGACCATAAGTGGAAGTGCCCTAGGCTCTGTTGCTTTGTTTTTTAGATGTTTCAGGAAACACCATACACTTCTCCCGAGTGGCTGTTGGCAATTTGCATCCCGCCCATCAGCATAACAAGGCTCCCAGTTCTCCATGGCCTGTCCTGCCTTTCTGGATTTTACACTTTTTTCAGATGGCCCTTTTGACCGGGGGGAAGTGAGACTTCATTGTAGTGCAGATTTCCTTTGCAAGCTTGCTTGGTTGGCCAAAAAGGGCGCATGCGTTTTTTCCTGAATATATTCAGGAAAAAACGCATACGCACTTTTTGGCCAAGTGCATCATTGTGGACGTTCTGCCTCTTTTCCTATGCTTTAAATGCAATTCCAGTGTACCTCCTGAAATCGGTTTCCTGCAATTCTGCCCCGCTTTCAAGTCCTCTTGGCAGCCTTACTTCAGTATATTTTTGGACGATAGCTGTCATTTATAACTCTGCAGGTTTGTGAATTACAGTGCCCCTGAGCTCCTTTCTTCAACTCGCTTTCTTGTGCGCTGGCCGCAACACCGCAGGATTGCTTCAGGCCCTAATCTGGTTCCGGCACGGCACGCTGAGCCTTTGGTTAATTCCTCTTCCTGGTGGGAAATGAGAGTTAAATTTGCCCGTCCAGACACCTCCAGCTAGTCTCTCATTGGTTCTCCCTATTCCTGTTCATCTTCCGCAGAAATTGCAAACTGGGCCAAACAGGAGGTTAAAGGCACTGACTCTCCAAGTCGGGAGAGTGTTAGTAAAGCGTCTGGAATGTTGCACCCGAGTACCAGGGGACGAGAACGGAGACATATTTGAAGACGTCTCCCGATCACACGGTTGATCATACTCTGGGTTCCACATGCATGGTTTAGCTGAAGGAAGAATCCCTTAAACCTGGAGAGTTGAGACCCGTGGAATGGGTACCATGCAATATGACTTCAAAGGGTCTTCATTTGCTCACCGAACCTCTCCAATCCTATCACTGCTGCGTTTATGCCCCTGTACACACGCTTGATTCCCTTTCAGAGACATAGCAATCCATAGGTTTTAAGATACTTACAAGTCAGGTACATTCTTAGTCGTTTAATATGGGGTGTTGAGTCCATTTCGTTGAGCAAGGAGTAGCTCTTGTCTATTCCATATTTGGCTTAAGGAACTTACTCTGTGCTCATTTCAATCTCTGGTTTTATGCAGCACCCCAACTCACCTTTCCCCTTAAGCAAGCATAAGTTGGTTTTCTAAATTTGAGACCCTGTTCTGTTTTGTAATCCAGTTCCTGTGTAGCCAAGTTTACATTCCGTGTATTAGTGATATCTTATGATGTTTCTTTTTCTGCGTGACTTATTTCAGGTAGAATCATCATACCTGAATCCACTCATTATGCTGCTACGGGCCTGATGACATAGATGTCATTGCTGAATGATATTGCATTGTACGTAAGTACCACAACTTCTTCATCCATTTTTCACTTTCTGCGATATTGAACTTGTACCGTAAACGAGGTTCTTGTAAACAGAGCCGTCCCAAACTTTGGGGTGGCTGTGTCTTTTTGATTTTCATTTCCCTAAGCTATAGGACCATAAGTGGAAGTGCCCTAGGCTCTGTTGCTTTGTTTTTTAGATGTTTCAGGAAACACCATACACTTCTCCCGAGTGGCTGTTGGCAATTTACATCCCGCCCATCAGCATAACAAGGCTCCCAGTTCTCCATGGCCTGTCCTGCCTTTCTGGATTTTACACTTTTTTCAGATGGCCCTTTTGACCGGGGGGAAGTGAGACTTCATTGTAGTGCAGATTTCCTTTGCAAGCTTGCTTGGTTGGCCAAAAAGGGCGCATGCGTTTTTTCCTGAATATATTCAGGAAAAAACGCATACGCACTTTTTGGCCAAGTGCATCATTGTGGACGTTCTGCCTCTTTTCCTATGCTTTCAATGCAATTCCAGTCTACCTCCTGAAATCGGTTTCCTGCAATTCGGCCCCGCTTTCAAGTCCTCTTGGCAGCCTTACTTCAGTATATTTTTGGACGATAGCTGTCATTTATAACTCTGCAGGTTTGTGAATTACAGTGCCCCTGAGCTCCTTTCTTCAACTCGCTTTCTTGTGCGCTGGCCGCAACACCGCAGGATTGCTTCAGGCCCTAATCTGGTTCCGGCACGGCACGCTGAGCCTTTGGTTAATTCCTCTTCCTGGTGGGAAATGAGAGTTAAATTTGCCCGTCCAGACACCTCCAGCTAGTCTCTCATTGGTTCTCCCTATTCCTGTTCATCTTCCGCAGAAATTGCAAACTGGGCCAAACAGGAGTTTAAAGGAACTGACTCTCCAAGTCGGGAGAGTGTTAGTAAAGCATCTGGAATGTTGCACCCGAGTACCAGGGGACGAGAACGGAGACATATTTGAAGACGTCTCCCGATCACACGGTTGATCATACTCTGGGTTCCACATGCATGGTTTAGCTGAAGGAAGAATCCCTTAAACCTGGAGAGTTGAGACCCGTGGAATGGGTACCATGCAATATGACTTCAAAGGGTGTTCATTTGCTCACCGAACCTCTCCAATCCTATCACTGCTGCGTTTATGCCCCTGTACACACGCTTGATTCCCTTTCAGAGACATAGCAATCCATAGGTTTTAAGATACTTACAAGTCAGGTACATTCTTAGGCGTTTAATATGGGGTGTTGAGTCCATTTCGTTGAGCAAGGAGTAGCTCTTGTCTATTCCATATTTGGCTTAAGGAACTTACTCTGTGCTCATTTCAATCTCTGGTTTTATGCAGCACCCCAACTCACCTTTCCCCTTAAGCAAGCATAAGTTGGTTTTCTAAATTTGAGACCCTGTTCTGTTTTGTAATCCAGTTCCTGTGTAGCCAAGTTTACATTCCGTGTATTAGTGATATCTTATGATGTTTCTTTTTCTGCGTGACTTATTTCAGGTAGAATCATCATACCTGAATCCACTCATTATGCTGCTACGGGCCTGATGACATAGATGTCATTGCTGAGTGATATTGCATTGTACGTAAGTACCACAACTTCTTCATCCATTTTTCACTTTCTGCGATATTGAACTTGTACCCTAAACGAGGTTCTTGTAAACAGAGCCGTCCCAAACTTTGGGGTGGCTGTGTCTTTTTGATTTTCATTTCCCTAAGCTATAGGACCATAAGTGGAAGTGCCCTAGGCTCTGTTGCTTTGTTTTTTAGATGTTTCAGGAAACACCATACACTTCTCCCGAGTGGCTGTTGGCAATTTACATCCCGCCCATCAGCATAACAAGGCTCCCAGTTCTCCATGGCCTGTCCTGCCTTTCTGGATTTTACACTTTTTTCAGATGGACCTTTTGACCGGGGGGAAGTGAGACTTCATTGTAGTGCAGATTTCCTTTGCAAGCTTGCTTGGTTGGCCAAAAAGGGCGCATGCGTTTTTTCCTGAATATATTCAGGAAAAAACGCATACGCCCTTTTTGGCCAAGTGCATCATTGTGGACGTTCTGCCTCTTTTCCTATGCTTTCAATGCAATTCCAGTCTACCTCCTGAAATCGGTTTCCTGCAATTCGGCCCCGCTTTCAAGTCCTCTTGGCAGCCTTACTTCAGTATATTTTTGGACGATAGCTGTCATTTATAACTCTGCAGGTTTGTGAATTACAGTGCCCCTGAGCTCCTTTCTTCAACTCGCTTTCTTGTGAGCTGGCCGCAACACCGCAGGATTGCTTCAGGCCCTAATGTGGTTCCGGCACGGCACGCTGAGCCTTTGGTTAATTCCTCTTCCTGGTGGGAAATGAGAGTTAAATTTGCCCGTCCAGACACCTCCAGCTAGTCTCTCATTGGTTCTCCCTATTCCTGTTCATCTTCCGCAGAAATTGCAAACTGGGCCAAACAGGAGGTTAAAGGCACTGACTCTCCAAGTCGGGAGAGTGTTAGTAAAGCGTCTGGAATGTTGCACCCGAGTACCAGGGGACGAGAACGGAGACATATTTGAACACGTCTCCCGATCACACGGTTGATCATACTCTGGGTTCCACATGCATGTTTTAGCTGAAGGAAGAATCCCTTAAACCTGGAGAGTTGAGACCCGTGAAATGGGTACCATGTAATATGACTTCAAAGGGTGTTCATTTGCTCACCGAACCTCTCCAATCCTATCACTGCTGCGTTTATGCCCCTGTACACACGCTTGATTCTCTTTCGGAGACATAGCAATCCATAGGTTTTAAGATACTTTCTAGTCAGGTACATTCTTAGGCGTTTAATATGGGGTGTTGAGTCCATTTCGTTGAGCAAGGAGTAGCTCTTGTTTATTCCATATTTGGCTTAAGGAACATACTCTGTGCTCATATCAATCTCTGGTTTTATGCAGCACCCCAACTCACCTTTCCCCTTAAGCAAGCATAAGTTGGTTTTCTAAATTTGAGACCCTGTTCTGTTTTGTAATCCAGTTCCTGTGTAGCCAAGTTTACATTCCGTGTATTAGTGATATCTTATGATGTTTCTTTTTCTGCGTGACTTATTTCAGGTAGAATCATCATACCTGAATCCACTCATTATGCTGCTACGGGCCTGATGACATAGATGTCAGTGCTGAGTGATATTGCATTGTACGTAAGTACCACAACTTCTTCATCCATTTTTCACTTTCTGCGATATTGAACTTGTACCGTAAAGGAGGTTCTTGTAAACAGAGCCGTCCCAAACTTTGTGGTGGCTGTGTCTTTTTGATTTTCATTTCCCTAATCTATAGGACCATAAGTGGAAGTGCCCTAGGCTCTGTTGCTTTGTTTTTTAGATGTTTCAGGAAACACCATACACTTCTCCCGAGTGGCTGTTGGCAATTTACATCCCGCCCATCAGCATAACAAGGCTCCCAGTTCTCCATGGCCTGTCCTGCCTTTCTGGATTTTACACTTTTTTCAGATGGCCCTTTTGACCGGGGGGAAGTGAGACTTCATTGTAGTGCAGATTTCCTTTGCAAGCTTGCTTGGTTGGCCAAAAAGGGCGCATGCGTTTTTTCCTGAATATATTCAGGAAAAAACGCATACGCACTTTTTGGCCAAGTGCATCATTGTGGACGTTCTGCCTCTTTTCCTATGCTTTAAATGCAATTCCAGTCTACCTCCTGAAATCGGTTTCCTGCAATTCTGCCCCGCTTTCAAGTCCTTTGGCAGCCTTACTTCAGTATATTTTTGGACGATAGCTGTCATTTATAACTCTGCAGGTTTGTGAATTACAGTGCCCCTGAGCTCCTTTCTTCAACTCGCTTTCTTGTGCGCTGGCCGCAACACCGCAGGATTGCTTCAGGCCCTAATCTGGTTCCGGAACGGCACGCTGAGCCTTTGGTTAATTCCTCTTCCTGGTGGGAAATGAGAGTTAAATTTGCCCGTCCAGACACCTCCAGCTACTCTCTCATTGGTTCTCCCTATTCCTGTTCATCTTCCGCAGAAATTGCAAACTGGGCCAAACAGGAGGTTAAAGGCACTGACTCTCCAAGTCGGGAGAGTGTTAGTAAAGCGTCTGGAATGTTGCACCCGAGTACCAGGGGACGAGAACGGAGACATATTTGAAGACGTCTCCCGATCACACGGTTGATCATACTCTGGGTTCCACATGCATGGTTTAGCTGAAGGAAGAATCCCTTAAACCTGGAGAGTTGAGACCCGTGGAATGGGTACCATGCAATATGACTTCAAAGGGTGTTCATTTGCTCACCGAACCTCTCCAATCCTATCACTGCTGCGTTTATGCCCCTGTACACACGTTTGATTCCCTTTCAGAGACATAGCAATCCATAGGTTTTAAGATACTTACTAGTCAGGTACATTCTTAGGCGTTTAATATGGGGTGTTGAGTCCATTTCGTTGAGCAAGGAGTAGCTCTTGTCTATTCCATATTTGGCTTAAGGAACTTACTCTGTGCTCATTTCAATCTCTGGTTTTATGCAGCACCCCAACTCACCTTTCCCCTTAAGCAAGCATAAGTTGGTTTTCTAAATTTGAGACCCTGTTCTGTTTTGTAATCCAGTTCCTGTGTAGCCAAGTTTACATTCCGTGTATTAGTGATATCTTATGATGTTTCTTTTTCTGCGTGACTTATTTCAGGTAGAATCATCATACCTGAATCCACTCATTATGCTGCTACGGGCCTGATGACATAGATGTCATTGCTGAATGATATTGTATTGTACGTAAGTACCACAACTTCTTCATCCATTTTTCACTTTCTGCGATATTGAACTTGTACCGTAAACGAGGTTCTTGTAAACAGAGCCGTCCCAAACTTTGGGGTGGCTGTGTCTTTTTGATTTTCATTTCCCTAAGCTATAGGACCATAAGTGGAAGTGCCCTAGGCTCTGTTGCTTTGTTTTTTAGATGTTTCAGGAAACACCATACACTTCTCCCGAGTGGCTGTTGGCAATTTACATCCCGCCCATCAGCATAACAAGGCTCCCAGTTCTCCATGGCCTGTCCTGCCTTTCTGGATTTTACACTTTTTTCAGATGGCCCTTTTGACCGGGGGGAAGTGAGACTTCATTGTAGTGCAGATTTCCTTTGCAAGCTTGCTTGGTTGGCCAAAAAGGGCGCATGCGTTTTTTCCTGAATATATTCAGGAAAAAACGCATACGCCCTTTTTGGCCAAGTGCATCATTGTGGACGTTCTGCCTCTTTTCCTATGCTTTAAATGCAATTCCAGTCTACCTCCTGAAATCGGTTTCCTGCAATTCTGCCCCGCTTTCAAGTCCTCTTGGCAGCCTTACTTCAGTATATTTTTGGACGATAGCTGTCATTTATAACTCTGCAGGTTTGTGAATTACAGTGCCCCTGAGCTCCTTTCTTCAACTCGCTTTCTTGTGCGCTGGCCGCAACACCGCAGGATTGCTTCAGGCCCTAATCTGGTTCCGGCACGGCACGCTGAGCCTTTGGTTAATTCCTCTTCCTGGTGGGAAATGAGAGTTAAATTTGCCCGTCCAGACACCTCCAGCTAGTCTCTCATTGGTTCTCCCTATTCCTGTTCATCTTCCGCAGAAATTGCAAACTGGGCCAAACAGGAGGTTAAAGGCACTGACTCTCCAAGTCGGGAGAGTGTTAGTAAAGCATCTGGAATGTTGCACCCGAGTACCAGGGGACGAGAACGGAGACATATTTGAAGACGTCTCCCGATCACACGGTTGATCATACTCTGGGTTCCACATGCATGGTTTAGCTGAAGGAAGAATCCCTTAAACCTGGAGAGTTGAGACCCGTGGAATGGGTACCATGCAATATGACTTCAAAGGGTGTTCATTTGCTCACCGAACCTCTCCAATCCTATCACTGCTGCGTTTATGCCCCTGTACACACGCTTGATTCCCTTTCAGAGACATAGCAATCCATAGGTTTTAAGATACTTACAAGTCAGGTACATACTTAGGCGTTTAATATGGGGTGTTGAGTCCATTTCGTTGAGCAAGGAGTAGCTCTTGTCTATTCCATATTTGGCTTAAGGAACTTACTCTGTGCTCATTTCAATCTCTGGTTTTATGCAGCACCCCAACTCACCTTTCCCCTTAAGCAAGCATAAGTTGGTTTTCTAAATTTGAGACCCTGTTCTGTTTTGTAATCCAGTTCCTGTGTAGCCAAGTTTACATTCCGGGTATTAGTGATATCTTATGATGTTTCTTTTTCTGCGTGACTTATTTCAGGTAGAATCATCATACCTGAATCCACTCATTATGCTGCTACGGGCCTGATGACATAGATGTCATTGCTGAGTGATATTGCATTGTACGTAAGTACAACTTCTTCATCCATTTTTCACTTTCTGCGATATTGAACTTGTACCCTAAACGAGGTTCTTGTAAACAGAGCCGTCCCAAACTTTGGGGTGGCTGTGTCTTTTTGATTTTCATTTCCCTAAGCTATAGGACCATAAGTGGAAGTGCCCTAGGCTCTGTTGCTTTG